>NW_027185903.1:110569-452401 GCF_028583685.1 Petaurus breviceps papuanus | reverse complement strand
AGATAGATAGATAGATAGATAGATAGATAGATAGATAGATAGATAGACAGACAGACAGAGAAAATAAATAAATAACACAGGGATATAATCAGGGCATTATGCTCATGGTTTCAATGTGGACCCAGTTGGGGAGAGCAGGCCATTGACATTCTTCCCTGTATGGAAACATATAGCAGATGTAGCCTTCTCATTCAATTTTAGTCAGACAGGAAAGAGAAGAAGGTTGAGTCATTGAGACCTTTTGTTAAATGGTTGATTCCAATTCAGAAGTCTATCCTCACCACATAGTAAGCAGATTGGAAAACAGTCACAGAAAAACTTCCCCTACTCCAAATGCCACACAAGGGATTGCATCAGATCTGGCACACTGCATATGGTCAAAAAGATAGGATTCTAATTAGTCAATTCCATGTTACACCTATTACTATCGAGGATATAACCATTCTCTTGGTCACCCAGGCCCACAATCTCAGTGCCTTCTTCAACTACTCACTTTCTCACCACATATACAATTGATTGCAAAGTCTTGTCGTGTCTACCTTTACAACACCTCTCCTAAAAGTCCCCTTCTCTCCATTAATACAACCACCCTCTAGTTCAGATTCTCATCTCCTCTCACCTGGACTTTTGTAATATCCTTCTAATTGGTCTCCATGCCTCAAGTCTCTCCCCACTCCATTTCATCCTCCACTCAGCTGCCAAAGTGATTTTCCTAAAAAATAGGTCTGCTTTCTACTCCATGAACTTCAATAGTTCCTTATTCTTGCCAAGCTAAAACATAAAATCCTCTGTTTGGTACAAGTATACCTTGGAAGTATTGTGGGTTTGGCTCCAGACCACTACAATAAAGCAAATATCACAATGAAGTGAGTCACACAAATGTTTCTGTTTCCTGGGGCATATAAAAATTATGTTTATACTAAACTGTAGTCTATTAAGTATGTAACAATATTATGAAGAAAGAAATGTTACATACTTAAATTTAAAATTTAAAAATACTTTATTGGGGGCAGCTAGATGGTGGAGCGAATGAAGCACCAGCCCTAGAGTCAGGAGGACCTGAGTTCAAATGTGCCCTCAGACGCTTGACACTTACTAGCTGTGTGACCTTGGGCAAGTCACTTAACCCCAATTGCTTGGTCTTCCCCCCTCCAAAAAAAATACTTTATTGCTAAAAAATGCTAACCATGTTCTGAGCTTTCAGAGAAAGGGTGTCTTGCCTCATGTTGCTGACCAATGAGGGTAGTGGTTGCTGGAAGGTTGGGGTGGCTGTAGAAATTTCTTAAAACAAGACAACAATGAAGTTTGCTGAATTGATTGATCTCTTTTTTTCATGAAAGAATTCTTTGTGGTATGTGATGCTGTTTGATAGCATTTTACCCACAGTAGAGCCTCTTTCAAAGTTAGAGTCAATCCTTGTTGGTGCTTTAGCAACTAAGTTTATGTAATATTTTCAATATTGTTGCATTCAGGAAAAAGGAGGGTCAAGGAGAGAGAGAGAGAAAGAGATGGGGAACGGCCAGACCAGTCAATGGAACAGTCAGAACACATACAGCATTTATTAAGTTCCTCATCTTATTTGGGCAGGGTTCATGGAGCACTAAAACAATTACAAAAGTAATATAAAAGTCCACTGATCGGGGGCAGAGCCAAGATGGTGGCCTAGAAGCAGGAAAACTCCCTGTGCTCCCCCCATAACCACCTCAAATACCTATAAAAAATGACTCTAAACAAACTTTAGGGCTATAGAACCCACAAAGTGACAAAGAGAAACAAATCTCCTGCTGAAGACAGCCTGGCAGGTGAACAGAAAGGGTTCATTGCAGCCCACTGGGAGCAGAGCCCAGCCATGAGTGAGCCCATGGTTTTAGCCTCAGGGTGGCCTGACCAGCTGTGGCTAGAGGGACATTGGGAAAGTAGATAACCAGCAGCTGTGGTGGTTTCCAGAATTATGCCAAAAACAAAGTGAGAGGTCAGTGTAGACTTTTGGGAACAGGGAGTCCAGGAATGCAGTCTGGCCTCTGCCTCCAGAGGGAGAAGCAGCTGAGGCATGGTGGCCGCAGCCGTGTGCCTGCTTCAGAGCTCCTGGCCTGCAGATTGTAGGGGGATTAAGCAACCATTCTGAGGGGTAATCACTCTTGCTTTAACCTGCTTAGATCTGGATTGCTGTCTAGGGTGGAGTACTTGGGTGTGTGACCAGTGAGCCAGAGTGTGTGGAGGCTTCAGAGGTTGCAGCCAACTAATAGCTCTGGCAGCTGTGAAAACCCCATCTATTTGGGACAAAGCTCTCCTCTCTGGAAGCAGAGTTCTACTGTGGCAAAAAGCTCAAAAGTCAAGTAATTGAGTGGCAACATGAGCAAGCAAAGGAAGCAAAGCAATCACAGCGATCTGACTTTGGAGTTCTTTTTTGGGGACAAAAAGGATCAAAGCATGGAATGGCAGGAAGACAACAAAGTCAGAACTCCTGCACCAAAAGCTTCCAAGAAAAATATGAACTTATCACAGGCCATAGAGGAACTTAAGAAGGATTTTGAAAACCAAACAAGAGAGAGGAAAAATTGGGAAGAGAAATGAGAATGATGCAAGAAAATCAGGAAAAAAGAGTCAACAATCTGACTGAAGAAAATAACACCTTAAAAAATAGGCTAACTCAAATGGCAAAAGAGGCTCAAAAAGCCAATGAGGAGAAGATTGCTTCAAAAACCCGAATTTGCCAGAGGGAAAAAGAAGCTCAAAAGCTCATTGAATAGAATAATTCCTTTAGAATTAGATTGGAGCAAATGGAAGCTAGTGACATTATGAGAAATCAAGATACTATTAAACTGATCAAAAAAAATGAAAAAAATAAAAGGCAATGTGAAATATCTCATGGGAAAAACCACTGACCTGGAAAGTAGATCCAGGAGAGATAATTTTAAAATTATTGGACTATCTGAAAGCCATGATCAAAAAAGAATCTAGAAATCATCCTTCAAGAAATTCTCAAGGAAAATTGCCCTGATGTTTTAGAACCAGAGGGCAAAATAGAGCTTGAAAGAATCTACCATCACCTCTTGAAAAAGATCCCAAAAAGAAAACTCCTAGGAATATTATAGCCAGGTTCCAGAATTCCCAGGTCAAGGAGAAAATATTACAAGAAGCCAAGAAGAAACAATTTGAATATTATGGAAACACAATCAGGATAACACAGGATCTGGCAGCTTCTACACTGAGGGATCAAAGGGCTTGGAATATGATATTCTGGAGGTCAAAGGAGCTGGGATTAAAACCAAGAATCACCTACCCAGCAAAACTGAGTATCATGTTTCAGGGGAAAATATGATCATTCAATGAAATAGAGGACTTTGAAGCATTCTTGATGAAAAAAAACAGAGTTGAATTGAAAATTTGACATTCACATACAAGAAGCAAGAGAAGCATGAGAAGGTAAACAGGGAGAAGAAATCATAAGGAACTTATCAAAGTTGAACTATTTATATTTCTACATGGAAAATGATAATTGTAATTTATGAAATCTTTCTCAGTATAAGAATAGTTGAAGGAAATATAAATGTATATATGTATGTATACATATATATGCATATATGTATACATACATATATATCTATATAGGAGGGTATATGGGCATATGAATGCATACATGACTGTATGTATATATGTGTACAGGTATACATATACAAAGGGCACAGAAACAATTGAATAGGAAAGAATGATACTTAAAAGGTGAAATTGAGAGGTGAGAGAGGAATATAATGAGAGGAGATGGGGAGAGACAGAATGGGGTAAATTATCTCATATAGAAGAAGTAAGGGAAAACTGTTACAATGGAGGGTAAGAACAGAAAGGCAAAAGGGAATGGGTCAACCTTACTCTAATTGAATTTGGCTTAGGAAGGGAATGATATACACATTAAATAGGGTATCTCACCCTACAGGAGAGTAGGAAGGGGATGAGAGGGAGGATGATGGAGGGGAGGGCAGGTTGGGGGGAGGGAAGTTAGAAGCACACACTTTTGAATACAGACAGGGTCAAAGTAGAAAATAAAACAAGTGAGGGACAGGATAGGATGGAGTGAAATATAGTCAGTCTTTCACAACATATCCACTATGGAAATGTTTTGTGTAGCTACACATGTACAATCTATATTGAATTGCCTATCTTCCCAGTAAGGGTGGGTGATGAGGGAAGAAGGAAAAGAATCTGGAATTCAAAGTTTTAAAATCAAATGTTTAAAAAATATATTTTGATTTTTACATGCAACTGGGAAATAAGGTGTACAGGCACTGGAGTATAGAAATCCATCTTGCCCTACTGGAAAGTCAGAGAGGATGTGGGGGATTATATAAGAGAGAGCACATTGGGGAAGGGGGTATACAGTGGGATCGCTGTTTTGGGGTGGTGGGTAGGGGAAAGATGGGGAGAAAATTTGTAACTCAAAATCTTGTGGAAATGAATGATGTAAACTAAAAATAAACACATGCCTTAGAGAATGTCCTTGGCTTTATATATTTGTATCCATTTCCAATATACCTTGGAAATCAGACTTTTTCAGATGTATTTACACCTAATATATTTCTAAAGTGTGTGTTCATGTCCTGTGTGGGTGGGTGAGCATATATTATAAGAGCTTGAAATAGCTTTATTGGTCTACCAGAAAGCCATGATGAAAAAAGCAGCCTAGACAATATCCTCCAAGAGATTGTCAAAGAAAACTGTCCTGAGGTCCTAGAATCAGAGGGTAAAATAGTTATTGAAAGAATTCACTGGACTCCTCCTGAAAGAGATCACAAATTTAAAATGCCAAGGAATAGGGGTGGCTAGGTGGCCCAGTGAATAGAGCACTGCCCCTGGAGTCAGGAGGACCTGAGTTCAAATCCAGCCTCAGACACTTGACATACTTACTAGCCATGTGACTTTGGGCAAGTCACTTAACCCCAATTGCCTTTCAAAAAAAAGAAAAGAAAAAAATGCCAAGGAATATTGTAGCAAAAATCCAGAACTGTCAGACCAAGGAGAAAATGCTACAAGCAGCCAGAAAGAAACAATTCAAACATCATGGAACTCCAGTCAGCATCACACAGGACCTTAACAGCTTTACGTTAAAAGATTAGAGGGCTTGGAATATGATATTCTGTAAGGCAAAGGAGTTTGGATTACAACCAAGGATCAACTACCCAGAAAATTTGAGCATAATCTTTCAAGCAAGGAGATGGATATTCAATGAAATACAAGATTTCCAGACCTTCCTGATGAGAAGATCAGAGCTCAATAGAAAATTTCATCTTCAAATACAAGACTCAAGAGAGACATAAAAAGGTAAAGGGGAAAGGGGAAAAAACAATCTTATTCAATATGAGCAAACTATTTACATCCCTATATGGGAAGATGACACTTGTAAATCTTGAGAATAGTATCTTTATTATGACATTTAAAGGAATATACATAGACAGAAGATATGGGTATAAATTAACTGATATGATGATAAAAACAACTTAATTAAGGAGTGAAAAGGGATTGTCTTTGTGAAAAGGTAAAAGAGAAAAGGAGGAGGCAGAAAAGGGTAAATTGCATCACATGAAGAGGCACAAAAACATATTGTAGTAGAGGGAAAGAAGGGAGGGAGATGATTGTTGTTTGAACTTTCCTCTCACTAGATTTGGTTCATGGGAGGAATAACATACTCAGTTAGGTATAGAAATCTAACTTGCCCTACAAGTAGTAGGAGAGGAAAGGGGAAAGAAAAGGGAGGGGGTGGTTAGAAGGGAGGGAACAAGTAGTAAAGGAAAAGGGAAAGAAAAGGGAGAGGGGAGCTAATAGAAGAGAGAGAAAATTGAGGGAGGCAATAGTAAAAAGCAAAACTT
Organism: Petaurus breviceps papuanus; assembly: GCF_028583685.1. Taxonomy (NCBI): domain Eukaryota; kingdom Metazoa; phylum Chordata; class Mammalia; order Diprotodontia; family Petauridae; genus Petaurus; species Petaurus breviceps. Next base: position 446,540 of record NW_027185903.1, on the reverse strand, counting down.
TTGAGGAGGGAAAGGGAGAAGGGAAAAATAAAAGCATAAATGGAGGGAGAAACAGGATGGAGAGAAAGACACAGATAGTAATCATAACTGTGAATGTCAATGGGATGAACTCTCCCATAAAACAGAAATAGCAGAATGGATGAAAAATCATAATCCTATAATATATTGTTATAAGAAACACATTTGAAACAGGGGGATACACTCAGGGTAAAGGTAACAGGCTGAAGTAAAATATATTATGCTACAGCTGAAGTAAAAAAAAAAAGCAGGGGTAGCAATCTTAATCTCAGACAAAGCAAAAGCAAAAATATATCTAATTAAAAGAGATAAGGAATGAAACTATATCCTGCTAGAAGGCACCATAGACAATGAAATAATATGATTACTAAACATATATGCACCAACTAGTATAGCATTCAGATTCTTAGAAGAGAAGTTAAGGGAGTGATAGGAAGAAATAGACAGCAAAACTATACTAATGGAGGACCTTAATCTGCCCCTCTCAGAACTAGATAAATCTAACAAAAAAGAAAAAAGTTAAGGAGCTGAATAGAATTTTAGAAAAGTTAGATATAATAGACCTGTGCAGAAAACTGAATGGGGATAGAAAGGAATATACCTTTTTCTTAGCAGTACATGACACATACAGAAAAATTGACCATGTACTAGGGCATAAAAAACTCACAATTCAATGCAGAGAGGCAGAAATATTAAATGTGTCCTTTTCAGATCATGATACAAAACAAATAATATGTAATAAAGGGCCATTAAAAGATAGACTAAAAATGAATTTCAAACTAAATAATCTAATCCTGAAGAATGAGTGGGTCCATCTCACCAGTCAGATTGGCTAAGATGACAAAACAGGAAAATGACAAATGCTGGAGAGGATGTGGAAAAATTGGAGCACTAATGCATTATTGGTGGAGTTGTGAACTCATCCAACCATTCTGGAGAGCAATCTGGAGCTATGCCCAAAGGGTTATAAGTAATTTCATACCCTTTGACCCAGCGATACCAATTTTTTTTTCCCAGTTCCTTTTTTTTAATTAATTTGTTTGTTTACTTTTAGTTTACAGGTTTCAATTCCACAATTCCTTGAGTTTCACATTTTGTTCCCCTCCTTCCCCTCCCCGCCCCCGGCAGCATGTAGTCAAGTATAAGATCTGTAAATACTTTCACATTATACATTAGTCAAGTTATAAAGATGGATTGTATCAGATGGAATGAAAAAAAATGGTAAAGAGGACATAAAACCAAACAAGAAAAGGAAAAAGATCAGGTATTTTGCTTCCATCTGGATATACAAGCAATACCACTTCTAGGGTTGTATCCCAAAGAGATCATAGAAGTGGGAGGAAGACCCATATGTACAAAAATATTTAGAGCAGCTCTTTTTGTGGTGGCAAAGAATTGGAAATTAAGGGGATGCCCATCAATTGGGGAATGGCTGAACAAGTTGTGGTATATGAATGTAATGGAATACTATTGTGCTATAAGAAATGAGGAGCAGATGGACTTCATATTTACCTGGAGGGGTTTATACAAACTGATGCTGAGTGAGAAGAGCAGAACCAGGAGAAATTTGTACACAATTACAGACACAATGTATGTGTGAAGACCAACTTTGATAGACTGGACTCTTCTCAGCAATGCAGGGTTATAAATCAATTCCAAAAGACTCAGGATGGAGAGAGATGAACATTCAGAGAAAGAACTAGAAAGGACAGAGTTTGAATGAAGATTGAAGCAAACTACCTTCTCTCTGTCTTTTTCTTGTTTGGTTTTGTTTCCTCTTTCCCATTGTTCATTCCATCCTATACAATCCTTCTTTATAAACTGCCTAATGTCTAATGTGAAACTATTTGCAGATCCTATACTTGATTGTATGCCACTATGGGGGGGGGGGGAGAGGAAAGGGGAGGGAGGAGGAGAAAATTTGATACTCAAGGAATTGTGAAATTGAATCCTGTATACTAAAATTAAACAAACAAATTAATAAAGACCAAAAATAATAAAAAAACAAAGGAAAAAAAGAATGAGTGGGTCAAACAACAAATCATAGAAACAATCAATAACTTCACTTAAGAGAATGACAATAATGAGACAACACACCAAAATTTATGGGATGCAGCAAAAGTGGTTTTTAGGGGAAGTTTTATATCTCTGAATGCTTACATGAATAACATAGAGAAATGAGATCTATGAATTGGGTATGCAACTGAAAAAGCTAGGAAAAGAACAAATTAAAAATCCCCAAATAAATGCCAAATTAGAAATACTGGAAACCAAAGGAGAGATTAATAAAAGTAAAATTAAGAAAACTATTGAGCTGAAATAAAACTGAGAGCTGGTTTCATGAAAAAAAAAAAACAATATAAGAGATAAACCTTTGGCTAATTTGATTTAAAAAAGGAAGAAAACCAAGTTACCAGTGCGTAATGCCAAGCAAAGGAAACTTCCCAAGGTTCAAAATACCAGCATAGCTGCCCTCCATTTTATTCAGTTACAAATTAAGAACAGAGAAAATCAAAATATAGCATAATTCAAAATACAGCATTCACCAAGTGTAATTCAATAATTCCCAAGTACTATTCTACCCCTGGACATTATAATTCATTTAGTCAATCCCAAAGACCCTCTTCTAAGTACTACTCCACACCTAGGCAGTACATTCATTTAGTCAATCACAAAGCACAAAAAAATCAAAAGTTCCCTACCCTTGGATCACAACTGAATAGGCCATCTACCCCAGAGTTACAACAAACTTAAGCACAGCATTTAACACCCAAAGAGAGGTCTTTTCTTTATCTTGACGTGAGGCAAGTTCTCAACAATGTTTGTGCCTGGGGAGACAAAGCTTAGCAAGGCCACAAGATACATTGCCAGTGTCCTCATTAATTCATTCTCTGTCTGCAGAACAGTCCTAGGACCCCTGAAAACATTAGCAAAACCCTCTTCCAGGATTTCTGTAAATATACAACAAGAAAATCCTTCTTCAGGGCTTCTGAACCAACAGCAAGGTTCCAGAACCTCTGCAACAACAGGATTGTCCTTCACCAGTGGATGAATCTGGCAAAACAACATCAAAACAGACAGACAAAGTACCAGCATAACAGCCATGTCTCCTCAGTCCTTGGCAGCTCTGGGTGGCAGCTCTCAAAAGTCCTGGGCAGTTCAAACTCACCCTCAGCAATCCTCTCCATTTCTGCCTCCATGATGCTGCTTCCAAAAAATCCTTCTGCCTCTCTCTCTGCTTGTGTCTCTAAATTCAAGTCACCAGTTCCTCCCAGTTCAGCCCTCTCTTTTCACGTCAACAAGTCCATCCCACAAGTGGGATTCACAAGCTCTGGGTTTTAACACAATAAATCAGAAAACCAAGCCAATTCAGGGGGATCTTTAAATTCCATTACTATTATACAGTATTCAAAAATGAAAAGGGTAAATTCACCACCAATGAAGAGGAAATTAAAACAATAATTAGGAACTTTTTTGCCCAACTGTATGCCAATAAATTTGACAATCTTAGTGAAATGGATGAATATTTACAAAAATATAAATTTCCCAGATTAACAGAAGAGGAAGCAAAATCCTTAAATAACCCACATCTTAGAAAAAGAAATTGAACAAACCATCAATGAACTCCCTAAGAAAAAATCTTTAGGGTCAGATGGATTTACAAGTGAATTCTATCAAACATTTAAAGAACAATTAATTCCAATACTATATAGACTATTTGGGGAAATAGATGAAGAAGGAGTCCTATCAAATTCTTTTTATGATACAAATATGGCACTGATACCTAAACTGGGAAGAGTAAAAACATAGAAAGAAAATCATATACCAATTTCCCTAATAAATATAGATGTACAAATTTTAAATAAAATATTAGCACAAAGATTAAAGCAACTTATCATGAGAATAATACTCTTTGATCAGGTAAGATTTATACCAGGAATTCAGGGATGGTTTTAGGAAATATTAGGAAAACTATCAGCATAATTGATCATATCAACAACAAAATTTACAGAAACCATATCTCAACAGATATAGAAAAAGCTTTTGACAAAATAGAACACCCATTTCTATTAAAAAAAAAAAAAGAACAAAGCTTAGGAATAAATGGAGTCTTCCTTAAAATGTTAAGTAGCATCTACTTAAAACCATCAGCAAGCAATATATGTAATGGGAATAAGTTAGATGCATTTCCAGTAAGATCTGGGGTGAAACAAGGATGTCCATTATTGCCACTGTCATTCAATATGGTACTAGAAATGTTAACTTTAGCAATAGGAGAACAAAAAGAAATTGAAGGAATTAGAATAGGCAAAGAAGAAACAGACAATATGATGATATACTTAGAGAATCAAGTGAAAAAGTACTTGAAAACAACTTTAGCAAAGTTACAGGATTTAAATAAACCCATACAAATCATCAGCATTTCTATATATCACTAACAAAGCCCAACAACAAGAGACAGAAAGAGAAATTCCATTTAAAGTTACTGAAAACATAATAAAATATTTGGGAGTCTACCTGCCAGACAAACTTAGGAACTATATGGACACAATTACAAAACACTTTTCACACAAATAAAGCCAGATCTAAGTAATTGAAAAAGCATCAGCTGCTTGTGGGTAGGCTGAGCTAATATATTAAAAATGACAATTCTCTCTCAATTAATTTACTTTTTCAGTGCCATACCAATCAAATTACCAAAAACTTATTTTATAGAGTTAGAAAAAATATCAAAATTCATCTGAAAGAACAAAAGGTCCAGAATATCAAGGGAATTAATGAAAAGAATTTATTGAAATTAATTGAAACTAATGAAAAGAAATTAACGAAAAGAAGGTGGTCTAGCCATATCAGATGTTAAATAGTATTATAAAGAGGCAATCATAAAAACCACTTGGTACTGGCTAAGAAATAGAGGAGTAGGTCAGTGGAATAGGTTAGGGACACAAGACCCAGTAGTCAATGACTATAGTAATCTATTGTTTGATAACCCAAAGACCCCAGCTTCTAGGATAAGAACTCACTATTTGACAAAAAACTGCTGGGAAAACTGGAAAATAATATGGCAGAAACTGGGCATAGACCAAAATGTCTGACAAAGTAAAGTCCAAATGGGTACACAATTTAAATATAAAGGCTGATACTATAAGCAAATTAGGGGAGTAAGGAATAGTTTATCTGTTAGATTTAGGAATTTATGACCAAACATAGAGATAGAGAACATTTTGAAATGCAAAATTGATAATTTTGACTACATTAAATTGAAACGTTTTTGCAAAAAAAAAAGATTAGGTGGGAAGCAGAAACGTGGGAAACAATTTTTACAACCAGTGTCTCTGATAAAGGCCTCATTTCTAAAATACATAGAGAACTGAGTCAGTTTTACAAGAATACAAGTCATTCCCCAATTGATAAATGGTCAAAAGATATAAGCAGGCAGTTTTTGAGGAAGAAATTAAAGCTATCTGTAGTAATATTAAAAAATGCTCTAAATCACTATTGATTAGAAAAATGCAAATCAAAACAATGCTGAAGCACCACATCACACCTATCAGATTGGCCAACATGACAAAACAGGAAAATGATAAATGCTGAAGAAGATGTGGGAAAATTAGAACACTGTTGCATTGTTGTTGGAGTTGTAAACTTATCCAACCATTCTGGAGAGCAATGTGGGACTATGCCCAAAAAGCTATAAAAATGTACATACATACCTTTTGACCCAGTAATACCACTTCTAGGGCTATAACTCAAAGAGATCATAAAAATGGGAAAAGCACTCCCATGTACAAAAATATTTATAGCAGTTCTTTTTGTGGTGGCCAAGAACTGGAAATTGAGGTGTTCATCAATTGAGGAATGGCTAAACAAGTTGTGGTATATGAATATAATGGAATACCACTGTGCTATAAGAAATAATGAACAGGAGGACTTCAGAAAAATCTGGAAAGAATTATATGAACTGATACTGAGTAAAGTGAGCAGAAACAGGAGAACATAGTACACAGTAATAGCCACAGTGTGCAATGACTGACTTTGGTAGACTTAGCCCTTCTCAGCAATGCAATACACCAACAATTCAAAAAGACTCATGATGGAAAATGCATCCACATCCAGAGAAAGAACTATGGAGTCTGAATGCAGAACGAAGCAGACTATTTCTTTTTTTGTTTTGTTTTGTTCTTTTCTTTCTTATGGTTCCTCCCATTCATTCTAATTCTTCTATACAGCATGACTAATGTGAAAATATGTTTAATAGGAATGTAGATGTATAGCCTATATCAGTTTGTATGCTGTCTTGGAGAAGGGGAGGGGAGAGACAGGGAGAAAATTTTAAACTTATGGAAGTGAATGTTGAAAGCTAAAAATAAATAAATTAACTCTTAAAAAAAGAAAAGGAAGAAAGATATTGGACAATAGCTTTAGGGGATGGTAGGGTCTAGTCACTCTAGTTAATATCTTTTCAGGATGGGAGTTGCTGATATGCCTGAAGGCAGTAGGTAAGGAAAGAGTAGATAAGAATCTGAAGAATAGAGAGAAAATATAACCTCAATTCCTCATTCTCCCTTATTCCTAAGTATCTAATTTATTACCAAATCTTTTTTATCTCCCCAGTATCTCTCTCATCCAATGCCTTCTCTGTACTCACAAAACCATCACCTTAACTCAGGTCCTTATGACCTCTGACCTATATTAGTGTGATAATTACCAAATTGGTCTTCTTGCTTCAAGTTTCTTCCCATTCCAGCTTACATTCCATAGAGATGTTAAAATGATTTTCTTTGGGCTCAAATCTGACCATGATTCCCTATGGAATCAATAAACTCCTATGGCTCTCTATTGCCTCTGCTGTTTTTTCATTTTTCAAAGAGGATCAATGACAGCATAGGGCGATATCTTAAGTATGAACCAGATTAAGTGAGGCAGAGCTGTACAAAGTCATCAGCCTCATTCTCTCTTCCAGAGTCATCAAAGTTCAAAAGCAATGGGGTGGCTAGGTGGCACAGTGAATGTGCTCTGGAGTCAGGAGGACCTGAGTTCAAATCCAGCCTCAGACACTTAACACTTAATAGCCATGTGACCTTGGGCAAGTCACTTAACCCCAACCGCCCCCTAAAAAGAAAAAAAAAAGTTCAATGACAAGGCAAAAGATGGGCCAAGATGCAATGAATGACCTTGGTGTCTTCGATGTCTGACCAACCTCTGGGATCTCCACTGTGCCTATTTCAACTACCTTCATGACCAATGGAACAAATTGTTCTCTCCTATGGGGGGGAGGGGAGGGCAGCGATGGGGCGGGAATGAAGGGCTCCACCTGGGAGAAGTCTTCACATGCTTGAGGTAAACATCCTATTAATCCTTGATTACCCTCAACTTGGTTTCCTCTGTTGAGATGATTTACCAGGGTGCAACCAATGTACATGCTACCACTTCTTAGAGCCATAGGTGAAAATTGAGTGGCAGATGAACACCAAAGGTGGATGAGGTGGATAAGCAGCCATGAAAAGGGCTCTGCGAGCCCTCACACCAGAGGTGCTAGTCTTCCCTGAATAGCATTGCCTGTCTAGGTTCCAATATAAACTCTGTTGAGCTTTTAAAGATTTTCACAACCTGGCCCCAATCTATCTACATAGTCTAATTGTATATTACTGACCTTCTTGTACTCCAAGATCCAGCCAAACTGTCCTCTCCCTGTTCCTCACACATGATACTCCACCTCCCATCTCTGTGTTTGCCCCTGCTATTCCCCATGCCTTGAATGTACTTCCTCCTCGTATCTGCTTCATAGACACATCTCAAGCACCAGTTTCTACATGAAGCTTTTTCTGATCCCCTCAACTGCTTATGTCTGCCCTACTATTAGAAGAGGACTCTGCTTCCTCTCCCCTATATTTATCGAATTACCTTGCATTTATTTACATTTATTGTGTGTGTGTGTGTACATGTGTGTGTAGCTTTATTGAACCTCTCTCAAGTTTATTGTGAAGATCAAATGTGGTAAGATAAGTGAATCACATTGCAAACCTTAAAGCACTATATGAATATTATTATTATATAGAATATCCCAAAAGTCTTGGTGTCATTTTAAGCTATTCAATCTGTTTAAGCTTAAAATGGGACTAAGATTTTTTTGGTGGACCTATATTCACACTTATTTTTTCCCCCACTACAATTGTACTTCTGAAGAGTAGAAAATATTTCCTTCTTTGTATTTGTATCACCTGTGCCTAGCACAGCACATGCTCACAGTAGGCACTTAATAAATGCTTGTTGAATCCTTGATTAATTGGGGAAGGGCATAATAATTGTTCTCAATCATTTGAAGGGCTATCATGTGGAAAAGGGAAGAGATTTGCCTTGTTTTGTTTCAGAGAGGACAGATCAGGGTCAATGGTTGGTAGTTAATACTGTAAATATCTTCTCAACATATGAATTTTCCAACATAAATTGTTCAATAAGGGAATGCTTGCCTTGTGAAGGGTAGCATATGCTCTGTCACTGGAAGTAATTAAGCTGAGTCTACATCACTATCTATTAAGAGAGTCTATAGAAAGGATTTCTGCAAAATATTGCGAGAATGAACCATATGACTTCTAAATCCCCGTACAAGCCTTAAATTCTTTAAGTGGGTGATCCATTAAAATTCAAAGACAAGATTGTGTGCCTTCAATCCATATTTATTATTAAAACTTCTTCATGAAAATAATTGCCATGTTATCATAAGTGACAAAATAAGATACTGAAAATATGTAAATCTTCATCAGTTTGTAATCACCATTGTTTATGTTAGAAATTAAAATGATGATTAATTATATTCTGCATTTTTGATGTTCTGGAAAAAAATTCCTGAAATACCATTAAAGTTGCCTTGATTTATTAGTCTGCTCCCACTTAACATGTACATGTTTATCTCCACACTTAACCCTCTAGATATTAAGCCTTATCTGAAGAAATGAGCCCACTTACAAATGAACCAGTCTATGTGCCAACTGGCAGAGATGGTGCTTGGCAAAGAACAGAGAAACACTTGATTTCAGTGTTTGAATTTTTCAAATTTTGTTAGTTGAAAAATTATTATTTCAAAAGCAACAGTATTGATAAAGTCCTTGTTTCTGAACTTAGAATTTTAAAGATTGATTCCTAACTTTGGTTATTCCCCCAGTACATGGTATTGCCTACAAAAATCTATGCATCACATTGCTAGCCTCTGAGTCCAAAAACCAGAATAATGGCCCTCAAAGAACTTCAGCTTGTTATCACCTGGTCTACAATGAAAGGTGTCCTTCTGAAGAACTCTGACAAATGTACGTACACTATAGCAGATCAGGGAAAGTAGATAGGTGGCACAGTGGATAGAGTACTGGATCTGGAGTCAGGAAGACCTGAATTCAAATCTAGGCTCAGACATTAACTAGCTGGTGAAATAGCAAGCAAAACAGAATTTTTTGCTGTTTTTCTGGATTGAGTTTTAGTTAATCAAGTGCCTTTGAGCCTCACCTTTAATTGTATCAAGAGTCTTTGACTAGAAACAGTATACATGATATTGCCCTTAATAGACCTAAGGGAGTTTGAAGCTCTTTCCTACCCTGAATAGATCGAATATAATCACATGGGAGGCCACAGTGAGAGGAGCTTGCCAAAAGGGTAGAACAGAAAGGGTAGAGCAGGAAGGAGCAGAGCAGACAAAAGCATGAGTAGAGTTGGGTTTGGGCAGAACTGAGAGAGAGAATGTTTACCCTGTTGGCACCCTGTCTGTTGATCTGTGTTACTTTCTCTGGCAGAAGCCCTGTCTATTGTTCTGTGCTGATTTCTCAGACAGAAGCCCTGTCTGTTGTTCTGTGTTGAATTCTTAGACAGAAGCCCTGTCCTTTGATCTGTGTTGATTTCTCAGACAGAAAGTGAATTGAGATGATAGTGCTGGTAATTTGGGTAAATATTGTTGTAGCCTGTTAAGCTCTGCTTTCCTAGAAATAGAAACTGCAAAGAGCATGGAGTGGAGCACTCCCTGTGAGTGGAGATATGGAACAGGAGTGGAGAGCTACCTATGTGTGAATCCAGGCAAGAGTTGGGAGCAGTCAACCCATGGAGAAGGAGCCCTGGGGTTTGGAAGCCAGCCTCTAATCACGATGAAAGAGGACTGTGGGGCAGCTAGGTGGTGCTGAATAGAGCACCAGCTCTGGAGTTAGGAGGACCTGGGTTTGGATCCTACCTCAGACACTTAACACAAAAAACTAGCCATGTGACCTTGGCAAGTTACTTAACCCCAATTGCCCTCCAAAAAAGCAAAAAAAAAAAAAAAAAGATGAAAAAGGACTTTACTTTGGATAAAGAGGACTTTACTTTGGTGGTTGTACTTTCTGCTACCCCTTAAGGATGATTGGAAGCCAGTCTCTAGTCAAGATGAAAGAGGACTTTACTTGGATACTCTGTATTGACCGAGAACATTGTAACTTACCTTGACCTAAAGGTGGATTGTTTTTGTATTTCCTGCTTCCTCTTAACGATAACTATAAGATAAACTGAATGATATGTTTTGTTTAAGACTATGTGGTCACCTTAGCAATAAGATGTTATGTTATGTTGTTGTGAATATTATGCTTTAGTTTCTTGAAAGTTATGCTTTAGTTTATTGCTGAATAAAAAGAGAGTTCATTATACTATGTGATTAGACCCTTAAAGTTTTTCACAGCAGCAGTCCTCAGGGGAGCTACTGTGATTGACTTTACAGCTGCATAACCCTGGGCAAGTCACTTAACCCTGTTTGCCTTAATTATCTCATCTATAAAATGAGCTGGAGAAGGAACTGAGAAATCACTCCAGTATCTTTGCCAAGAAAACCCAAAATGGGGTCAGGAAGAGTTGGATATGACTGAACAACAACTTCATGACTCCAAGTCAAGCATTCTATTTACTACACCATATAGTTGCTTCCATTGTTAAAAGAACAGGTGATGGGGGCGGCCAGGTAGCACAGCGAGTAAGAGCACTGGCTCCAGTGTCAGGACGACCTGGGGATCGAATCCGGGCTCAGACACTTAGCACCCACCCAGAAACACCTGGCCGTGTAACGTTGAGCAAGTTACTTAACCCCAATTGCTTAGGGGTGGCCAGGTGGCTCAGCAAGTAAGAGCACCAGCTCCAGTGTCGGGATGACCTGGGGATCGAATCTGGGCTCAGAAGCTTAGCACCACACCCAGAGATGGCCGCCCGTGTAGCCTTGAGCAAGTTACTCAACCTCAATTGCTTAAAAAAAAAAAGAACAGGTGATGAAAGAAAGGACAAATCTGGTCCCAGACACTTCCTAACTGTGTGAGCTTGGGTAAGTCACTTAGCCTCTGTTGGCCTCAGTTTCCTCATCTATAAAATGGGGGTAATAATAGCACCTTCCTCCCAGAGTTGTGAGGATCAAATGAAGTAATAATCAAAAGGTGATCCGAAATTACAGTGCCTGGTTCATTGTAAGTGCCATATAACTGTTAAAAAATAACATCAACAACAATTTCGATATCTGTGCCTTTGTTCTCATGACCCCCACTCCTGGAATTCTTTCACCTTTACCTCTTGGTTTACTTGACTTCCTTCAAAATTCATCTCAAATCTGAGCTTTTATGCAAGAGAAAGGCCTTTCCATGATCCCAGCCCCCAACTGCTAGTGCCTTCTCCTCTCAGATTGCCTTATACCTACACTGTGTATATCTTGTATGTATCTACTTATTTAAAACAGCTAGGTGGCACAGTGGATAGAATGCCAGGTCTGGAGGCAGGAAGACTTATCCAGCCTCACACACTTAATAGCTGTGTGACCCTGGGCAAGTCACTTAATCCTGTTTGCCTCAGTTTCTTCATCTGTAAAATGAGCTGGAAAAGGAAATGGCAAACTACTCCAGTATCTTAGTCATGAAAACCTCTTTGTCAGAAAGAGTCAGACATGACTAAAAAACAACAGAAAGATATTTACATTGCTGTCTCCCCCCCCATTAGAATATAAGCTCCTTGACAGCAGGTATTCTTTTGCCTTATTTTATATGCCAAGTGCTTAGCACAGTGCCTTGCATACAGTATTAGTTTAATAAATACTTGTTGACTCTCTGAAAAAAAATTATTATTTATTATTACTAGACCCTGTGTTAAGCACTAAGGTACAAACACAAACAAGGGAGACAGTCCTGGCCTCAAGGAGTTTAAATTCTAATGGTGGAAAACAACTCATAAAGGAAAACTAGAGTTGAAAAGTAAGGGGGTGGGGAGGTTGGCATGCTTTTTAAATGTTCCAGACGGGCTATCTTATTCCAGATTTTAAAACATGAGGTTATATTGCTTTTGATTGTTTTTCCCCTCCAAATTGAACTATTTACTCCAGAAGAGTCAATGGATTAGAAATCAGTACACCTGGGTTCTAGGATCAGTTGGGTCACTAATTAGACCTGTGACCTTGGCCAGGTCACCTAAGTCCTCTGAGGTTCTAATTCTTCAGTTAGAAAATGAAGAGGATGAACTCAAAGATCTCTTAGTTCCCTTCTAGCTCAAACATTTTATGATTCTGTGGGTCAGATGAATTACATCCTTTAAAGAGGTTATCCAATGAGTCCCAAGATACAGATATGTGTCCTGTGACTGAACAACAAATGGATTTGTAGTCAACAACATGGTTTCAAATCCTTTCTCTGCTACTTTATGACTTATGTAACTTTGTACAAGTTGCTTCTCCTCTCCTGGCCTCAGTTTCCTCATCCATTAAATAAAGATGTTGGAGTAAATGTTCTCTGAGATCCTTCTCAACTCTGAACCCATGATCCTATGATGCTATGGTCTTGAAATCATTTAAGACAATGATTCCCAGCCTTTAAGGAGTGAAAACATCCTACATCGTTTGGTTGCAGTCAGATCAACAATGCATGGAGTTTGTCCATCAGTCCCTCTATCTTGGACAGATATTCTATCCATATACCCAGCCTTAATCTCTCTCTTGAGCTCCATTCCACCTCATATCCATGGACAGCTCCATGTGTGTGTTCCATAGGCATCTCAAACTCACCATGTCCAAAACAGGAATTCATTATCTTTCCTGACCGGCCCCCCATCTCACCCTACTTCAGGTCCTTGTCATCTCTGCCCTGGGGCATTGAGACAGACTCAAATTGTCCTCCCAACATCCAGCCTCTCCCCCCTCCCCAATCTATACTCCACACAGCTGCCAGTGTGATATTCCTAAAATATACTACTTGCCATGTGTTAGACAGAGCTCTAATGCTAACACTTTCATCATTCATGATGGATGTTGGCATGAAATGAGGCACTTGCAAATCAATGAACAGTTAACAAAAGGAGATTAACTCTGCCCTAGCATATCAAAGATATACAACAAAGACATAGTGGAATTTTAAGTTCTCTGGATGCAGCTTCTCCTCATATGGAAACAGGTCTGATCATCCATCAGAGCAAGATATGGCGAAGAACATGGTAACTTGAGTGGTCTTCAGAAATTCACAAAATCCTAGTGGGCTAGATTCCCTAGTGGCTGAACTTTTTATGCCTTCAGCTGGAAACAATCAGATCTCTGGGACAGTTTTGTCTCTTTTTAGAGAAGGCTAATCTCTGTTGAAAAAGGAGGGGCCTGAGATTACTCCATTTTGAAAACTGGGGGAAAAGATGTATCAAGAGAAGTCTGGGCCAGTCAGGTCCTTGGGGAAAGTTTTGCCACCTTTTGAGAAAGGTGTCTGGGACTACTCAATACTGTGAGTGAGGAGATAGAAGCTGAATCAGGAAAACATTGGTAAATATTAGTCCTATCATGCCATCTTACTCCCTATCTTAAAAATCTCAAGTACATCCTGATTGCCTCCAAGATAAAATACACATTTCTCTGTCATTTAAAACACTTCACAATCTAACGTGAACTTATCTTTCTAAAATGATTATACAGAATTCCCCTTTGTGTCCTTTTTGAGCCATACTGGACTATTTGCTATTCCCTGTACAGTGTGGGGTATCTCCCACCTCCATGCCTTAACCAGTACAGGCTGTGCCCCATGCCTGGGGGGCTCTATCTTCTCACTTTTCCTTTTTGGGACCCCTAATTCCCTTCAAGGCTGAGGTCAAGGCTGCCTCCCATAAGAAGCTTTCCTGATCTGCCTTTCCACCCTGAGAGCCTCATCTCCCACAATTACTTTTTAAATTTTTATTATTATTTATGTTGTACATATTTCCTGGCCTCAGACAAACTGAGACCTGGGAAAGACCTTAGCTTAAAAAAGCCAAGGTCTCCCACTGAATCTGGGCTCACCTCCAGCAATCCTGACCTATATCTTGCTACTGGACTCAGATGACCTTGGAGGAGAGAGTGAGGCTGCCTCAGTTAAATGCAATTCATTTGCAAGTCAAGACATTACCCTGAGGGTAGCATCGATCCTCTCTGAGAACAAACAACCTATTTCCTACTTACCTGTATACCTTCATGCTCCTCTCCAGTATAATGTAAGATCCTTGAAGGCACAGACAATTTTTTTTTTACTTTTTATCTAACATAGAGCCTTGCACATAGAAAGTGCTCACTAAATATTTAACAAATTGAATTAAAAATATCTCTCTTTCTCTGTCTCTCTTTCTCCCTGTCTTTGTTTTTCTATCAGTCTCCCTCTGTCTTTCTCTCACTTTGCTCTCTGTCATTCCCCCTCTTTCCCTTCCTCTCCCTTTTTTTCTCTCTGTCTCCCTCCCTTTCCCTTTTTCCCCTCCTCCCTCCTTTTCCCTCTCCCCTTCTCTTTGTCTCTGCCTCTCTCTGTGCTTCTCCCCATCTCTCTCTCCCTCTTGCTCCCTCTCCTCAAAAAGAGGAATTCAGAGAAATCTGGGAAGAAACATGATGCAGTGTTTAACAGTTTTTTTGTTACAAATGAGGGTTAAGGGATAGGGGGAGGTTATATTGGGAAATCACCATAATGTAAAAAAGAGAAAGAAAAAAATAAAACATTTAAGGGCAGTTCTCTAGAAGTGAAAGCAAAAGCCAAATGACCTCTCAATGACCCAGTCCCTCTAGTCCTAAAATTCAGTCATTCTACAATTTGACAAACCACTATCAATTTCTTTTCAAGGGTTTGGAGCTATCTTATCTTTCTTCTCCTGCCACCTAGTGGGCATAAATTAGAATACAATGGTCTAGTAAGTAACAACATGCTTTTCAAGCTTAACTGGGTATTTAACAATCCATTCAGAGATTTAAAACATATGAAGGTTTCTAAGTCACAGTCATGTCTCAAAACATTGACCAGGAGATATTTCCAGGAGAAAATAAGGTGCTTGAAAAGATCTCTTAGGAACCTAATCTTTCATTGTGATTCTTTTCATTGCAGCAGGGTAAGGCAGTTTCTGCCATAATCTGAGGCCTGTCCAGTTCCCCATTGGACCATCTGATGCTTGCATAAGGTGACTAAACCCTGGTTATTCTGAGACAAGCATGCCTTGCTCTATGCAATATACATGCTCTCGGGTGTTAAAGTAAGCCTTTGTAAATTGGATTTAAATGCCAAGGGTAAATCTACATTCATAAATTCCCTACTTCTCACCTTTACTTTCTCTCAAAAGTGGTAGGTTATATGGTTTGTTTGTTTTTTAATTAGCTTTCCTTCATCTCAAATGTTTTGCTATTCGAATTCAAGAAAAGGCACTTTGAAATTTTATCATTTAAAAAAATCCTGCATGAAGCTTTTCTTTGAACTTCATCAGGCTCTGTTAGTCAATTTACAGATGTACTGAAGAACAGTACATCTAGTTGGGTGGGGTCTCCCACCCATGATGGAAAAGGAAGTACCTGGGGATTTAGGGTATCTCATGCATCAATAATGTCCTTCAGTTCAATGAAATTCAATAATTGATTATTAATATAAGAGAGAAATAATAATTTTAATTATTTAATATTTAATTTATATTATAATAAATAATACATAAAACATATGTTTACATTATATAATATATAATAATGTTTATATAATTTTAAAAAATAATGCATAAAAAACAGAGAAGAAAACAGAAAAAAAACAGGAGAAAATCAAGATAATTTGGAAAGTTACATGTTCAATTTATTACAAACTTAAAAAGAAAAACAAGTTGGGTATAAGATATTTGTAGCTTCATGTATAATGTTCTTTTCCTCTTTTACTTTGTATATGGAAACGTTCACTTTGGTTTGATGTTTATGGAGTTCAGAATAAAAATAAAATAATAACAGTGGATTTAGGGCTATTGAAACATAGCCATGGCTCTGCCCTAGATATGAACTCTAGCAGTTCAGCCTAGACTTGAGTTAGATCAGAATAAAAGTGTTTAGATAGGGTCAGTGCTACAAATAGTAAAAGTCTATAGGTCCTGGAGTCAGGAAGACATGAGTTAAAATCTGACCTAACTTATTATTAAATATTTATTTAATATATTAATAATAAAAATTGAATTAATTAATTCAATTATATTAGAAATATAATTAGATATTAATTAAATATTAGATATTAATTAAATATAATAATATATTAGAAATATTAGAAAATAATTCATATGTAGGAAGAGTGATGTAGAGTGAGTTGGGCTGAAAGGCTGTATTGGAACTATTCATTTTGGAAATGTTCCTGGCATATCATTGGTACAGGGACTGAATCTTTGTTTCTCTAGGATAAGGAATTCTAAGATAAGGAAACTCCCTCGAACAAAACAAGTCAGCACCCTTTCTTCAAGTTGTAATCTTAGAGAGTTGACTAGAGCAGAATCTGACACCTGGCCACATGTGACCCACACAACTCCCACAATGCTACCAGAACCATATTATACATTGGAGTGGGAAATTTTTAACAAAATAAATAAAAATATAATAAAACATAGATAATGTTAATATGTGGTTTTCTAAGTCAATATGCAGATAGCAATAATGCAAACCATTGTCTATGTTTTGTTGGTGTTATTCAATCCTATCTGACTCTTTGTGACCTTGCGGATCATACTGTCCATGGGGTTTTCTTGGCAAAGATACTGGAGTGGTTTCCCATCTCCTCCTCCAGTGGATTAAATCAAAAAGAGGTTAAGTGACTTGCCGAACGTCACAAAGCTAAAAAGTGTTTGAGACTGGATTTGAACTCAGGGTCTATCCTGACTCCAGGCCCTGTGTTCTATCCACTGAGTCACCCAACTGCCTTCTATGTATGGTTTTGCAGCCTCCATTTCTCTTTGAGTTTGACACAATGGTCTAGGGCTCTGAGAAGCCATGTAATTGGCCTGGTTTCACACAGCCAGTCAACCTCAGAGGAATGACTTAAACTCACAATTTCCCAGCCTTTTTTTTTTTTTTTTGCTTTTTGGAGGGCAATTGGGGTTAAGCGATTTGCCCAAGGTCACACGGCTAATTTTTGTGTTGTGTCTGAGAATTTCCCAGCTTTTAGGCCAGCTCTCCACCCATTACTCCATGTTATTTATGTGTTAACTTAGCAGTGCTGTAAGAAATATTCAGCTAATGAAGACATTTTTCAAAGAATTTTACACAGAGCTAGGTGGCATGCTAATGAGTTTTTTAAAAGTACACTGGAGGCAAAAGCGAAAGAAATAGAAGAAAGGGTTTAGAGAACAAAGGACAGAGCAAAACCAGAAGTCCAGAGCTTTTACAGCAAAGTGAAAAGGAAAGAGCAGTTTTTGAAATGTCTATGGAAAGAAATCAAATACATCACAGAAAGAGAAGAGCAGAAATTTTAAAATGGAAAATGACAAGGAAGAAGCCCAGCATGACTGAGCTTGAAGGAACCTTGGAGACTTAACCCCCTGTATTTCACAAATGCTAAAACTTAGGCCTGAAAGAAATTATTATTTCTCTCTTATATTAATAATCAATTATTGAATTACATTGAACTGAAGGACATTATTGATGAATGAGATAGCCTAAATCCCCAGGTACATGCTTTTTTCATCTTGGGTGGGAGACCATTGTGTTCCACTTTAGGCTTGGGTGAGGGCAGATCCATTGTCTAGATTGCCTGAAGCCCCTCATTAGAAACGTTCTATTTTTCATCATAATATTCCTTCTTCTCATTAATTGTTAATCAGTCAGAATTGATTGCCACCCTCTGGAACTCTACTGAGGGCAAATAAGTGTTGAGTGGGTTTTGTAAGAGGGGATATAATAGAATCTTGTTTTGCTCCCACAAAAGTTATTAGAAGATAATCAATAGGAGTGGAGAAACTCTTAACTTTACTAAAATTTTGGCCTTCCTGGAACTATGTCAATGGCCAGGGGGAACTAGAAAGGTGAGGATGTGGCACATAGCTTTGATCTTAGAAGAGGTCAGGTCCTGGTCAGGTCTCAAGTATCCTCATTACCATGCCTCTGTAATCTACATATAATCTGCATATATTAAGGGAATGTAAACTATATAGAAGGAAATAAAGTATGAGGAATGTGCCTAACCTTTGAGGAATTTGACTATATAAAGAAAGGGAATGCAGAATATATATGTAGAGGGAAATAAAGGAAGGAATTTGGGAAATTTAACTAACCCTAAGTCTACCAGGAAGGACAGAACTTGTAGACCTTCACAATTGCTTCTGTTTTAGTGTAAATGGTGAGTACATCTGCTTCCCAACTACAAGTGTAAATACTTAAGTAAATATTTTTTGCACGGTGCTTCTGAGCCTTTTTGGTGAGCAAGGGTGTGTTGTTTTAAGTTGTATATCATGGGGGTCCTTCTAGGGGTCTCCAGAAAGGAAAGCAGTGGGGGGGCAGAAGCTTGTCCTAAGCTAATTTCCTGATCCTATGTGGAAGTTCTATGATCTCCATAGCTGCATTGAGGGGTATCCCACAAGGATCTTCTTAAGGGCCCCCAAGGGAAGTAGTGGACCTACAAGTTTGTCCAGGCTACTTCCCTGAGGGGTCTTTGGCATTCAAGAGTCCACTGACCTCCTTTATTAATTATTGCTAGCATGATTAATAAAATGATTAATTGCCCAGAAACTCTCTTGAATTTTTTATACATCATAGGCCCAAGAGATCATGAGCTTCCCAAGGTCATATAAGTAGCTAAATGTCAGAACCTCAACAAGAACGCAGTCCAATGCTTTTAAACATTGTAGTCATTTAATCAATATTTGATGAATTGGATTTACCACCAATAGTCTTTTTACACAGAAATATTTACTTAAAAAGTTAGAATCACAAACATACAAATTTACTCCCCCAGCACATGGGAGGCATAATTCTCCTTATTCTTCCCTTCGTGATCCTGTACTACCTTCAAGTCTCTAGGGAAGGGAAGAGGATTTAGGTCTATAGCTTAGCTCTGTTCCTAGAGAACTCAGTCCCAGTTCCAAGCCCAAAACTCCATTTGAGTTCAAGTCCTAGGTACCCCAGCTTCTCCAGCTTCTATGCTGGGCTAGCTGGATGCATAGTCCTGCCTATAATACTAGCTCCGAGGTTATCACCATGGTTCAAATTCCCAAGTGCCTTAAGGATCCCCTGTAGCACCTGAAACTAATGAGAACAAACAACACAGAACAGAAACAAACACCCCCATTTCGAGGAGCCACAGTAAAAGAGAGATGGAGAAGGAAGTCTTATGCTATGAGAGTATGCAAAGCAGCAAGGGGAGCACAGAAAGAGTGACTGACAATGACCAGCTTGGTCTCACCAGTTTTAAAGACACAGGAAATCAAACAAAAGAAAATCACTCCCACCCACATGGTAGGGGATGCAGACCTCCAAGTTAGACCACCTGGGCATGCTCCAAAGGTCCCTTAGGGTACCTCCATATGTTATGTGGACTGAGTTAGACAAGCCTAGATTACACGAAGTTTTTTTTTTCTTTTCTACAAGTGTTTCTTAAATTTCTTCAAATTCAGGAGAAAGGATCTCCCCCTTCTCCCCGCCCCCCAAAAAAGGCATAAAAAACAAACACAGAGAAGAAAACAGAAAAAAAAAACAGGAGAAAATCAAGATAATTTGGAAAGTTACATATTCAATTTATTACAAACTTAAAAAGAAAAACAAGTTGGGTATAAGACATTTGTAGCTTCATGTATAATGTTCTTTTCCTCTTTTACTTTGTATATGGAAACGTTCACTTTGGTTTGATGTTTATGGAGTTCAGAATAAAAATAAAATAATAACAGTGGATTTAGGGCTATTGAAACATAGCCATGGCTCTGCCCTGGATATGAACTCTAGCAGTTCAGCCTAGACTTGGGTTAGATCAGAATAGAAGTGTTTAGATAGGGTTAGTGCTGCAAATAGTAAAAGTCTATAGTGGATAGAACATAGGGCCTGGGGTCAGGAAGACATGAGTTAAAATCTGACCTAAGAAATTTAATATGTGACCTTGGGCAAGTCACTTAACCCTATTTGCCTCAGTTTTCTCAACTACAAAATGAACTAGAGAAGGAAATGACAAACCACTCCAATATCTTTGCCAAGAAAACCCCAAATGGGGTCATGAAGACTTGGACCTGACTGAAGTAACTGAACAACAACAAAAATAACTTTCAAAACATTCAGTTTTTACTGACATTTGCCACGTAGTATGTGGTAGACTCTATGAATGCCCAGTAATTAAAGGATATGGCAACCGTTCAGCAACAAATTGGTGGTTGTTCCCCTCTATATTTGTTCTTCTATGTGTAAGAAACAAATGCCTTACCAAGAACTCCACATAGCCATTAGTGAACTCAGGAAAGACTTTTATTTAACATTCTTGCAAGAGAGGGGGTGACCCAGAAGTAGGCACACACTTGCAGTGCAAAAACACAATCTTTTCCTGTTCCAAATGCAAATTCCTCCCCTGGCTTCCCATTGGCTGGGTACTGTATACAGGGTTTACAGCCTATCAGAAATGCCTAAACACCACTACTAACACCAACATCATCACCACCAGGTAAGTCCCTACCCCTGTTTACATTTCCCATTCCCCACATTTCAGTTTCCCCTCATCCTTATTCTCTTTATACTTTATTTGGTAAAAGAATGACAAGCCCTAAATACTTTTTAGAACAATCCTAATTCAGGATTATTATTATATTATTATTATGATCTCCATATGTGTTTAACCATAGCATAAGAAAGGAATTTTCTCAATTGATAAGAGTGTTGACAAAGTGTCAATCTACAATATAACCCAGGATATCTGTGTTTCCTTTACCATTAACAAAAGAAAAGTCCCATTATTAAAGAGAGTGTCTTGGACTAAGGCACCTCCTTCTTTTTTTTTTTTTTACTTTTTTTTGGAGGACAATTGGGGTTAAGTGACTTGCCCAAAGTCACAGGGCTACTAAGTGTGTCAAATGTCTGAGGCTGAATTTGAACTCAGGTCCTCCTGACTCCAGGGCCGGTGCTCTATTCACTGTGCCACCTAGCCACTCTTGCAAATTTACTGCTTACTTATTTGCTTACATTGATCCTAAAGTTAGTTTTTAGTTCCTAAGTGACAGGGTGGGAAGACAGCCTAACATAGGCTGGTTAGAAGAAAGTAGTCTTTTATGGAATTACATATTTACTTTGGATACTCCAGATATAGGTAACTGAGTTCTTATTTTCACATGTTCCTACCTGTGTGTATACTCTTTCCTAGAATGACCTTTCCTCTCCTCTCCACTGGTCCAAATGCTACCCATCCATCTAAGCTCAGCTCCCATCTAAGCTTAGCTCCCATTTCTTCCACGAATCTCTCCTCCATTATTTCAACCCAATCTAATCCAACAATTATTTATTAAAAGCCTATTCCAGCACTCATAGAGTCCCTTTGTCCTCTGAAGTCCTACAGACTCAACCTGTACCACACAGTTTAACCACACTTAAACTGACTACTTCATTTTTTCACATAGTCTTATCTCTCCAAATTAGACTGTTAGGTCCATTAAGGCAAAGACCAAGTATTTCTTCGTATCCCTCACAGGGCCTTGCATGTTAAATACTTGTTGATAGATAATTATAGCTGCAGACATAGTGAAGGAGGCCAAGAATATCTGGGATGGGAAAGAGGGAGTCAACTAAACTTAGAGGCAAGGAAGAGGCAGGACTGAGAGTCTCTTATCAACACAGAAATGTCAGTGAGGTAGAGCCGAAGAACAGCGTAATATTGCCACTTCTGTGGAAGAACTTGAGGAAGGGAAAGTCTTAGAAATGATGTGGTTTGGGAGACAAGTTATAGAAGGGAGAGGAAAGAGCAAAAGACAGAAAGCTATTAATTCAGCCCAACAAGTATTAACCAAGTACCCACCACTTGTCACTCTTGTTCCAAGCACAATATTGGACAATGTCACTCAGCTTTAAGTCTTGTTCTGGAGATAAGTGTTCATGTATGTAACAGCTAGACATAATAATGATAGCAAATGAATCAGTGCCGAACTGAATGGCACAGAATATAAATCTAAAGTAAGGATTAGTGTCAGCTGATATTTTCAGAGAAGGCTTCATGGGAGAAGTGATACTTGAGCTAAGCCTTTTCACATGCCCTCCTCCACATCTGTGCATCTCTCCTTACCTCCAGCTCACAGAATCCATACGTTCAATCAAGGGGTGCCCCCTTCTTATTGGAGACCCATGATCCTTACCTCCCACCCCCAGGTATAAGCATTTTTCCCTCTTGAAATTATTTTGCATTATTTTATACATCCCTACTCTCAAGAAAGGCTCTGGAATCCGAAGTACATTTAAAGTCTTGTATTTTCTCTCCCAAAATGTGTTTTCTTTAGTCCAACTTCTTACTGCAGAATTGAGGAGGAGGAGGAGGAGGAGGAGGATAGCTGTAATTAGAGAAGAAGGCCCCCAGAAGTTGGTATCATTCTTTTTTTTTAATCATGGTGGTAGGAGATAGAGTGAAATGGCTTGCTCTCATGAAACTATCTGTGAGTCATTGAAGTTACTTCTATTGATTCCTTTATCCCTATGGGAAGAGAGGTCTGACCAGACATCATCAACCCTGTGAAAGGAATTATAGGCCAAATGAGCATGTTGAGGATATTGGAGAGTGGGGAAGAAAACCAACATTTGGAAAGAGAGCTAGACTTAGTACCGGGGTTAAAGTCTTGCCTGTAATATGTACTACCTGTGTAAACCAAGGCTGGTCATTTAAACTCTCAGTGTACCAGCTAGCTTATTCTGTAAGATTATAAATTTAAGAGTAACTTCTTATATGCATTGATATGAGTTTCTTCCCTGAGAGTTCTATCTAACAATGAAATCACAAGCCTAGTTTTTAAAAAACCACACACATACTTATTTAGCGGTCCTAGTTAATTGGACTCAAATGAACCCCTGCTGAACCCCTCTAAATCTGTAATTCATTCATATGCTTATTCTATAGTTTTGGAGCCAAACCAATATAATAAAGATGGCAATGCTACCTAAATTAATTTACTTATTCAGTGCCATATCAATCAAACTACCAAAAAATTATTTTATTCAGCTAAAAAAATAATAAAATTCATCTGTAAGAATAAAAGGTGCAGAATATCAAGGGAATTAATGAAAAGAGATGCTAGGGAAAGTGGCTTAGCCGTACCAGATCTAAAATTGTATTATAAAGCAGTAATCATCAAGACTACTTGGTACTGGCTAAAAAATAGAGTGGAATAGGTTAGGTGTGTAAGACATAGTAGTCAATGACTATGGTAATCTACTATTTGATAAACCCAAAGACTCCTGCTTCTGGGATAAGAACTCACTTTTTGACAAAAACTGCTGGGAAAACTGGAAAATAGTATGGTAGAAACTAGATATAGACCAACATCTTACACTCTATACCAAAATAAAGTCAAAATGGGTACATGATCTAGATAGAAAGGCTGATACTATAAGCAAACTGGGAAGTAAGGAATAGTTTACCTGTCAGATTTATAAAAAAGGGAAGGACTTATGACCAAACAAGAGGTATCCATTATGAAATGCAAAATGGAAAATTTTGATTACGTTAAAATTGAAAAGGGTTTGCACAAACAAAACCAATACAACCCAGATTAGAAGGGGAAGCAGAAAGCTGGGAAATAATTTTTATAACCAATGTCTCTGATAAAGGCCTCATTTCTAAAATATGTAGAGAACTGAGTCAAATTTATAAGAATACAAGTCATTTCCCGATTGATAAATGGTCAAAGGATATGAACAGGCAGTTTTCAGATGAAGAAATTAAAGCTATCTATAAGCATGTGAAAAAATGCTCTAAATGACTGCTGATTTAGTGACAACTAAACAACTCTGAGATATTACATTATTCCTATCATATTGGCAAACATGACAAAAAAAGAAAATGATAAATGTTGGAGAAGATGTGGGAACATTAGAATGCTAATGCATTATTGGTGGAGTTGTGAACTGATCCAACCATTCTGTAGAACAATTTGGAACTAAACCCAAAGGGCTATAAAACTGTGCATACCCTTTGATCCAGCAATACCACTTCTAGGTCTGTATCCCAAAGAGATTATAGAAACAAAAAAAAAAAAAGACCCACATGTACAAAAAAAAAAAATTCATAGCAGTTCTTTTTGTGGTGGCAAAGAATTGGAAATTGAGGGATGCCCATAAATTGGGGAATGGCTGAACAAGTTGTGGTATATGAATGTAATGGAATACTCATGTTCCATAAGAAATGATGAGCAGGTAAACTTCAGAAAAACCTGGAAAGATTTACATGAATTGATGCTGAGTGAAGTGAGCAGAACCGAAGAACATTTTACACAGGTAACAGTAAAATTGTGCAATGACTAACTTTGATAGACAAGACATGATAAACTGACTCATGAAGGAAAATGCTATCCACATCAAGAAAAAGAACTATGGAGTCTAAATGCAGATTGAAGCATACTATTTGCTCTCTCTTTTTTTTCTTCTTTCTTGTGTTTTCTCCCATTGTTTCTAATTCTTCTTTATAACATGACTAATGTGAAAATGTTTAATATATTTAATATGTATATGTAGAGCCTGTATCAGATTGCATGCAATGGGGTGAAGGGAAGAATAGGGAGAAAAATTGGAACCCAAAATCTTATAGAAGTAAATGGTGAAAACTAAAAATCAATTAATTAATTAATTTTTAAAAAGAAAAAATATCAGGCCTAGAATATTTAAGGGATAATTACTTGATCTGTGGGTTCATCTGTTTAGGGAACTCTAAAGAGAAAACTTTTTCTTCTAATACATTGTAGCAGATTCTCTACAATTACTTCTCCAGGGTCAGGCAGCCAATATGGATCAGATGTAGACCTCAAACCCAGGTCTTCCTGTTTCTGAAGTCAGCTCTCTATGCTATATATTATACTACTCTTAAAATATCTAAAGTGTTTCAAAATAATATCAGATCACATGAGCCCTTGTGGCTACCATAAAAGAAAAAAGTCTCCCTCTCTTATGGCAATTCCTTGAGGGACCTCCCCCAGAGTAAAAGAGAAGTTGAAAGATAAATGGAAAGAGACCAGAAGTAACCCTGGACTTCAAAAAGATTAGAATGGGGGGGGGGGGTATTGATTTATTGGGCTCACTGCCAAGGTGTTGGGGACATGAGGAAGTAAACTGGACACATTTACTATGAGCTAACTCAGAGTGGAAAATAGAGACTTGAGGAATGAGAAAAACAAGTCTCCCCGATAAGGAGACCCTTTATATGTGCCTATTTACAGATGCCCAAAGCAGTTAAGTGGCTGTGCAGATAGAGTGCTGGGACTGAAATCAGGAAGACTCATCTTCAAGTCCTAGTTGTGTGACCCTGGGCAAGTCACTTAACCTTGTTTGCCTCAGTCTTCTCATCTGTAAAATGAGCTGGAGAAGGAAAAGGCAAACTACTCCAGTATCTTTGCCTGGATCGAGAAGAGTCCAACAAAACTGAAACAACAGACTGAACAACCATAACGATTCAGAGGCCCATTCCATTTGTTGTTTGTTAAATTTAGAATAAAAATAAAAACATATATAAAAGTTTTGTCGTTATATCCCTAGCACCTAAGAGTACCTTGTACACAGTAGACACTTGAATAAGTGCTAGTTAGATTCTATTGGTTCTGATAGGAATTGTGATCTTGGATTTATTTAAACCTTGAAATGAGAGTTCCTATTGAGTATTTTCACAAATGCCACCAAGTGAGCAATAGCACAAATGTTTCTACCTTTTTAACCTCATTATGAGGGCCCTAAAGGAAAACTCTGAAGTGTGACTAAATGAATCTGCCCTGCCTCTGGCAAGGATTACTTGAAAGAAGACTGGAGGCACTACCAAAAATGAAAACCAATCTTAGACTCCTGGGCCCTTTGAGCCCTCAAGAATCCCACAGGAAACTAGCAATTTTTTGTTGTTTAAATTTGTAAGTTTGTTGTTTAAATGTAAGCCTCAGGAAAGGCAATTGCCCAAATGTAGGGAGATTATTTCTTCCCTAGGCCTTTCCTCCTTGTTGAGCCCTGGAGAAAGACAAGAGAAAGAGACAACATGCCTATTGTACTGGGCACACATCTCCCTGGACTGTGGGTACATTTATCTGTACTACTATGAATCAGCCAAATTCTACCTGTGGTGGAATGGTGAAAAGTAACCCTGGTCTTGGAGTCAGAAGATTCAGGATTGGAGCCTCAGTTCCCACACCTGCTAGCTGTGTGACCCAGGGAAAATCATTTAAACTCACTTTCCTCATTTTTAAGACTGTCAATGGGTAGCTGGGTATAATGTTAATGGGATTTAAGAGATCTTTTCTGCCCATTAATTGGCCTCACATGGGAGCCCATTAAGGGAAGCCTGCTTAGGGGAGGCTTGCTTGGTCTCACACCTTTTGCTAATTTCTAATTAGGCACTGAATCCCAAGGGCTGTGATGCCTTCTGGCTTTGAGAAGCCTATGTATACTCTGAGTTGGTATTTTGCTTTGGGGGCTCCCTTATGAGAAGGATCTTGTGATTCTGAAGGTTGAGATTCTGAGTGTCCCTATGTTCAGAGCTTCCCTGCTCAGATGTAAAAGCTCTCTCCATCCAGAGATAATATGTAAAATGTATAGCAATATTGCTTTGATTCAGGCAGTCAGAGACCTGTCTGTTGTTCTTTATTTCTCTGCTTTCATTTTCTCTGTTTATATTTTCTCTGAAGTTCAGGGTGCTAACTTTTCTCCTCAGCTAGTGAATGTAATTTAAAAAGATTGTTGACCCCTTAAACAGCTATCTTTCCTAGTAAAACAGAGCTAAGAACCTGTAGTAGCAGCCATCCTGGATATGCTAGTGGGGTTGCCCACTGTTAGGTGTTACAGTGGATAGAGTGCTGGGCTTGGAGTCAGGAAGACTTCTTCTTGAGTTCAAATTTGGCCTCAGACATTTACTAGCTGTGTGACCCTGGGCAAGTGTAATAGTAATGGAATTTAAAGATCCCCCTGTATTGGCTTGGTTTTGGGTTTGATTGTGTTAAAACCCAGAGCTTGTTAATCCCACTTGTGGGATGGACTTGTTGAAAAGAGAGGGCTGACCTGGGAGGAGCTGGTGACATAAATTTAGAGAGATACAAGAAAAGAGAGAGGCAGAAGAACTTTTTGGAAGCAGCATCTTGGAGGCAGAGAGAGACTAAGAAGATTGCTGAGGGCCACTTTGAATTGCCCAGGACTTTTGAGAGCTGCCACCCAGAGCTGCCAAGGACTGAAGAGACATGGCTGTTATTCTGGTACTTTGTCTATCTGTTTTGATGTTGTTTTGCCAGATTTGTCCACTGGTGAAAGACAGTCCTGTTGTTGCAGAAGTTTTGGAACCTTGCTGTTGGTTCAAAGCTACTGAGACTGTTCTGCAGACAGAGAGTGAATTCTGTCCACTGGTGAAGGACAGTGCTGTTGTTGCAGAAGTTTGGGAACCTTGCTGTTGGTTCAGAAGCCCTGAAGAAGGATTTTCTTGTTGTATGTTTACAGAAATCCTGGAAGAGGGTTTTGCTAATGTTTTCAGGGGTCCTAGTACTGTTCTGAAGACAGAGAATGAATTAATGAAGAGACTGGCAATATATCTTGTGGCCTTGCTAAGCTTTGTCTCCCCAGGAACAAAGATTGCTGAGAACTTGCCTCCTGTCAAGATGAAGCAAAGACCTCCATTTGGGTATTAAGTGCTGTGCTTAAGCTTGTTGTAACTCTGGGGTAGATTCAATTGTGATCCAAGGGTGGGGAACTTTTGACCTTTTTGTGTTCTGTGATTGAACAAGTTAATGTACTTTACTTATGATTGGAAACTAATCTCCATTTGAGAACAGGGGTTTTGTGATGGACTAAATGAATGTACAGCCTAGGGGTGGAGTAGTATTTAGAAGAGGGACTTTGTGATTGATTAAATGAATGTAATGTCCAGGAGTGGAGTAGTACTTGATTAAATCACACTTGGGGTAGTACTTGGAGATTATTGAATTACACTTGGTAAATGCTGTATTTTGAATGATGTTAAATTTTGATTCTATCTGTTCTTAATTTGTCACTGAATAAAATGGGGAGCACTTATGCTGGTATTTTGAACCTTGGGAAGTTGCCTTTGCTTGGCATTACATTACAGCAAGTAACTTAACCCTGTTTGCCTCAGTTTTTCATTTGTAAAATGAGCTGTAAAAGGAAATGAAAAACCACTCCAATGTCTTTGCCAAAAACAAAACAAAACAAAACAATAACAACCCCAAATCAGGTCATGTAGAGTTGGACACAATTGAACAATAAGACTTTCAATGGCTCCCTCTTACCTGTACGATAAAATTATGATCTTAAGGTAATGTTAGTAGCTAACACCCCCCTGCCACAGAGGTGTTGCAAGCTAAGAGTGCACTAAACTTGGAGTGCTAGAGATGAATTCTGCTCACATCACCTTGGGTAAATCACTTACCTTGTCTGGGCTTCAGTTTTCCCATCTATAAAATGAAGAAGTTGGTCTAGATGAACCAAGAGCTCCTATAAAAGTAACTGTTCTTATGGCCTGGGAAATCTATGTACCCTGTTCAGGTTTCTCAGCTAGTTTATCTCAAAAATAATTTTGAGGAAATGAAGATGACTCTCGAAGCCCACATAATCTGGCAATAACTTAAGTTTTCATTCAGATAAATTGTTGCCTGGTTGGTTAATGAGCCAGAGCCCAGAGAGACATTGACTCCAGTCAGTATCCATCCAACCATGTGTTTCTCAGTTATAGGATTGGCCACAAGGGGGAGTGCAGTTATAAAGAGAACTCACTTCAGCATTACTTCTAACTCCTGACAATCCAGGCTTAAGAGGCCTGTGTTTTTCCCAGGGGGCATTTTCATTCTCTCAGTTTCAAAGAACTGAAATCCCTTCTTCCCTACTGGATCCACATTCAGTCTGCTGGTAAATAAGCTAAACTTAATTGCAGTTTAATTTTTTTCAAATACCACCAACAATTAAAGGGAAATTACTTCCTTTCCCCTTTTGTTTTTTGCACTAGGCTCCTGATAATTTAGAAGATTTAATGAAGTCCTTGGGGGAGAAGCAATTAGATTTCAATGACTTTCTCCTTGGAACACTTCCTGTTTGAATGGGGAGTTGACTTGACTAGAAATGCCCTAGCCCTTGCCTTTGACTTACTATGAATCTCTAAGCAAATGCCCACTCTCATCTCCATATCTTAGAACATGTATAATCTGTGGCAAATCATAAATCATATAACTCACAGTTTTTCCAATTCTAGTAGACAAAGAATGAAGACACACAGCCTCAACCAGTCTGGCCCCATTCCCTTCAACCATCACACCCCTCTGCCCCACCCACTTTATTCCTTGTACATTTCTCTGGATGAGTTCCATTAGATGTAGTTTCCTGTAAAATAGGCAGCATTTAGTGGATAGAGAGCTGGACCTCATAGCTAGGAAAATCTGGCTGGGTTCAAGGCCTGCCCCTGACTCATAGTAATAGCTAACAATTGTATATTGCTTTGCATGAAATATTGCTATTTCATTTGATCCTTACACTAACACTAACCCTGTGAAGTAGGTGCTATAGTTATTGAGGCGTATAAGGTGTTGAGTAAGCACTAGCACCTCTGGCATGAGGACTGGCCGAGCACTTTTCAGGGCTACTTATCCATCTTTGGTGTCTACCTGGCCCTCAACTCTTACTTGTGGCTTCGAGAAGCTGTAGCATGCACAATGATCACACCCCAGTGGACTGTCTTGGTAGACTGGCTAAACCACATTGAGGGGAATTGACCAGACTCAAACCCATTGATGAGTTAGAGGGGGAGTCTACCTCAAGCATGTGAACACCTACTCCCTCTTCCCCCCTCCGCTGAATAGTTGGATGGGAGCAATTTGTTCCAACAGCCATGAAGGAGCTGCAGCAGGCATTGTGGTTCACTTAGAACATGATCAGACTGAAGATGCCAGTGTCCTCCACTACATGCTGGCCAGTCTTCTTGATTTTTATTTTGAATTTTGGTGACTCTGGAAGAGAGAGTAAGGCTGAGGACTTTATACAGCTTTGCCTCACTTAAATCCAATTCATGCTCAAGTCAAGACATCCCCGAATGTCATTGATGCTCTGAAAATGAAAGATAAAAACAACTATTGTTGTCCCCATTTTTACAGACTGAGGAAACTGAGACCAAGAGACATAAGTGATTTGCCCACTACTTTTCTTTCTGGATAAAATGTTTATAAGGATAGTTTATACATGTATAGGAAGAAAGCATTTATTAAGCACCTACTATGTTCCAGGCACTGTGCTAAGCACTTTATATATATTATCTCATTTTATCCTCACAAGTTAACTGCTATTATTATCTTCATTTTACAATTGAGGAAACTGAGGCAGACAGAGGTTAAGTGACTTGCTCAGGGCCATACAGTTACTTAAGTGTCTGAGCAAGATTTCAACTGATTCCAAGTCCAGGACTCTACTATTCCACATAGACGATTTGCACACATTGGGCATCCTTTTGTAAGTCATCTAACCTCTCATTGCTCTCTAAGTTTCTAAAGTGCAGATAAGGTATTGATCTGTTTTGGTAAAATTTCCTCTTTTGGGAGTTTCCTTTACCATTGAAATCATGAGTCTACTCCCTAACCGCATATTATCCTACATGTAACTTGTGCATTTTATACAAAATAAAAAATTGTGCACATAATGAATAATGTGATTACTTAAGAGAAGCAGTTTAAAGGATGTCATCAGGGAGATGTTTGCTTGCAGAAGAAAGTAGGCCAGTCAAGAGACTTGAAAGGGAGAGACAATGATGGAAAGTCTGTCAAGATATGAAGAGAAGGTCCTCTAGGAAGCTGAGTGGATCCCCTGTGGAAGATTCACAGGAAGATGTGGACAAAAATAACATGGGATGAGAGAGCATGGATGGGTTGCAATTTTCACGGTAAGAGGGAATACCTACATCTATCTACATATCCAAAACACTATCTCTCCCTCCAACCCATCCATCTTCTTAGTTTCCTTATTCCTTTTTTTTTTCTTTTGGGAGGGGGGAAGTCAGGGCAATTGGGATTAAGTGACTTGCCCAAGGTCACATAGCTATTAAGTGTCTGAGGTCAGATTTGAACTCAGATCCTCCTGACTCCAGGACCAGAGCTCTATTCACTGCACCACCTAGCCACCCCTTAGCTTCCTTATTTCAACTGAGGGAACTACCATCTGGTTACCCAGATTCAAAATCTCAGGGCCATCCTCAGCTCCTTGCTCCCCCCACATTCAATCAGTTGCCAAGTCTTATCAGACTGGATTCAGTCTCCTTAATATCTCTTACCTTCTTGCCAATGACTCTCTTTGCACAGTCACACACTGCCCCCCCCCACCGTAGTTGAGGCCTTTATCACTATTTGTACAAAGAGACATGAAAGATAATGTGTTGATTTCCAGACCTCTTGAATTTGAGATGCCTGTGGGACAGCCAGTTTTAAATATGCAACAGGCTATTGGCATTCAGAAGGGAGACTTAGACGGCTTGGTAGTTATCTTCACAGAGATGATAATTAAAATATGTATGCTGATGGATAAACTCTATAGGTTATCTTTCCAACTGTAAATAATAGGTTGGGAAATGGGCCCTCTTCTTCCACTTGATTTTTCTTGTTAGGAAAGGTAGGCCAAATCCTTTTAGTGATTATTATTCCACTGTTCTGAAGCATAATAACAATAATAACTAAAATTTATATAACTTTTCAAGGTTTTCAAAGTATTTTTCATGTGTTATTTTGTTTAATCCTCACCACAACCCTATAAGCTAGGTGCTCTTCTTATCCCCATTTAACAAAGAAGAAAACTGAGGCGAAGAGAGATTAGGTGACTTGGCCATGATTACATAGTGAGTCTAAGTGTCCAAGGCAGGATTCAAATTCAAGCTTGATGCAATCCGAGCATCATTTGCAAATAGGAAAGCACATCTGGAAGATGTAGCATCAGTAGCAAATCCCCCTATAACTTGAATTCTGAACTGAATTTCCTCCATATCAGTGTCAAATATCTTTGGTGAGCATATATCTCCCTGTTTTATGCCTTATTTAATATTTAGTGATCAGTGGGTTAATAAACAAGGTTATATCTGTTGTCAGAACTTTCAAGAAATCTTATTCAATTTTGGCATGTGCAAGGGAGATACCTTCTTAGAGGAGAGCTTAGCATTTCACTCTTCCTGATCAAAAATTGTTTTAATTGTTAATAAACACAATGAGATCTCATATTTCTACATTTTTTCAGTCAAATGTATGATAATAAAGATAAGAGTTTTCAACATTCTGCCTTTCCTCTTCTAATAATACCCTTTTCAAGGATGCCCATGCAGCCAGATTGCACAGTGGATAGAGTTCTGGACATGGAGTTAGGAAAAGCTAAGTTCAAATTTGGTCTCACACACCTAACTAGCTGTATGGCCCTGGGAAAGTCACTTAACTTCTGTCTGCCTCAGTCTCCTCAATTGTTAAATGAAGATAATAATAGCATTTAACTTGTGAGGATAAGATGACATAATATGTTTAAAGTGTCTGGAACATAATAGATGTTTAATAAATGCATGCTTTCTTCCTATGCATGTATAAATTATTCTTATAAACATTTTATCCAAAAAGGAAAGTAGATATGTGGAACTGTAATTATTGATATTCTCCTAGTCATCTCTTTTAATAGTAATAAGGTACAAGAATTTTTTCCCATGCTTTTGGTACAGAGGACACCTTAAGAACTGATCCCTCTATATGAATGTAATGGAATACTATTGTGCTATAAGAAGTGAGGAACAGATGGACTTCATAATAACATGGAGAGACGTATATAAACTGATGCTGAGTGAGGGGAGCAGAACCAGGAGAACTTTGTACACAATTATAGTCACTTCGTATCTGTGACAACTAACTTTGATAGACTGGGCTCCTCTCAGCAATACAAGGTTATAAGACAACTCCACAAGACTCATGATGGAAAGGGAAATCCACATCCAGAGAAAGAACTACAGAGTCTGAATGCAGATGGAAGCAAACTACTTGCTCTCTCTCGTTTTGTTTTGTTTCATTCCTTCTTTCTCGTTGCTCATCCCATTGGTTATAATTCTTCTTTGTAACTTGACTAATGTTTAATATGAAGGTAACTGTAGACCCTATATCAGATTGCATGTCACCATGGAGAGGGAGGGGGAGAAAATTTGGAACTCAAGGAATTGTGGAACTGAATGTTATAAACTAAAAATAAGTATATTTTTTTGAAAAAGAAAAGAATTGCTCTCAAAGTCATCAAAATCATGCTTCCTCCAGCATGTCTTGTGTATACATTTGCTCTGCTTCCATCGCTTTTCCTATTCTTTTTCTTCAGGGTCATTTCTACTTCCTCTAAACTACTTAGTCCCTTCTAGATGAATTTTGATTCTGTGACTGTGTCTTTGATGGTAAAAAGTCTTTTTTTTTCCTTTTTAACAGAATTCTTTGCAGATTCCATCTTTGTCTGTTGTCCTTCTAGTTTCATCTAGTATCCATGCCTCAGGAATATCTTTACTTACTTGGTTGTCTAACCAAATTTTCATGAAACTGATTTTTCTTTCCGCTGCTTCTCTTTCTTTTATGAGATGACATTGTTGACAGTCTTTCATCATTCTTCTCCTTAAGACATCTAAACTGGTGCGTCTGTAAGCTACCTTATCCCTCTACTTGACAAATAACCCAAATGTTTACCAAATAGGCAGTTTTTAGTCTCTCAATTTCTATTGATTTACATTGATTCCTCATTTTTTGGCTTTGATATCTTGTTTAAATAAGCCAGTTTGGCATTGCTTTAATTGCATACCATGTCTTTTTCTCATTTTTTTTCTTCCAACTTTGTGCTCTGTGAACTTTTCACTGATAACTTGGTGGTTTATCTGCAGACAGGTGACTGTTAGGAGTGTCTCCCACTTCAGTAACAGTGGTTTCCTGACTATTAAACTAGCAATTTTTTGTGCCATTTGTGTAATTTGGTTCACACTATATCTGGGCCTTTAGATTCAACTTACTAGTCATTAAGCATTCATTAAACACCTTCTGCATGTCAGGAACTACACTAGGGACTAGGGATAAAAAGACAAAAAAGAAAATAATCCTTATTCTTAAGGAGCCTACCTTCTTTCAGGGGAGGCAATATTTGCTCATATATATCAGTCAGACAGAGACAGAGTTAAGAAGAAATTGAGAAATGGTAGAGAGGAAGTAAGAAGGGGAATGGTATTTGCAAAATAACAATATACAGGGAAATAACCAAGGAATGGATTCTAGTTTTGGAAACACCATCTACTAGCCATATAACTTTTTTTTCCCATTAAATGTATTTATTTACTTTTAGTTTATAACATTCAGTTTGACAATATCTTGAGTTCCACATTTTCTCCCTCTAACCTCCCCGCCATGGCAGCATGCTATCCAATATAGGTTCTACAAATAACTTTACATTTTAGTCAAGTTGTAAAGAATTATAGCCAATGGAATGAACAACGAGAAAGAAGGAACAAAACAAAAAATAAAAAAAGAGAGAGCAAGCAGTTTACTTCAATCTGAATTCAGACTCTACCATTCTTTCTCTGTATATGGATATCCTTTTCCATCATGAGTCTTTTGGAGTTGTCTTATAACCCTGCATTGCTGAGAGGAGCCCAGTCTATCAAAGTTAGTTGTCACAGATACGATGTGTCTGTAATTGTGTACAAAATTCTGGTTCTGCTCTCCTCACTCAGCATCAGTTTATATAGGTCTCTCCATGTTATTATGAAGTCCATCTGCTCCTCATTTCTTAAAGCACAATAGCATTCCATTACATTGATATACCACAACTTGTATAGCCATTCCCCAACTGATGGGCATCCTCTTGATTTCCAATTCTTTGCCACCACAAAAATAGCTGCTATAAATATTTTTGTACATACAGGTTCTCCTCCCACTTGTATGATCTCTTTGGGATACAGCCCTAGAAGTTAGTCATATAACTTTAAGCCAATGACTTGCTTTCTCCAAACCTGTTTGCTCATCTGTAAAATGGGAGTGAAGCCCTGCCAAACTCAGAACTATCAATCAATCAACAAACATTCATTAAGTAGCTAATACGTATCAGGAACTGTGCTAAATATTAAAAGGCAATAGGGAGCCACTAGGGTTGATTGAATGAGGTGAGAAGATTATATGGTTGGTCATGTGCTTTAGGAAGATCAATTTGACAGCTGAATGTAGGATGGACTAGAATGAGGAGACTTCTACAGGGAGACCAACCAGGAGACTATTACAATAGTCCAGGCATGAGATGATAAGGGCTTCCCTCAGGGTGATGGCAGTGCCAGAGGAGAGAAAGGGACAGATATATCCCGAAAATAAGCTCTCCCCTTACTGTATAAGATTCCTCTCAAATAAGCCCTCCCCCGAAAATAAGCCCTATTGAGATTGCTACTGTAGTGAAGGCGATCCCCTGCACTACACGCTACATTACAGTACTCTCTGTATGCACCGTCCCCCCCCCCCCCGTGAAACGCACGCCGCACTCCAAGCTGCATCCAATCAGAGCTGCAGCAGTGAGTGCGTCATCCTGTTCTTCCCCAGTGATTTGCTTGCTGGCGCCATTGAGAGCAGTGCCGCGGAGGAGAGCTGAGGCAGGACAACATAAGCCCTCCCCTGAAAATAAGCCCTCTGGTGTTTTTCTTTCCAAAAAAAATAATAAGACAGTGTCTTATTATCGGGGAAACACAGTAACGGTTGTAATAAAGGCAAAATCAACAGGTCTTAGCAACAATTTGGACATTGGGTGGGGCTGGGGAGTTGAGAGAGTGTGAGGCAAGGATGACACTCAGGTTGCAAGCCTGAATGACTGAGTGTAATGCCAAGCAAAGGCAACTTCCCAAGGTTCAAAATATCATCATAGCTGCTCTCCATTTTATTCAGTGACAAATTAAGAACAGAGAAAAATCAAAATATAGCATAATTCAAAATACAGCATTCACCAAGTATAATTTAATAATTCCCAAGTACTACTCCAACCCTGGACATTATAATTCATTTAGTCAATCCCAAAGATCCTCTTCTAAGTACTACTCCACCCCTAGGCAGTACATTCATTTAGTCAGTCACAAAGCACAGAAAAGTCAAAAGTTCCCCACCCTTGGATTACATCTACCCCAGAGTTACAACAAGCTTAAGCACAGCATTTAATACCCAAAGAGAGGTCTTTTCTTCATCTTGACCAGAGGCAAGTTCTCAGCAATCTTTGTTCCTGGGGAAACAAAGCTTAGGAAGGCCACAAGATTCATTGTCAGTGTCCTCATTAATTCATTCTGTCTGCATAACAGTCCTAGGACCCCTGAAAACATTAGCAAAACCCTCTTCCATGATTTCTGTAAATATACAACAAGAAAATCCTTCTTCAGGGCTTCTGAACCAACAGCAAGGTTCCAGAACCTCTGCAACAGGATTGTCCTTCACCAGTGGACGAATCTGGCAAAACAACATCAAAACAGACTGACAAAATACCAGCATAATAGCCATGTCTCCTCAGTCCTTGGCAGCTCTGGGTGGCAGCTCTCAAAAGTCCCGGGCAGTTCAAACTGGCCCTCAGCAATCCTCTCCATTTCTGCCTCCATGATGCTGCTTCCAAAAAATCCTTCTGCCTCTCTCTCTGCTTGTGTCTCTCTAAATTCAAGTCACCAGCTCCTCCCAGTTCAGCCCTCTCTTTTTACATCAACAAGTCCATCCCACAAGTGGGATTCACAAGCTCTGGGTTTTAACACAATCAATCAGAAAACCAAGCCAATACAGGGGGATCTTTAAATTATACTGAGAAAAGTTAGAAAGAACAGAAGATTTGGGGAGGGTGGAAGATAATGAGTTCAATTTTTAATATGTTGAGCTCATGATGTCTAGTTTGAAATGTCTGATAGGCAGTTGGAGACATGAGACATGAGATCAGGAGAGAGCATGGGGCTGGAGAAGTAGATCTGAGAATTATCTGGAGAGAGATGATACTTAAAACTATGGAATTCAATGAGGTCACCAACTGAATTAAGCCTAGAAGGAGAAGAAAAGAGGACCCAGGATAGAGTCTTTTGGGACCCCCATGGTTAGCAGATGTGATCTGTATAAAAACCCAGCAAGAGACAGAAAGAGTAGTCAGACAGTTAGGAGGAGAACAATGTCATGAACACCAAGAGAAAAGAGAACATAAAGAAGGTGATTGACAGTTTCAGAGGTTGCAGAAAGGTCAAATGAGTCAAATGGCCACTAGATTTGGCGATTAGAAGACCATTAAGTAACTTTGGAGAGAGTGGTTTTGACGGATGAAGGCTTCTGAATGATGAAGTCAGAAGCCAGACTGTAGAGAGTTAAGAAGAGAGTGAGAAGAAGTAGAAGCATCTCTTCTAGACAACCTTTTCGAGGAGTTAACCACAATGGAGAAGAAAGAAACAGGACAATAGCTAGAAGTGATGGATGGATCAAGAGAAGGTTTTTTGAGGATAAGGGAAACATGGGTATGATTGTAGGCGGTAGGAAAGCTGCCAGTAGACAGAGACCAATTGAAGATTAGGAAAAAAGTAGGGCAACAATATGCTGGAGAAGATGGGATGGAACGGAATCACTTGTGCATATAGAGGGGTTTGTCTTGGCAAGGTAAATAGACACCTCATTATGTGAGACAGGAGTGAAAGAGGAGTTAGTGGCAGAAAGAGTTTGAGTGATGTGAGAAGAGGAATAGGGGAGAAGACAGAGCTCTCAGTGAATGGCTTCTTTTTTTTGTGAAATATGAAGCAGAGTTCTCAGCTGAGTGGGTGGGGGGAGGAGAAGCTGTGGGAAGTTTGAGGAGGATGAAAAGGTTTGGAAAAGCTGCTGTGATAGAATAGAGAATTCATTGGGGAGGTATAAAAGGATAGCCTTGAAGAAGTAAGGGCTGAGTTAATATTATATAGCATAAACTTGTAGAGGGCCCAGTCACCACAATTTTAGAATTTTCTCTAACATTGTTCAGCAGTATATGAGGAAGCACCAAGGAAGCAGATGGTGGGGGTAATCCAAGACTAGGGTTTGGAAAGGAAAGGTAAAGAGATAAGATAAAGGGGCAAGGTAATTGAGAGGACAGTGTTGAACTTGTTCAGCAGCTGAATTTGTTTACCAAGGAGTCATGATGAGGAAGAGAAGAGAATATAGCCAGCAAAGGGTTGACCTGGGAGAGAACTCAGTGGAGGGACTGAAGGTCCCAATGAGGATGAAGAACAGCACTTGGTGTTGTAAAGCAGAGGGAGAGGGGGAATAACAAATCAAACAAGGGATTGTCAGACATTATGAACATAAAAGTGGAACACTTGTAGGTTATGGCAAGATCAAGTGTAATACAATTTCTTTGTATAACACTGGTGGTAGAGCGGGTCATGGGAAGTGAGTAAGATAAGGAATTGAGGGGCGGCCAGGTAGCACAGCCAGTAAAAGAATCAGCCACAGAGTTGGGATGACCTGGGCATGATACTTAGCACCGCACCCAGAAATAACTGGCCATGTAACCTTGAGCAAGTTACTTAACCCCAATTGCTTTAAAAAAAAAAAAAAAAGATTAGGAATTGGGAAATGAGTGTATTTGAGGCAATTATCAATACATGTATTGAAGACCCCTAGTTCATGAGAGCAAGAGTTGGGGAGGAGAGAAAGAATGTGAGTTAGGTACTGACCTCATTGAGGAAAGGAGAACACCCTGGGGGTTAATATGTATAAAATACATTTTGTGCTTATAAAATATATGCAAAATAAATATATAAAGTCAGGGAGAGAAACTAATAGCTATGTGGAGCAGGAAAAGCTTCAAGTAGGCAAAGGTACTTGAACTGAAATTTGAAAGAAAACAAGAATTCTAAAGAGGCAGTGGTGAGGAGAGAGTGTATTCTAATCATCAGGAATACTCTATGGTAGATTGTAAAGAGCGCTGACTCTAGATTCAGAGGACCTGCGTTCAAATACCCCTCTAAAGCTTACTACTGGTGTAAGTAACCCTGGACAAGTCATTCAGCAGATTTCAGTTTCCTCAGTTATAAAGTAAGGATTTTGAACTCAAAAGTCTCTGGGGTCCCTTTCTGCTCTAGAGTGCTGATCAGTGCTATGTATGCGACTTTTGCATGTATACAAGTCTTTGACCTCTCTCATTCCTTACTTTTAAACCTTATTTCCCAACATTTTTTTTTTGCTTTTTGGAGGGCAATTGGGGTTAAATAACTTGCCCAAGGTCACACAGCTACCGTGTTTCCCCAATAATAAGACACTGTCTTATTAATTTTTTTGTACAGAAAAACACCAGAGGGCTTATTTTCAGGGGAGGGCTTATTTTAATGAACTTTGACAGCAATTTTAATAAACAGGTAAATGTGAACAAAAAAATGTACCTTTATTCAATAAGCAAATCACTGGGGAAGAACAGGATGACGCGCTCACTGCTGCAGCTCTGATTGGATGCAGCTCGGAGCGCTGCGTGCGTTTCACCCGGGGGGGGACGGTGCATACAGAGGGTACCGTAATGTAGCGTGTAGTGCAGGGGATCACCTTCACTACAGTAGCAATCTCAATAGGGCTTATTTTCGGGGGAGGGCTTATTTTAGAGGAATCTTACACAGTAAGGGGAGGGCTTATTTTCGGGATAGGTCTTATTATCGGGGAAACACGGTAGTTTGTGTGTGTGTGTGCGTGTTAAGTGTCTGAGGCCAGATTTGAACTCAGGTCCTTCTGACTCCCAGAACAGTCCTCTGTTCACTGCACCACCTAGCCTCCCCTTTCCCAACATATTTTATATTTAACGGAACACAATTGTTACTAGGTGATGTATTTTATTGTAACAATGCAATCAGTACTATTCTGGAGCTAGCTTTTACAGTGGAAAAGCCAATTGTTACATTTTCCATGTGAGTATTTACATTTGCACCTTAGAAATCAGCAAATGCTAAAAATGAAGGCTTGAGTTATTGTTTTGTTGATCATCTAGACAAGAAAGTGATGGTGAAAAATATTAGTATTTCAAATTAAGCTTAAAAGTTTGTTATGTATACATTTATTTATTTGTTCATTCATTCCTTTATTTATTTATTTTGGAGAGCAGTTGTTAAACACTTCCCAGCACATTCCTGTGATACAATAGAAACATTTATAATATTGGAGAAAAAAGAAAACCTTATTTTCTGTGAACTTGTTTGATAGCTCTCCTCCTCACAGTCCAAAGAACATTAGATTTTGTTTATGAGATCTGGCTAGGTTCATGTAATGAGAATGGGAATTTGAAGATCTTCCCTGCCTGTTAATAAGCCTAAGAGAATTTGAAGACCTTCCCTGCTTTGAAAATATACTCTGCCCCCTAAAGGGCTGAATATAGTCACATGGAGCCTGTGGTGGGAGAAGTTTGCTGA
Source organism: Petaurus breviceps papuanus (assembly GCF_028583685.1). NCBI lineage: Eukaryota > Metazoa > Chordata > Mammalia > Diprotodontia > Petauridae > Petaurus > Petaurus breviceps. The sequence continues at coordinate 405,714 of NW_027185903.1, read as the reverse complement.
AGGGTGGAGCCGAGCCCACAGGAAGCTGGGAGTCAGAGCTAGACACTTGGAAAGAGATTATGCCTCCAAGGGAGTCAGATAGACTTGTGAGTAAAAGTTGGTTGGTTTGTGGGAAGGCTGAAGGATGGTGTGGCTATCTGTGTCATTGTGGCTTATTGACTTGTTTGCTACTATGATGGAATCAGCTTACTGGTTTGGGGATTCAGTTTTCTGGTGTCTGAATAAATGTTTTACTTCTGTCTTTTATATGGAGAGCTTGTTATATTTTATGATCAAGCACTATGCAGGTATATTTATTGTGACTGTTGGCGCTGTGACTATTGCATTGGCACTACAATTCAGTGACTTAACAGGATCCTAAAGCTATGTTTTAATTCTAAGCAGAGATAAGTCTTAGGAGACAAGTGGTCCTACAGTGACCTACAAGTGATCCTACAAGCTCTTCCTCTAGGGCTTGCCCTCCTCCTCACCTCACATTCTGTCTTTCTCAAGACTTTGCCTTTTCAGCAGCTTTGCCTAACCTCAATTCCACAGTAACTTGTAGTGCAATTAGCTTCATTGGCAGTTCTTTTTCAGTTGCCTCTACATTTCTATCTTTATACCATTTTTAGATTGAATACTAGAGGAAAAAGAGGCCAAAAATATATGAGGGCCTAACTGGTGGAGATTGGAATCTAAGCACTTTGAATTTGCCCTTAAAGGACTGAGGCTTTTTGCTTGACTCCTTTGTTGAAGCTCTGTTTTTTTCTTTGTACATCACCCCCTCCTCCCTTCTCCCCTCTTAGCACAGTGCCTGGTACATAATAAACATTGAATACATTCTTATTAATTCACTGATTAATCCATTTGAATATCTGAGTCAGTTCTACCAGGAAACACTCAATGTTAATGTAGAAATCTACTGACATCCATAATTATGTGCCTGCCACACTTCATTACGTTGTATATACAGGGAATTTTTTAAAAATAATATTTTATTTTTCCTCCAATTAGATATAAAAACGGTTTTTAACAATCTTTTTTTAAATTTTGAGTTCTAAATTCTCTCCCTTTCTCCCCTCCCCCTTCTGTGATTTGGTAAGGGATCTGCTATAAGTTCTACATGTGCAAAAATGTAAAATATATTCAAATAAAATATGTTTCTGACTGGTTTAGGGGTGCTAAGATCCCTAAAATGTCAGGATACAAGGTGGTGTCTCCTGGAATGAATTCACACACTCAAACTGTCTTCCAGTCAAGTGGCAAAGTTTACCATAACCCCAATAAGATAGGCAAAGTTCCTTAGGGAACTTGCAACTTAATGGGGGTGATGCTAAAGGTTAGATAGAAAAGGTACAGTGAAAAAAGTCCAAGTATGCTAATTAGGTGATCTGAGTGGGGTTAAGGAGGGGTCAGTATATACAAGTAGTCTGGGGTGGACCAGGTACCTTGGGCAGAGGTCCCAGTGGTTAGGGCTTCAGGAATAGATGTAGAAATTCAGGAAGTCAACAGAGATGACTTTGTTAAAGGGACAAAATAGTTCTGTTTGCACAAAGGCTTACCCAAGGCATTATCCAGGCACTAGAGACAGAGTCCTTGGGCCAGCACCCTGTACTGATAGCCTTTAGCAGAGAAATTATAGGGTCAGGCCTCTATGTGACTAGGTTGCTTCCAGAGATATGGTCTTTTCCTTTAGGGCTCCAGGTCCCATCATTTCCATATTGGTCATTTTTGTGGAAGAAAGCTCAAACCAAAAAAGAAAAGGAAGAGACAGAGAGAAAGGAAGGGAGGGAAGAAGGGAAGAAGGGAGGGAGGAAAGAAGGGAGGAATAAAGAAAGAGAGAAAGAAAGAAAGAAAGAAAGAAAGAAAGAAAGAAAGAAAGAAAGAAAGAAAGAAAGAAAGAAAGAAAGAAAGAAAGAAAGAAAGAAAGGAAGGAAGGAAGGAAGGAAAGAAGGAAGGAAGGAAGGAAGGAAGGAAGGAACTCATACTAAACATACTTCTACATTAGTCATGTTGTGAAATAAGAATCAGAAAAAAAAGGATAAACTATGAGAGAAAGAAAACCAAAAAACAACAAAAGAAAGAGAAAATAGTATGCTTTGATCTGCATTCATACTCCATAGTTCTTTTTCTGGATGTGGATAACTTTTTTCATCATGAGTCTTTTGGAATTGTTTTAGATTATTGCATTGCTCAGAAGAATTAAGTTTAACAAAGTTGGTCATCACACAATGTTTCTAGTACTATATACAGTGTTCTCCTGGTTCTGCTGAGTTCACTCAGCAACATTTCATGTAAGTCTTTCCAGGTTTTTCTGAAGTTTGCCTGCTCACCAAAGAAATTAAACCTTTATCAGAGATACTTGATATAAGGTTTTTTCCCACAGTTTTCTACTTTCTTTCCAATTTTGGTTTCAATGGTTTTATTTGAGCAAAACCTTTCTATTTTAATATAATCAAAATTGTCTGTTTTACATTTTATAATGCTCTCTTTCTCATTTGGTCCCAAATTCTTTCCTTATCTATAGATCTGACAGATAAATGTCCATGTTCCCCTAATTTGCTTTTGGCATCCCCCTCTATGTCTAAATCATGTACTTATTTTGACCTTATCTTGGTAAATGGTATGAAATGTTGGTCTACACCTAGTTTCTGCAATACTGGTTTCCAGTTTTACCAACAGTTTTTGTCAAATAATGAATTCTTGTCCCTAAATCTGGGGTCTTTGGGTTTATCAAACACTAGATTATTACAGTCATTTACTACCATATCTTGTGTTCCTAATCAGTTCCACTGATCCATCATTCTATTTCTTAGCCAGTACCAGATAGTTTTAATGATTACCATATCATAATACAGTTTGAGATAGGATACCGCTAGGCCACCTTCCTTCACATTTTCTCATTAATTCCCTTGATATTCTTGACCTTTTGTTTTTCCAGATGAATTTTGTTATAATTTTTCTAGCTCTCTAAAATAAAATTTTGGTAATTTGATTGGCTTAATTTAAGTAGAATTATCATTTTTACCACATTGACTTGAAATTTTTCCAATTATTTAGAACTGACTTTATTTGTGTAAAATGTCTTACAACTGTGTTCACATAGTCCCTGAGTTTGTCTTTGCAGGTAGACTCCCAAGTACTTTATATAGTCTACAGTTATTTTAAAAGAAATTTTTCTTTCTATCTCTTGCTGCTGGACTTTGTTAGTAATATATAGAAATGCTGATGATTTATGTAGGGGGGGTTATATTCTGCAACTTTGCTAAAGTTAATTATTTCATCTAGTTTTTTTAGTTGATTTTTAGAATTCTCTAAGTATACCATTATATCATCTACAAAAGAGTAATAGTTTTGTTTCCTCGTTGCCTATTCTAATTCCTTTCATTTCTTTTTCTTCTCTTATGGCTATAGCTAACATTTCTAGTATAATATTGAATAATAGTGATGATAATAGGCATCCTTGCTTCACCCCTGATCTTAATAGGAAAGCTTCTAGCTTAACCCCAATCCTTATTCTTGGTTTTAGATAGATAGTACTTATCATTTTAAGGAAAACTCCATTTATTCCTATGTTCTCTAGTGTTTTCAATAGGAATAGGTGTTACATTTTTTTTCAGACTTTTTCTGCATCTATTCAGATAATTATATGATTTCCATTGATTTCATTATTGATATGGTCAGTTATGCTAATAGTTTTCATAATATCAAACTAGTTCTGCATTCCTAGTATAAATCCCACCTGGTCATGGTTTATGATCCTTATGACATATTTCTATAATCTCCTTGTTAGCAGTTTATTTAAATTTTTGAATCAATATTTATTAGGGAAATTGTTCTATAGTTTTCTTTTTCTGTTTTGTCTGTTCCTGGTTTAGGTGTCAACACCATATTTGTGTCATAAAAGGAATTTGGTAAGACTCTTCTTTTTTCTAATTTTTCCAAATAGTTTATATAGTATTGGGATTCATTGTTCTTTAAATGTTTGGTAGAATTCACCTGTGAATCCATCTGGCCCTGGAAAGGAATCTTTTTTTTTTTACAGGTGAACATTTATTAGATCATATAGAACATGATTTTTATTTATCAAAAAAGATAAGGAGCAATTTTCAGACAAAAAAAAATCAAAGCTATCTATAGTATTATGAAAAAAATGCTCTAAGTCACTATGGATTAGAGCAATGCAAATTAAAACAAATCTGAGGTACCACCTCACACCTATCAGATTGGCTGACATGACAAAAAAGGAAAATGATGGATGTTGGAAGGTATGTGGGAAAACTGGAACACTAATACAGTGTTGGTGCAGCTGTGAACTGATCTAACCATTCTAGAGAGCAATTTGGAACTATGCCCCAAGGGCAATCAAATTGTGCATTCCCTTTGATCCAGGAATACCACTAATATGTCTATATCCCAAAGACATCAAAAAAAGGGGAAAAGGACCTATTTGGTTTTTGTTTGTTTTTTAAGCACCTAACTGTACAAAACTATTTATAGCAACTTTTTTGTGGTGGTTAAGAATTGGAAATGCCCATCAGTTGAGGAATGCCTAAACAAACTGTGGTATATGATTATGATGGGATGTTATCGTGCTATAAGAAATTACAAGTAGGATGATTTCAGAAAAAACATGGAAAGACTTATATGAACTAAAACTTAGTTACACTTTTTCAAAAAAATTAACAACTAAACTTTAATTTTAAAATGAGACAATTTTTCTGTGTTCGTAATCAGCAATAATACAAAGATTGTTATTATTTACCAGGTAATAAGCTAACAGAAATTGACCAAAACAGTTGAAAGTTTCTTCATCTTCAGGGCATGAGACATGGTTCACCAAGAGTTATGAACTTAAATTCCTCAACTGTATCATTGTAATCAACTGAGGAAGTCAATCCTTGTTCAATGTACAAAATCATGAGTGAGTTAAGATTTCAATGGGAGATTGTACTTGTTAGTTGGGCTTTTTACATGTGCTAGTTTTGAAAAGGCTCCTTCATATAAATAGATTATAACAGTTAAGACTTCAAAGCACTGAGGAGATTTGTAAAAGACCTGGAGTCAAAACTGATTCCTTTAGTTTTGCAAGTTACTCTGTTGGATATTCACAGTATTTCCTTAGGAACAGCTCTGTCATGACCCCAAAGTAATGCAACTCTAGCATCCAGATGTATTGGAAATGATTCTAATTTCATCCTGCCCACAACTCAGCAGTTTTCCCATTGCAATCCAGATTATACAAGTCGCCCATTCCAGTCACTGGTCAATGCTGGTAAATGAAATTACCTTCTCTCCTCTTTTTATCAAAGTAACATAAGGACTCAAATATGTCATCACCACAAGTGGAAATTTTCCTCTTTTTAACTGGGGGAATTAACATGTTCTCTATACTTAGGCAGCAAGGTTTCCTGAATATGAAATTATTTGGTGGGGGAGGAGGAAATCTTTCACTGAGGGTAGCTAGGTGTAGCTAGGTGTCATATTAGATATGGCACTGAACTTGGATTCAGGAAGACCTCGGGCAAGCCATTTAATTTCCCTCAGCCTCAGTTTCTTTATCTGTAAAATAAGGATAGTAATAATACCTAACTCCCAGGGTTATTGTGAAGATTAAAAAAGATAGTATATTAAACTTTTTATAGACCTTAAAGTGCTATAGAAAATAATAGCTACAATTATTATGCACATTTCGATGCTTCCATTAAAAATAACATGGAAAATTAAAAATATTTTGGGCCACTTCTTGCTGTTGTCAAAGAGTTACATAAGTGATAGATGGAGCTTAAAGAGCCTTCTTCACTTTTATCGCCATTCATAGAACAGAATTCATCCTATGAAGGGCAAAGATGAAAGTTCATGGCAAGGTTCCTGTTTTTCATTTAAGTATGAGCAAGGTGAATTGTTTTCATAATCTCTTGTAAAACTTTCAAAATGTGAGAGTAATTTTGTTTATGGAGGCCACTGCTTTAGCTCTCCATACCCACCTTGTGTTGACAATGATTTCAAAGTTTATAACTGTGAAATCTTGTGAAATCTCCATTACTGCATGTTACAGAGGCCTCCCTTCCATAAAGGGATAAAGAATCTAAATCTCACACACACACACACACACCCACACACACACACACACACACACACAAACACAGACTGTTGTTTTATTTACTTGAATAACATGCAACTACTAGGGTGAATGAATGAATGAAACATTTATTAAGTACTTACTATATGCAAAGCACTGTACTAAACTGGGATTACAGACAGCAAAGTAACTACTTTCAAGGAATCCACATCCTAATGCTAGAGATAACATCTGTATATGGAAAATTTTAACTGCAAGTCAGATAAAAGGTCCCATAGTCCTTAAAGTGCCACAACAAAATGGATGGTAATATCTCTTCTTTAGCATCATTTCCACTAATAAAATCACATCAATCACACTAGCTAGCCTGCCTCTTGAGCAATAGCTGGTTGGCATTTGGTGAGGATGGCTAGCCTTCCCTCCAGAAGAGTTGTTTTGATGACTGAGAGAGCTATGCTGGAAATAGGTAAAGTTCAAATAATGTGCATAGGAATGTGCTTAAAGAAGTTTACTGCTTCTTTCTTTATATTTCACTTGATCTCCTACAGCATGTCCAGATAGGCAATGTGGTTCAATGGAAAAAGAACTGGGTCTAGAGTCAAGAGTACCTTAGATCAAATCACTTCCTCTAATGATTACTAGCTTTGTAAATTTGGGTAAGTCACAACCTCCTTGGGCCTCAATTTTCTTGTCTATTAAATGAAGAGGTTGCCTCATTTCTAAAATATACAGAGATCTGAGTCAAATCTATAAGAATACAAGTCATTCCCCAATTGAAAAATGGTCAAAGGATATGAATAGGCAGTTTTCAGAAGAAGAAATTAAAGATATATATAAGCATATGAAAAAATGCTCTAAATAATTATTGATTAGAGAAATGCAAATCAAAACAACTCTGAGGTACCACATCTCACCAGTCAGATTGGCTAAGATGACAAAACAGGAAAATGGCAAATGCTGGAGAGGATGTGGAAAAAGTGGAACACTAATACATTGTTGGTGGAGTTGTGAACTGATTCAACCATTCTGGAGAGCAATCTGGAACTATGACCAAAGGGCTATAAATAAGTGCATACCCTCTGACCCAGTAATACTACTTCTATGGTTATATCCCAAAGAGATGATAGAAGTGGGAGGAAGACCCATATGTACAAAAATATTTATAGCAGCTCTTTTTATGTTGGCAAAGAATTGGAAATTAAGGGGATGCTCATCAATTGGGGAATGGCTAAACAAGTTGTGGCATATGAATGTAATGGAATACTATCATGCTATAAGAAATGAGGAGCAAACAGACTTCATATTTACCTGGAGAGACTTATACAAACTGATGCTGAGTGAGAAGAGCAGAACCAGGAGAAATTTGTACACAATTACAGGCACATTGTGTGTATGAAGACCAACTTTGATAGACTGGACTCTTCCCAGCAATGCAGGCTTCTAAGACAACTCCAAAAGACTTATGATGGAAAGAGATGTCTACATTCAGAGAAAAAACTAGAAAGAACAGAGTTTGAATGCAGGCTGAAGCAAACTACCTGCTCTTTTTATTTTTCTTGTTTGGTTTTGTTTCCTCTTTCCCATTATTATTTCCATTGATTAGAATCCTTTTTTATAACCTGACTAATGTCTATTGTGAAAGTATTTGCAGATCCTATACTTGATTGCATGCTGCCTTGGGGGGTGGGGGGAAGGAAGAGAAGAAGGGGGAGAAAATTTGAAACTCAAGGGATTGTGGAACTTGTAAACTAAAAGTAAGCAAACAAATTAATAAAGACAAAAAAATTATTTTTTTTTAAAAAACCTTGTGCTAGATCAGGGTTTCTCAAACCTTTTCCACTCTCAACCCCCTTTTACCCAAGAAATTTTTACATGACCCCAGGTATACAGGTATATAAAATAGATATACAAATTAAACATGTGTTCATAATAAATCACAAAGAAATTTATTTTAAACAATTCTTTTGTATACATATAATTTTACCATTTATTTAAAAATTTGCATGCTAATAAGATGAATGTGCTTATTTATTTTTACATAAAGAATTAAATCTTGGTGGAATATTCATAGTGCAGGATGTAGAACATCTGCAATGTTTTTCAGAGTTGATCAATATTTTTATTTTATAATCACCAATGCTGAGAACGCTGCTTTGCATAAATATGTAGTACAAAATGGCAGGAGTATGTTTAGGATCATTTCAGAAATTGTTGGAAATTCTATCCCAATACCAAGCCAAAATTTATTTAACAATTTTCTAGGAAACTCAAGTTTTAAACATGTGTCACCTGATAACTTGGCAAATTCTTCTTGAACTTTTAATGGCGGATGACTGACGTTTTTTATTTCAATTGAGTATGGTTTATGAACCCAACTTAGTTTTTTAGAATCAAAATTGAAGGGTAGTACTTCTAAAACTGTGTAGCCAGGCACTTCAAATGATCAATTAAAGCTTTTGAAATTGAATCTTTGGAAAGGTTATTTTCAATTAGAAAATAATCTGTAGCTGTAAATATTTCTAAAATAACATTTTCTACCCTATTCTTCCATATGTTAACTTTTTTAGTAAAACTTTCAATTTTATCCTTTAACATAAATACGTTACAAATTTTCCTTGAAGCAACAATGCTTAAAATCATTGAGTTTTTTTAAACTATCTGACAAATAACACAATTTTGAAAGCCATAAGTCATTATGAAAATAATTAACAAAATCAGATTTCTGCTGAGTCAAAAATATGACAACTTCATCATTCAATTTCAGTAGTTTGTTTAAACTGTGCCCACTTGAAGAGTCACCTTATCTCTGTAGTAGTAATAAGATGTTTTAGTAGTAATAAGCTTTTGTAATTGCAGTCATTGTCTTTCCAAAGATTTGAAAGTAAACAACTGTAAAAGGCATGGCTTTTAATGAAGTTAATGATTTTGATAGTATTATGAAGCACAACATCTGACTCTGGTGATATTTTTTGGCTACAAGTGCCTCTCAATGCATTACGAAGCAAGTAAAAGTGATATGTTCACTGCCCCCAGCTTGAACTTTTGCTACAAATCAATATACTTACCCATCATCGCTTCAGCACCATCTGTACAGACTCTGATGCAATTTTTCCATTATAAACCTTCATTTGTGAAAAATTCATCAGTGTTAAGTTTTTATATCTTCCCCTCTTGTGTGCCCTTCCAAAGGGCAACAAAACAATAATTCTTCATGTATGCTTCCTTCATGAACATCTTACAGAAAGTAACTGTGACATGTTAGAAATATCAGTTGTTTCATTTAACTGAATTGCAAACTTTGGGCTAGCTGGTAATAAGCTGCTGTAACTGGTCATCACTAATTTCAGAAATTCTTTTGGAAATAGTATCATTTGATAAAATAATTTTGCTAATTTCATTCCCATACTTTTTCCCATGAACTATTTCTGAAGTTTTAATGGCAGCAGGAAACATCATATCTGCTATAGAATAGGGCTTTTAGTTTTTGCAATTAAATGAGAAGTTTTGTAAGCAACAAATTTCTCAAAACATTGTTTTTCTTCATTTGAAGATTTTAAAAGTTGTTCAAAATATCCCTTTGGTTTATTGCACTACGTTGCATGCTTGGTATTAAGATGTCATTTTGGTTTGGCTGGTTTCTTGCTCTCCGCAGTCAAATTTTCATTACAAATTAAGCAAAGAGGTTTTTCCACACCATCGTCATTATTAGAAATAAATCCATATTGCAAAAATGATTCAACATATTTTCTTTTTCTTAACCATTTAGGTGTACTATAACCTTGTAGCAAAGACTTTGCTGCATTTGCATAAGTATTTTTTACCTCTTCTGTCTAAATTTAGCCACTTATCCATAACCAAAAAATATTTTTGTCCTAAAATATAAATAAATATTGCTAATAATTTTTCAAATAAATACTAGCTTTAGTTCATGAAATTACATTTGTTTGTGTTTAATTTTAAAAATTGATGTTCACACTTTCATATACATACAGCAGTGATATGTAGAGAAATATTATTAAGGGGCTTTTGTTTTTACTTGCTGTAATTAAACCCTTATGTTTCTGTAAAAGAAGGAGATAGCAGCAATTTTTAAAAATCAAACATTCTAACATAATACATTCTAACACAACACAATTTTTAAAAATCAAACATGCTAACACAATACAATCATACTAATTTGGTACTTACATGTTGAAGAATGACAGTAGGAAAATATTAAAAGTCTTCATAGTCTCTAAATTATTATGTTTCTGCAAGAGCAGAAAACTGTATGTACAGTAAAAATACAGCAATTCATAACCTACAATAGTCTCGAATCTGAGTTGAGGTGTTTCTGGCAACATTTATTGGCATTGCATGGTGTGATGGCACGTGCAGTACAAACTAGTGTGTTCAGAACCAAGGCTGCAGTGAAGTTGGTCGATGCAACACAGGCAAATGCTGCCAGAAACACCTCAGATTCGTTATGTGTTTGATTTTGAATTAATTTTTGGTTGTTTCATGTTCAGAAACCTTTTACTATTGCTAAATTTTTCACAAGCCCTACATTTAGTTATACAACCCCATAAGGGGTACCAACTCACAGTTTAAGAAGCCCTGGACTGGGTTCAGCTAGGTGACCTGTGAATAGAACACCAGCCCTGGAGTCAGGAGGACCTGAGTTCAAATGAGGCCTCAGACAATTAACACTAGCTATGTGACCTTGGGCAAGCCACTTAACCCCAATTGCCCTACCTTCCCCCCTCCAAAAGGACAAAAACAAAAACAAAGAAGCACTGGACTAGATGACCTTTAAGATACCTTCCAACTCTAAATCTATAATCTTATGACATAGTAAATGCACAATCAGAACAAATAAGCACCACTGATACCCAGTCAGATTTAAGAATGCCATCATCTATCAAATCTGATCTGTAAAGACTTACATGAAATGATGCATCATGAAGTAGAGATAAGGAACAATATAAACAATGACTACCATCATGTAAATGACTACCACCCTTAACAACTACAAAGCAATCAAAAGTGAATGCTGTAAATTCAGAAAGAATAAGCATGACCCCAAAGAAAACATATGAGAAGATGCATCCACCATCACCTAGTAGAATTGAGGTCTATGGACGTGGAACTTTGCATATTTTTCCAGATTTTTTTCAGATTGTATTGATGTTTTTCTCATTTTTCTTTTTTTTCCATTTTTCTTTTATTCTTTTAAAAAATTCTTTGTTTATATGGCATAGCTCTTTGGAAAGTGATACATGGTTGAATTAATGCAATGTAATTAAGGCAAAATCACAAAGATTTGTGATTTTAAAAGAAGACTGGGAATCAATTGTTAAGTCCCCAAATAGACAAAAAAAATGTTCAACTGAACTATGCTTACTCCTATACTTTTTCTCTTTTACTCATTGTTTTCAGATGCACAAAACTGTTTCATTTACATGTTCATTAAATATGAAATTCTCCTTCATCAAAATCTTTTCTCATTCTATCTTTCCTTATGTCTTATGACCCCAAATCTTTTTCTTCACCTGCACTGAGACTTCTATTCCTTCTACCCTCTACACTATCTTCTATTTTCAAATCCCTTGCCTTCTCTTTCTTTTTCTGATCATAACTTGCCAAACCCTAACCCTTGATTACCCATATGATCCACCTCTTTTGCTATTATTCACATACTGCTGAACTAAGCTGGAGAAAATAGTGAAACTTTACTGTTGGAGTCCACTACAGTCAACTGGATCTTCACAGCAGCAAGCAAATCTTTTTTTTTATTAAACTTTAATTTATTAATTTGTTTGTTTCCTTTTAGTTTACAGGATTCAATTCCCCAATTCCTTGAATTTCACATTTTGTCCCCCTCCCTCCCCTCCCCCCCCAATGGCGGCTTATTATCAAGTATAGGATCTGTAAATACTTTCACATTATACAATGGTCAGGTTATAAGGATGGATTGTACCAGCTGGAATGAAAAATGGTAAAGAGGACATAAAATCAAATAAGAGAACGAAAAAGATCAGGTATTTTGCTTCCACCTGGATATAAATTTAGTTCTTTCTAGTTCTTTCTCTGGATGCACGTTTTTCTCTCCATCATGCGTCTTTTGGGATTGACTTATATCCCTGCATTGTTGAGAAGAGTCCAGTCTATCAAAGTTGGTCATCACACATACGTTGTGTCTGTAATTGTGTACAAATTCCTCCTGGTTCTACTCTTCTCACTCAGCATCAGTTCTTTTAAGCCTCTCCAGGTAAATATGAAGACCGCCTGCTCCCCGTTTCTTATAGTGCAATAGTATTCCATAACATGCATATACCACAACTTGTTCAGCCATTCCCCAATTGATGGGCACCCCCTTAATTTCCAATTCTTTGCCACAACAAAAAGAGCTGCTATAAACATTTTTGTACATATGGGTCTTTCTCCCATTTCTATGATCTCTTTGAGATATAACCCTAGGAGAGGTATTGCTGGATCAAAGGGTATGAAAGTATTTATAGCCCTTTGGGCATAATTCCAGATTGCTCTCCAGAAAGGCTGGATCAGTTCACAACTCCACCAACAATGCATTAGTGTTCCAGTTTGCCCACATCCTCTCCAGCATTTGTCATTTTCCTGTTTTGTCATCTTAGCCAATCTAACTGGTGAGATGTGGTACCTCAGAGTTGTTTTGATTTGCATTTCTCTAATCAATAGTGAATTAGAGTATTTCTTCATGTGCTTATAGATAGCTTTAATTTCTTTCTCTGAAAACTGCCTGTTCATATCCTTTGACCATTTATCAATTGGGGAATGACTTGTATTCTTATAAATTTGACTCAGTTCTCTGTATATTTTAGAGATGAGTCCTTTGTCAGAGACATAGGTTGTAAAGATTCTTTCCCAATTTCCCACCTCCCTCTTAATCTTGGTTACATTGGCTTTATTTGTACAGAAACTTTTCAATTTCATGTAGTCAAAATTATCCATTTTACATTTTATAATGTTCTCTAATTCCTGTTTCGTCATAAAGTCATTCCCTCTCCACAAGTCTGATAGGTAAACTATTCCTTGTTTTAGCAGACTGCTTACAGTATCAACCTTTATACCTAGATCATGAACCCATTTAGACTTGATTTTGGTATATGGTGTTAGATAATGGTCTATGTCCAGTTTCTGCCATACTATATTCCAGTTTTCCCAGCAGTTTTTGTCAAACAGTGAGTTCTTATCCCAAAAACCAGGGTCTGGGGGTTTATCAAACAATAGCAAGCAAATCTTTTTACACATATCTAATGAATTCACTATACTACTTAACAGAGAAATTGTCCCAAACTTTTTTTTATCTTCCTCAACCTTCTACCACATTCAATTATTTTAGCTGAGGACCTCACCTTATATTTCATCCCTTCAAAATGAGGCCATTCATTAAGATCTCCTTTTATTCCCTTCCTTCTCATTCTATATCATTCAGATGTCTTTCTGAACTAGTTTCTCCTTTACTCTAATCTTGGATGAAGAGGTGACTCTTTGTGTGTCCTTTGATCCCTCCCCCTCCTGTTTCTTCTAGTAGATTGTCCCCACTACCATCCCTACTCTCTTATCTTTAATCTCTATCTACTGGCATCTTCCCTTATCTTTATTTTTTTTATTTTTAAGCAATCGGGGTTAAGTAACTTGCTCAAGGTTACATGGCCAGTTATTTCTGGGTGTGGTGCTAAGTATCTGAGCCTGGATTCAATCCCCAGGTTATCCAGACACTAGGGCTGGTGCTCTTACTTTCCCTTATCTTTAAAAAAAAAACAAAACACCTCCTTGGATCAAACCATTCCTACTAGCTATTGTCTAGTATCCCTCCTCTCCAACTGGGCTAAACTCCTTGAGAAAGATGTCTATAGTAGGTACCTCCACTTCCTCTTCTCTCACTTCTAGTCCCTGTACAATCTGATTTCTGACCTCATCTTTCAGCTGAAGCTGTCCTCTCTAAAATTACCAATGATCTATCAATTAATTGTCCAACCTAACTGATTTTTTCTCAGATCTCACTCATCCTTTTTGATCTCTCCATGGCATTGACACCACTGAGTGATCACCTTCTCTTGGATACTCTCTCCTCTCTAGGTTATCTGCTTTTTCCTGGTTCTCTTCTTCAACTATATTATCACTCTTCAGTCACCTTTGCTGATTCTTCATCTATGATCCTGGGCAAATGCTTTAACCTCTTTCAGACTCAGTTTCTTTATCAACGAACAGAATTATTATGGGGATCAAATGAGATTAAAGTGCTTTGCAAACCTTAAAATACCACATAAATATTAGTTGTAATCATTCCATTATATTTTGCTGCTCCTTTAAAAAAAGGTCCTTCTATAAGCCTGACTAGAGGAATATGTTGAGGATGGGGTGGGGGCAAGAAAAAGAGAACCTAATTGTCACTTTTTCATTCTTCTTCAGCTAAGGTAAATGCATTAGAGCTGGCAGTGAATGCCATCAAAACTGTGGCATGCCATTTTGGTAGATTTTAGTGGAATAAAATGCTAAAAGTTCAGTGGCAGTTGCTAAGAATTAGATAGACAATGTTTTTTATTTAAATGGCAGGTTGAATTTTCTTGGCAACTTTAATATATTAATAAGAATCAAAATGTGTCTATGTATATGCAGTTATTCAGTGTTGGAAATTTTTACACTTTACTTCTTGTCTTATTTTCAAAGTGATTAAGTGACATGGGACTTTCAGGGATAATTCCAGTGTTGTTCAGAAAGACATATTGACCAATGGCCCTTTGTCTGTCTGGAACTTCTGAAGCCATTCAGAAATAATTCCCACATAAAATAATATTTTTTTGCTTTGGGGGATTTTTTCTCTAGGAGAGTTAGTTTTATGCTAGATAGCGTACTGGACTACAAGGCAAAAGATGTGGTTTCTAGTCTTAACAATTGCTGAGTGACCCAAAACAAATCATAATCTCTCTGGGCTTCTGGTTAGTCATCTGTAAAATGTAAGGGTTGTACTAGATGGTCATAATTTAAGGCAATTCAGATCCAAGGCATATGTCAATCCAAAAAAAAAAAAAGGAACTAAATATCCATGTTCCACATTTTGTGAATGATCATGTCCTTAAAGATAATCAAGTCAAAAAGCACTTACTATGTGTATGTAATGTAATAAGGTCAGAGAAAAGAAAGGAAGGAAGGAAGGAAGGAAGATAATCCAACCCCTTAAGAAACTTACATTCTAATGGGAGAAGACAATATATAAAAAAGGAGCTGAAAGAACAATCCCATTTCTGCAACTTATACTCTTACAGAGTTACCCAGGATCCAGAAAAGTTAAATGATTTGACCTAGATCACACAGCCAATATACATCAGATATAGGTCTAAAATAAACCCAGGTCTTCTTGGCTCCATGGATGGCTCTTTACCCACCATGCCATACAGCCTCTTTGATCATGTCCTTTGAACCTAGAAATTTGAGGATCTTTTGGGTTTCATTTTTCTTGTGTACTATATTACTTTTGAATTTTATTTTGTTTTCGGTTCCAAATTCTCTCCTTCCCCACTTCCTGTCATGAACTCATTGTAAAGGTAAGAAAAACAAAGTCCACTACAAATGTGTATAATCATGCAAAACAAATTCCCACATTAGCCATGTAAAGAAAGAAAGGAAAAAAAGAGAGGAGAGAGAGACAGAGATGGATAGAGAGGAAAAGAGAAGGGAATGGATGAAGGAAGAAAAGGAAAAAGGAAAGGAGAAAGAAAAAAATATGCTTCCATCACTGCTCTGAGTCCATCAGCTCTCTATTTCAATGATGAAAGTTTATTTCATTGGTTCATATTATATTTCTCCTTCCTTTGTCTTTCCTCATTCCCCACTGCCCAAATTCTGAAAAGTCTCTTATTTGCCCCTTACAACAACCAGTACTGTGAATGAAAAGGCAGAGCATATAGTAGCATGTTGTAACCAGCAAGGAAATTTAGCCCAGAGAAGACATTAGTATTAGGAGGAACATGATGCCTTGTCTTCAAAAATTTGAAGGGCTATTATGTAAAAGAAGAAGGAAATTTATTCTGCTTGGCCTCAGAGAGCAGAACTCAGAACAGTGAATAGAAGGTATAGGGAAAGCAGACTACAGTTTAACAGAAGGAAAAACTTCCAATTAGAGTAGGTTAAAAATGGAATGAGGTATTCTGGATGGAAAGGGAGAAGAGGAAAAAAAAAGTACCTTGTCAGGGGAGGCATTTAAACAGAAGATGAAGGACTTTATCAAGTATACTTCAGGAAGGATTCCTGTTTTACATAGAGGTTGGTGTAAGTTGTCTGAGGTCCTTTGCAAATTGAAGATATTGCAGTCTGCAAGGTCCCTTCAAGCTCTAACATTTTACAATCTATAAAATTATAGGGCACTGGAGACACATTTCAGCCTACTTTATAGTTTTGCCAGCATCAGATTCTATGAGATTTCTTCCACTGAGGGTGTGTATAGCTACTCTCCCTTGTGGCATTCCTGATGCCAGCTTGTTCACCACTTAAGTGACAAATGATAGGAAGATAAATCGTATCCAGCATGGGGACATTATTTTTTCTGTGGAGTTGAAACCAGGGTGAGCAGCAGATGCAAAATGCAGTAAAAAGAAAGTCCAGTTTCTGTCCTCTATAAAGAAAGGCATTGGGAGGAGTTTAGTACTCTACCCTCTAATCAGAGGGAAGAGGAGGTTGAGGGAGGTGATATCACTCAGGGCTTGAGTTAGCAGCATGATTGGGGAATTTAGAAGTGATGAGCTTATCCTGGAAGGGACTATGAAGTTAAAACCAGGCAGAGCAGCAGATGCAAAGTGGACTGAATCCCACATCAAGATGGGAAAAATCTTGGGCAGTCACAAGAAAGTTGTGAGATCATCAGGGTAGTTACCAGCCTGCCAAAGGCCTCCCTAGGAGGCCCAGTAGGGCTTTCTCATCATGGGAAATCTAAAATTTTCTCTAGTTAGTCAACCCAACATAACTTAGGGCTGAAAGACCTTTGCAATTTAGAGGTATGGAAGTACACACTCCCAACATATCACCTCATCTAAGGTTTTTGACTCTTGAACCTTTGAGAAGGCTAACCTCCAACCATCAGTAGGCCCTAGTTAGACTTGCAACTATTTGTCAGCAATTTATGCAATACCGTCCTCTGAAGTTAGTGCACTATCTCAGTATACTAGGACTTGGTAAATAAGGATAAGGGTTAGAGCCAGATATCATCACCACCACCATTACTGTCATTGAATATAGCAGCTCAGATTTCTATAGCTCTTTAGCATTACCCAGAACTTTCTTTTATTTTGATCCTTAGTAAAAGCCCTGTGAAGCAATTAATATACATGTAATCTTTCCCATTGTATGGATTAGAAAACTGAAGCCTAGAGAGGGATGAAGTGAACTTGGCTTGGGTCACACACAGTTACTAGGTAAGAACGAGAATTAAAATCCATGCTGCCATATTACTATCACATTCCTCCTGAATTCCTTGTAATGCTTTTGTCTGTCACAATCCTTTGTCACTTAGTCACACACTGCCTTGTGACTTGTTTTTGCCATACTGTTTAATGTTCTGCTTAGTACCAGAGGCAGTGTTAAGTAGTGGAGGGAGGAGGAAAGTCAGAAGAACTCAGTTCAGTTACATACTAACTGTATGACTAGGGTCAAGTCACTTAACCATTTTGGGTATCAGTTTCCTTATCTATAAAATTGGGATGATGATACCTGTAACATCTCCTTCACAGGGTTGTTGGGAAGCTTAAATGAGATAAATTATGCAGAGTATATTTACAAATTTCAAAGCAATAATACTTCTAGGTCTTTATCCCAAAGATTAAAATAAAGGAAAAGGATCTATATGTACAAAAATATTCATAACAGTTCTTTTAGCAAAGAATTGGAAATAAAGAGGATGCTCATCAATTGGGGAGTGACTGAACAAGTTGTGGTATATAATTGTGATGGAATATTCTGGTTCTACAAGAAATGATGAGTTTTCAGAAAAATTGGAAAGACTTATATGAACTGATGCAAAGTGAAGTGAACAGAACCAACAGAACATTGTACACATTGCTGTTACTAACAGCAATATTATATGATGATCAATTTGAATGACAACTATTTTTAGCAATACAATGATCTAAGGCAATTCCAAAGGACTCTTGATAAAAAATGCTACCCACTTCCAAAGAAAAAACCGATGAAGATTGAATGTAGATTGAAGCATTTTTTTTACTTTTTAATTTTTTCTTGGAGTTTTCTTTTGGTCTGTGTTTTCTTTCACAACATGACTAAACATGGAAATATGTTTTACATGATTGCACATGTATAATCGACATCAAATTGCTTGCCTTCCCAATGATGGAGAACAGGAAGGGGAGGAAGAGAGAATTGGAACTGAAAATTTATAAGAAAAATGTTTTTTTAATTTCATGTAATTAGAAAAAATAAAATATTTTCTCAAATCGAAAAAAACAAATTTCAAAGTGCTATATCAGTCACTATTATTATCATTCAATTGTAGATTTAAAGCTAGGAAACAAGAAGAGGTCATTGACTCTAATACTTTCATTTTACAGATATGAGGAAACTGAAGCCCAGAAATATTAAATATCTTGCCCAAGATTACATAGCTAACATTTCTGAGACAGAATTCAAATCCAGATTTTCCTGGCTCCAAATCTGCCATCCTCTACAATTAGAACATAAGCCCTACAAAGATAGGGGCCATGTCTTTTATAATCTACACTTGATGTCACTTAGCACAGGACCATGTACAAATAAATGACTTTTGAATAAAATTATCATTGTTACTAATATTGAAGTTGCATCTGTAATTAGCCTGAAGACATAATTTTCAAAATTAGCAATGTTTATTCAGAATTTTAAGTTGAACAAAGTCATTGCTTCACAACTACCATGTGAAATAGGTGGTTTAATTATTATTATCTCCATTTTATAGATGAGGAAACTGAAAATCTGGGGTATAGATAATGCCCATTTGTTGTTGAGGTATACTTCTATTTTGATAAGAAAAGAGACACAGGATAAACCCTTTTGAAAGGGTTTTGGAAGACCCCATTCCTCCTAATTGGCTTTAATCTTGCTGACATATTAAAAAAAAATCTAAGCAACAGAATATTTAATCAAAGGTAGCATATGCCGTGGCCTTTTGCTAGAAAATGCAGACAACATAAGCAAGCTTCAGAACTGAGAGATAATTGAGCAGAGTGGCAGTTGGTGCAGGTGCTGTGCACATTAAAAAAAAAAAGAAGCAACAGGCCTCTCAGCTTGTGGGGGTGAGCTTTTTAAAAACATATGTCATACAGGGCCTGGAGGAGCTATGCCTTTTGACTGGGTCATCCCTCCCCCCACCACACAGACTCATCTTCACCCAGGCTATTTCCCACAGCTATATATGTTCTGGGTCCTAACCTTCTAACTCCTTCTCTGCTAACCAAAATCAAATCAACGTTGTCATTGTTTCAACTGACACTATTATTCTTTCTGTTTAGTTGTTTTCAGTCATATATGACTCCATTTGGGGTTTTCTTGGTAAAGAGTTTGGAGTGGTTTGCCATTTCCTTCTCCAGCTCATTTTACAGATGAGGAAACTGGGGCAAACAGGGTTAAATGACTTGCCCAGAGTCACACAGCTGGTAAATGTCTGAGACAAAATTCAAACCCAGGAAGTCTTCCTGATTTCAGGCCCAGCCCTCTATCCCCTGTACCATCTAGCTACTATTCACTTACAATTGTAACTTCTCACATCATAATTCTTCCCCTTGACTGTATAATTCCTCTATTTGTGCCAGCTCCCTCATTAGAATGTAAGCTTTTTGAGGGTAAACTTTCTCAATTGTGTATATTAAAAGTAGCTTGGCACTTACTAAAGGCTTAATAAAGGTTTATCATTCATTCATGATCCCTTTAGGAGTTAGAATGTAAGTGACTGATAATTAACATGGTAATGGGAAAATATGTGAGGAATTGGCACCCATAGAAGATATATGTTTGAAATGGATCTCCTTGGTAACCACGCTGAGAAAAACCTGGAAGGGATGTATTGAACCTGAGCATCACCAATGGGAATAAACCATGTATTTCTGATTTCTTGGAAATAAACTCAGACAAGAAGAATGTCATATTCTACAGTCAGAAACACCAGAGTTTTTGCTTGTGTTCATTCTCATCTGTAAATGTTTTTTTAAAAATCACTACATGATTGGATTCAATTGGGAGTTCTCCCACATAGGGGTGAGAACATCTGCATTAAGAAACTAACTAGGGGAGGCAAGGTGGCACAGTGAATAGAGCACTGGCCCTAGAGTCAGGAGGACCTGAGTTCAAATCCGGCCTCAGATACAACACCCCCCCCCAACAAAAACTAGCTGTGTGACCTTGGGCAAGTCACTTAACCCCAATTGCCCTCCAAAAAAAAAAGGCAAAACAAAAAAAATTTTTTTTAAAGAAACTAACTAGGTCCAAAGTCTCAACCCGTTCTTTGCAGATTCTGGGAAAACATATGGGGTAGCTTGGTAGCACCGTGTATATAGAGAGCCGGACCTGGAGTCAGGAAGACTCTTCTGCCTGAGTTTAAATTTGACCTCAGATGCTTACTATCTGTGTGACTCTGGGCAAGTCACTTAATACTGTTTGCTTCAGTTTCCTCATCTGCAAAATGAGCTGGAGAAGGAAAAGGCAAGTCACTCCAGTATCTTAGCCAAGAAAACCCTAAATGGCATCATGAAGAGTCAGACACGACTGAAACAACTCAACAATAACAACATTGTTACTCTACTAGCTTCCCACTATTATAATTTTCTGTAACTTTAAGATCAACCAAACTAGAGACCATTATGGCAAGACTGTTAAAAGACACTACCCTGGGGCGGCTAGGTGGTGCAGTGAATAGAGCACTGGCCCTGCAGTCAGGAGGACCTGAGTTGAAATCTTGCCTCAGACACTTAACACAAAAACTAGCCATGTGACCTTGAGCAAGTCACTTAACCCCAACTGCCCCCCAAAAAGCAAAAAAAAAAAGACACTAACCTTCTCCCTAGTTGGAAATCTCTGCACTATGCCTAGCAAATTCCTACATTAAATGCCTTTATCTCTGTGATTTTACATTTCACCTTGACTCAGTATTGCCCAAGCAATCCCCTCTAGGTTCATGCATTCTGAAAAGCCAGTCCAGGACCTGGGCTCATCCTCCAGCTGGTGAATGTAGAGAGGTTAACTACATGACAGAGTAAACAAAACACTGGGCCAAGAGTCATGAAGGCCTGAGATCAAATCTGGCCTTAGCCACTAACTAGTTGTGTGACCTTGGGCAAGACATTTAACTGCTGTCTGCCTCAGTTTCTCAACCGTAAAATGGGGTCAATAATAGCACTCACCTCCTAGAATTGTTGTAAGGATCAAATGAGATGATCATTTGTTAATACTTAGTATAGTTCCTGGGATATAGTAGGTACTTAATAAATACTTGTTTTCTTCCTGAATGAGAAACAGTTATGAAACACTGTCTATGCACTAGAACTTGTGCTGGACACTGAGTATTCAAATACAATAATAACTGGTTAGTTGCTGTCCTTCACTCTTGAAGAGGACCAAAGTGACGTTACTATGTTGGAGTCGAGGTCCAGCGTTTCTGACGTCTGCTGACCAGACCAATAAGAGCTCCAAAGGCTCTGCCACAACTGGGGCATGTAGAGTCCCCAAGAACACTTGGAGCAGAGATGTCTCTAAATTTATGCATCTCACATGTCTTTGGAGCTAGTACAATTCTGTCTCATTCCTAGAGCACAGCGTCTTCTTTGATGTGGGCATGCCAATGCTAGGCAGTCCTTTGCCAGTGTCTCCCATGTCTCACAATTGATTCCAAAGGTCTTCAGAGAGACTTTGAGAATGTCCTTATATTGTTTCTTCTGAACCACAATAGACCACTTGCCTTGTGTGAGTTCTCCATAAAACAGTCTTTTAGGCAAATGTACATTTGGCATTTGGACAACATGGCCAGCCCATTGGAGTTGCACTCTCTGCAAGAGAGTTTGAATGCTTGACAGTTTAGCTCAAGAAAGGATCTCTATGTCCAGCACTTTATCTTGCCAAATGATCTTAAGAATCTTTCTAAGACAATTCAAATGGAAGTGATTCAGTTCCTGGAATGTTGCTAGTACACCAGGTTTCATAGACATACAACAATGAGGTCAGCACAATGACTCTGCAGACCTTCAGTCTGGTAGGCAGTCTAAAACCTTTTTTGTCTCACACTTTCCTTTGGAGCCTCCCAAACACCGAGCTAGTTCTGGCAATGCATGCATTAACACATCATCTATGTGGATTGTCCTGGAAAGTAAATGAATGTGGATGGCCAGAGTAAATGAACATATCCATAGCATTCAATATTTCTTCATTTACTCTAACCAATGGTCCTATGTATGGATAGTGTGGTGCTGGCTGGTGGAGAACCTCTGTTTTCTTTGTGTTATTGGTTAGGCCAAAATTAGCACAAGCAGCAGAGAACTGATCTACACTTTGTTGCATCTCAGCCTTAAAGGCTACATTGAGTGTACAATCATCTACAAACAAAAAATCATGTATCAACTCTCCCTCCACTTCAGTCTTGGCTAGTAGCCTTTTCAGGTTAAATAATTTATCAGCAGTAGGGTACCTGGTGCTGTTTTCATCCTCATTGAAGGCATGTGACAACATTGCCAGAAACATTATATTGAAGAGCATAGGACCAAGCACACAGCCCTGCTTCACTCTATCAGTAACTGGGAAAGCACAAGAGCATCATCTATTATCCAGAACCCAGGCAAGCATGCTGTCATGAAACTGATGTATAATACTGATGAACTTCTCCAGTGATTTTCCACAAGCCCTCACAACTGTGGTCAGAATGACAAACACTGTGTATAGAACTCTCTTCTGCTCCTGGCATTTTTCCTGGAGTTGTCAGGCAGCAAACACTATATGGACTGTTCCTTGGTCTCCTCTGAAGCCACACTGCCTCTCAAATAGATGACCATCTTCCAGGTGAAGGATCAGCCTATTAAGGATGACTCTGGCAAAAATCTTTCCTGCAATGACTAAGAGAGAAACCCCCTGTGATTGCCCCAGGACAATCTTATTTCCTTTACCTTTATAGAGATGGACAATGGAGGCATCCTTGAACTTCTGGGGGATAACCTCCTCTTGCTATATAACCTGGAAAATTTCAGTCAGCTTTTGTATGAGCAATGGACACCCCGTTGTAAATTTCAGCTAGAATAGAATCAGTATCAAGTGCTTTGCCACGAAAGAGGAGTTTAATGGCACTCAAAACCTCTTCTTCAATTGGAAGTTTGGCTAGAGAGAGCTTGACTTCAACCTGAGGTCAATGGCTTCAACACTGATTGATAATGGAACACTATGGAAGTGTTCAACCCATTTCTACAGGATCATGCCCTTATCACTGAGCACTGATTAGTTGTGATGCACCATTGGTTTTTGGCCCATAAATAGCCTTCAAAGCAACATAAAAGCACTTTGGATTGTTACTATCAACATAAAACTGAATTTCATCTGCCTTCTTACTAAGCCAAGAATCCTACATCTTTTAAGCTCCTCTTGCACTTTACTTTTGATGAAATTAAACTCTGTCTTCTTAAAGATGGATGAACTTTCCTGCTGGTGAGTTTATTTAGTGGTTTCTAAATTTTCCCATCATTTTTGTCAAACCAGTTTTGATGTTTATGAGTGTTCTGGCCCAGATGAGTAAATGCAGTGCTGCACACCAGATCTCTGAAAGTTGTCCTCTCCTTTTCTGGTCCATTGTTGCCAACCATGTGTTGGCTCAGCTTTCCCTATAAATGAGCAACAAACTGTTCCAGCTTAAGGAAGACCTCTAATGTGTCTTCAGGTAAGCATCTTGTCTTAGGGCCACCAGTTTTGTTGAATGTGAATATTTAGTTTATAGAGACTAAGTCTATGATCAGTCTGGCACTCTGCACCACACATTACCTTCATCACTCTCACATCTTGTCTTTCTTTTTTTCTTATAATGATTTAGTCTACTAAATTTCAGTTTGCTATGAGGGTACATCTGTGAAGTTTTATTATTATTATTAGGTAAATAAAAGACAGAGTTGGTGATGAGAAGATCATGAGATACACAAATCTTCAGTAGTATGTGACCATTGCTGTTGCTGTTTCTGACTCCATTCCTCTCAAGGACTCCCTGCCATGTCTGGTACTCTGTGTCTACTCTAGCATTAAAGTCACCCAAAATTATAAACGTGTTCTCATTCAGCACACTGATGATGAGGGTCTCCAGATCTTCATAAAGTTTTTCTTTGACCTCATCAAGGTTCATTATGGTGGGAATATAGGCACAGTTGAAGGTGGCATGGCACTTTCCTGCAAGTGGCAATCACATTGTCATGAGCCTATAGTTCACTCCTTTTTTGTTTGTTGACGAGATTAGTTTTGATTGCAAAACATACACCAGCTTCATTGCACTCCCCTTCACTGCAACCATTCCAGAAAGACATGTATCCAGCTCCCACTTCGGTAAACTGGCCTTCATTTGCCAGCCTTGTTTTACTCAGAGCTTCTATTTGTATGTAATACCTGCTGAGTTCTCTCACAACAAGAGCTATTCATCTTTCAGGTCTACTGGATTTTGTGTTATCCATAAGTGTGTGTACATTCTACATAATGATAGTAAATGGAATAATTTTTGCAAAATTTTTGTAATTTTTTATGTTTTGATACAGAGTGAGAACCCCACCCGCAGCAGTAAGCAGGCCAGGTTTAGGTGAAGCAGACAATTTTTAGAGTACCTTTTCTAGCCCCTTCCTCATGCCAGGAGGTGAGCACTGTGGTCCTTAAAAAAGGCTGTTCAGACACCCAGAGGAATGGGTGCTGAATCTCAGTGTTGCTTCAGTCCAATGAGAAGATTACCCTTTGGACTGTCTGTGTGCAGGGTTGTGACTACAGCTCCCACTGTAACCACATTTGCTACTTCATCACTTGCCTATAACCACAGGACTTAGAGACAGGTAAAAATGGTAAAATCATGTGGGTGATCTCTTGATTCATGAATTAATTGTATTTAAGTGAGGCAGAGTTGTGTGAATTCATTGGTCTCACTCTGTCTTCCAGAGTCATTAAAATCCAGTGGCAAGACAAAGTTGAGATGACTGGCAATGGCCCAGGATGCAGTGGATGACCTTGGTGTCTTCGATGTTTGACAAAACTCTAAATGCTCCATAGTGCTTACTTCAGCTGTCTTCATAGCCATTGGAACATATTGTTTTCATCAGCTGGGGGAAGTCTTCACATGCTTGGGGTAGACAACCCCCCGAATTCACTGAAAGCTTTGAGACCTTTTGGTTACCCTCAACCTGATTTAGCCCATCTGCCTAAATGGTTTATTAGGATGTGGCCATTGTTCATGCTACATCTCCTTGGAGCCACAGGTGAGAGATGGGTGGATCAAGTGGACCCTAAAGATGTGAAACATCTGAAAAAGGCTCAGCAGTCCTTGCGCCAGAGATACTAGTCTTCTCCAAATACACTCTACACCCTGCAATAGTAGTAGCTAGCATTTATATAGACCTTTAGGGTTTGCAAAATGACTTTTATTATATTATTTCATACTAAAGCTTAAAGAATTGAAACCGGGGAAAAAAACAATTGTTGAAACAGATAGTGTCAGAAGTAGGACTCAAACTCAAGACTCACGAACAATCTTCCATCCAATGTGCCAGCATCTTAGAAATGAGATACTAGGGGGCAGCTAGGTGGTGCAGTTAATAGAGCACTGGCCCTGGAGTCAGGAGGACTTGAGTTCAAATTCAGCTTCAGACACTTAACACAAAAACTAGCCATGTGACCTTGGGCAAGTCACTTAACCCCAATTGCCCTACCAAAAAGCAAAAAAAAAAAAACTTTAAAAAAATTTTTAATTAAAAAAAAAGAGATGCTACTCTTCCTAAAGGGTCTCCCTTTATAGTAGAAAAAGCCAAAACATACAGGATATCAGTAGCTAAGGAAAGAAGTTTTGATCTGGACTGTTATGGGATTGTGAATGGAAATATAGGGCAGTCGGTCTTCATACTCTACCCAGCTGAACTCTGGACTTCATCCTTTTGCCAACTTCCTTCCCATTTTGGAGAAAACACCTCCTTTAGGTATTTTCCTGACTGATGACCTCCTGCTCAGACCACTATTTCAGGAATGTCCCCATTACTAACTGGATTCTCTGGACTTCTCTCCTTTTCAGTTTTCCCTCCTCTCCTCCCCTATTTTTTCTAGCTCCCTGTTTTCTATAGTCTTCTCACATTAGAATGTAATATCCTTAAGGGTAGAGACTATCTTGTTTGTTGGTTGGAAACCTCAGCACCTGGTGCATGGTAAGCATTTAATAAATGCTTTCTCTAATCAACCTATCAATTGATTTGATTACAGTTCTCAAAACAAGATGTGGAAGCAAAGAGGGGAGAAGTGATATGATGGGACAGGGTTTCCTGGATGGAATGTGAGGAGGCATGATCTAAGACTGGCAAATAGAGTGGATTAGGTAATTTTGTACTTACCCACTAATTGGAACAGCTCTGCCTAAGGGTTGAAATCTAAGACAAGTGGATCAACTCCCTCAGAGAGTGAGGCATGGTCTCTGGAGGTCCAAATATGGACCATATGGGAAAGCTTTCCATCTTCTGGTGCTCACTAGAAACTAGATTTCCCTGAACCCGTCATGTCCCTTCCCACCTTCATTGCCTGAACCAGATATTCATTATCCTACCCCTGGCCCCCAAAGTAAGGTAATCCCAAAGGCTCTATTATATATTTTCTTTTCTCTATATTTTCTTCCCTAGAGATTTTATCCACTTATATGGGTTCAATGGTCATCTCTGTGTATATGCCTCAAACTTATATATTCAGCCCTTGTTTCTCCCTTGAACTCTGCTAGACGTCTTCCCTTGGATATCCCATTGGTATCTCAAACTCAGTATGTCCAAAACTGAACTCATCATCTTCCCCTCCCCCCCCCTTCTTTCCAGGTCACCTCTTTCTGTTGATGTCTTCACAAGCTCAAACCTCAGAGTTGGCTTTCCACCTTCCCCTTCTCCTACTCTCCATAGGCAATCCATTCCCCATTGCTCTCGCTTCTGCTTCTATAAAATCTCTCACATCTATATCTTTCCTCACACTTCTACCCCTCCATTTCGGGTCCTCATCACTTTTCATTTGGACTATTGTCATGGCTTCCTAGCTCATCTCCCTGCTTCCAGTTCTCCTTTTTCTAATCTGTCCTTCACATATCTGCTCAAATAATCTTCCTAATGTTGAGGTCTGAACATGTTGGGCCTTGTCATTCCCTTGCACAAAAGCCTTTAGTAGCTCCTACTCCTGCTAGGAAAAAACATAGACTTATTAGCCTGTCATTAAGACCCTGCACAATCTGGTTTCAACCTACCTTTTCGGGTTTATTTTACATTATTCTCTGCACATCCTTTTTTATTATGTTGCCTTCATCTATTCACAAGAGCTCTTCCCTATCTAGAATATGTTCTCCACTCATCCCTGCCTTCTAGGTTTCTGTTCGACCTCCCCTGACCTCCCCAGCAGAAAATGTTCTTTACCTGCTTTGTGTCTTTCATTTGTTTCTATCATACCCTGTCTTGTATTATACTTATGTCATAGGAAATAAGATTAGCCCAAACCCTTTATGTTACAGATTTTAAAACTGAGGCAGAGAGAGGTACAAAATATCAGATGTCAGATGATAATTGACAAGGCTAGGATTTGAAAAACAGGTCCTTTGACTCCAAATTCTTCTATTACACCATGCCCTTTGTCATATCTATCAATAGAATACAATTATCCCTTCCATATCACAGGGATTAGGGGAGCCCCCATGATCTGAAAAATTCAAATAAAAATTTTTTTACCCTCCTTTCATACCAGAGAAGATGTCTGATTTTTTCTTTTTCTTTTATGGGGTGTTTACAGCACCTTGTTGTAAAATGTGGGTTAAATATTTGGTCATAGGCTCTGTGTCATCTGCTGGCCTTCATAGTTCATTTGCAGCTTCTTCAAAACTTTCACAAATTCCCACTTAATTTCTTATACTGACTTGCGATATATAGAAACCTTGATGGGGAAAGTTATGATGTGGAAGTGATAACTGTATAATCTTAAGGACCAGGATTGTACAGTGGGTTCATAAATTGAGCTTTTTCACTTAAATTTGTTTAACTGAATTGTTAAATTTTTCGTTTAACATTTAAGTGAATAATGAATGGCTGAATAATTTCAAAAGTTGAACTAGGCTTATATAAATCATGCCTAAAGCCGCTTGCAGAATCATAGATATTACAGTAGGAAGGCATCCTGGAAGTTATCTCCTAAGCTTCTTAACAATGAGATTCCTCAGAAAATGGCAAATGAATTTTAAAATTTGTCTTTACATGTAATTAGGAAAAATACTATTTTTTAAAAAAGGACTTGTAGCATCAGGCAAGGATTGAACTAAAATATCTTTGAAATCTTTTCCAATGAGAAAACAGAACAAAAGATATGAAGACAAAGTTTATAGAAGTCACTAGTGGCCAAACCAGAAGTAAGATCTTACATTATAGTGCTGGAAGGGACCTTTAAGGCAACTAGTCCACACATCTCCCACTCCCATTTTACAGATGAGAGTAAACTGAGGCCCAGAGAGATTAAGTAACCTCCCCACTTCCCTTTACTATCACAAAGATAGTAAGCAGAGCCAGGGCTCAAACATAGGCATCCTGACTCTAAATCCAGCCCTCTCTCCCAGTCAGATGTCCTTACTCCCCAGTTTAGTTTTTCTTACCACCTTTCTATGATGTCCCATTCCTTTATTGCAAAGACACTTTTCTGAATGGCAATGGAAATTTTGTCTTATAAACTAAACTTTTCCCCAGGTTTCAAATATTTCTATGACAAATAAATACTATACAGGAAGCAAACAAAGCAAAATAATCCAAAGAATTAATATTGGAAACCTGGGAACACTAACCATTCTTGAAGGGTTTCTGAAAAGATATTTAAATACTGCCTTTTCCTGGTAATCCAAGGTAACCATCAACATTGGCACATACATTCTCCTTGATTTTATTTGTGCATTGAGGCCATAATATTAGTAGGATAGGAGGTTGTCACTGGATAATGGTCTCCTGCTGCTTGTAAAAGCCCAGGTAAAGCCACCCAGATTATTTTCATAGCATGAAACATTGATCTTATGACAATATCCAATTAAAATGACTATTTGTATTACACCAAATGAGCAATTTGGGAAGCTTGTTTGAGGGTGACCTGAGAACTATTTCTACATCTTTTATTGGTCTGCTGCTTACTCAGGGGACAGGTCTATTTATCGTATTCACTGCTGATCTGGATGTCTGGGGCCAGAGAAGTGGTAACCTCTAATGTTCTCTCAAAATGCCTTACATGAAGCAAATCCTGTAATAAACAATTAATCATCGTGGAACTTAGGGTTGGAAAACCTGACTTCTAGGCCTGGTTCTATCCCCTCACAACCTCACTGGACTTCAATTTCCTCATCTGTTTAATGGTAATAATAAGCATAACATTTGTACTTGCCTCCAAGAGTTGTGAGGAAAACACTTTGCAAACCATAAAGTTCTATGTAAATGTGAGTTATTATTGTTATTACTATTATTGTGAAAGGAAAGATAATGGAATAGAGCTAGCTGACTCTATCCATGCATGTATTTCCTGTTTGTTATTCTTCAGTCATGTTTGACTCTTCATGTCCTCATCTGGGGTTTTCTTGGCAAAAATACTGGAGTGATTTGCCGATTTCTTCTATTACTCATTTTACAGATGAAGAAATAGGGCAAACAGGATTAAATGACTTGCCCAAGGTCACACAGCAAGTGTCAAGGCCATATTTGAACACAGGTCTTCCTGACTCCAGGACCAATATTCTATCTGTTGTGCCACCTAGCTGCCCATTTTATTTCCTATAATATTAGCCTAAACGAAACAGCATCAGATATCAGAATTGTAACAAGCATATTATAGCTGTGCAGATGTTGGTAATACAGCTAGCTGAGTACAAACAATTAAGCCATTATAGCCAGAACTTAGAGAAGTTCTTTTGTTCACCCTGTCTTTCTGGTTAAAGTGTTGTACAAATTTCCTAATTCCTATATTATACTAATGATCCATACTACTAATGCAAGACCCTAGTCACTCTTCTACTCAAAAATTTCCCAGTAGCTCCCTGTTGCCTCTAGGATAAAATACAAAATATTCTACCTGGCACTTAGAGCCCTCCACAGTCAGGCTCCCACCTACCTTTCTAGGTCTATTTCTGATTCCTTCTTTTAATGTAACCTCTCTTCCAGTCAAATTTTTCTGTTCCCATCTCCCATTTCTGTGAATTTATACAGGTGGTCCCCCATGTCTGAAATGCTCTCCTTCCTTACTTAGACCTCTTAGAATCCTTCACTTCACTGAAAGAACAGCTTGGATGCCATCTCCTGCATGCAGCCTTCTGAACTTCCCAGTTGTTAATATTGTATCCTGATTGAAATTATTTTGTTTCACTTTTTCATCTTTGTATTTATTTGCCTCTCTAGAAGCTGTATTCTCTTTAAGTTCTTTGAGGGCAAGATCTGTTTCTTTTTATCTTTGTAACCCCAGCATCTTATACCTCATAGGCATTTGAAATTTTTTTTTCAAATTAACTTCAATCTAGTCCAACTCCTGCCCAAAGTTTGAATTTTCAGCCTCTGTTTTGAAGACCTCCAGTGACAGTAAATTCACTATTTCCCAGAACAGCCCAACCTATTGGTTCAGAGACAGAAAAAGAGACCCACAGAGAGAGAGAGAGAGAGAGAGAGTTTAAATTGTCCTTCTTATAACTACCAATCATTGGTTCTAGTTCTACCCTCTAGGAGCAAATAGAAAAAGTTTAATTCTCCTTTCATATAAACTTTTTGTTAGACTTTAAGGACCATGTATTATCTCAACTTTGTATATTCCTTCATGCCTAGGACAGTATTCCATAGATAGAAGGCATTTAATAAAATGCTTGTAAAATGGATTTAGAATATAAGTGCCATATTCCCTATCCCCTATATATCCTTTAAAGTCTTGTCTAGGCTAAACATTCTAACTCATTTAACCAGTCCTCTCATCATCTAAGTTGCCCTGTTTTGCACATGCTCAGCTTCTCAGTTTGCCTTCTAAAATAAGGTTTTTACCTTCAGAAGGCCTAGGTTCCAGTTGTGAATTCCTACTGGGACAGAGCAAAATGTAATATGGTAGCAAAAAGAGCTTTTATTGAATAGAGACAAACTCACAATCAAACAGTAGGAGAGAAGCCCTATAAAGACCCTACTCAATGGTTATCTATAGGAGACTCTTCAGGCATCACTGGACTGAGGCTTGAATTTATTTAATTAGTATAGTTCCAGGGGCGGCCAGGTAGCACAGCGAGTAAGAGCACCGGCTCCAGTGTTGAGAAGACCTGGAGATCGAATCCAGGGCTCAGACACTTAGCACCCACCCAGAAACACCTGGCCGTGTAACCTTGAGCAAGTTATTTAACCCCAATTGCTTAGGGGTGGCCAGGTGGCTCAGCAAGTAAGAGCACCGGCTCCAGTGTCAGGATGACCTGGGGATCAAATCTGGGCTCAGATACTCAGCACCACACCCAGAAATAACTGGCCGTGTAACCTTGAGCAAGTTACTTAACCCCGATTGCTTTAAAAATAATAATAATAATTAGTATGGTTCCTTTTGTTCAGGCCATCCCTGGATGAGTCATGTGGACTTGTAAGGATAAGAGAGAAAGGGAGTTCTTCTGGTGCTGTCCTTTGCTCCCTGACAGTTCTCTTGGTCAGATTCAGATAATGATTACCATTATACCTAAAACCAATAGAGAATACCTTTGTCATGTCATTCCAACTGTACAAACTATAAAAAGTCTTCCTCATATTCCCTGTCTCCAGCAACATATTAATGTGCTATTCGTGAAGCTGTGAATTTGTCCAACCATTCTAGAAAACCATTTGGAATTCTTCTAAGAAAGAGACTAAAACAGGGGCGGCCAGGTGGCTCAGTGAGTAAGAGTGGTGGCCCCGGTGTCGAGAGACCCAGGATTGGTTCTGGCCTCAGATACTTGGCACCCACACAAAATAACTGGCCGTGTAACCTTGAGCAACTTACTTAACCCCAATTGCTTTTTTTTTAAAAAAATAGAGACTACTATATCTCTAAAAATACCTTTAACTCAGAGAGTTCACTGTGAAGAATCCTCTGGAATGTCTCCTTACTTAGACCACATGTTCCACAATGATAAAACAAAAGACTCCATATGTACACACTAAAATATATACAGTAGCACTTTTTGTAGTAGAAAAAAATTAGAAACAAAGTAGATACCCACATATTAGAGAATAGTTAAATAAACTGTAGTACATTAATGTAATGGAATATTATTGTACTGTAAGAAATGTGAGTTACATTTATAATATTACACTTTTAATTATTATATGATTGCAATGGAATACTACTGTGCTACAAGAAATGTGCTCAATGATTTTAGAAAAACACGGAAAGATTTATACAAAGTAATGAAGAACAAAATGAGCAGAACCAAGAGAACATTGTATACAGTTACAGCAATATTGTTTTAAGAACAGCTAAACAAATGAACTATTTTGACTATTAAATTACCCAAATTAACCATAAAGGACATACAAAGAAAGATGCTATCTGCATCCAGAGAAAGAACTGATAAATAGAAGTATGTATAGAATAATTTTACATATATGCCTATTTGTGTCTAATGGTAGCCATCTCTAGGGTGGAGGAGGAGAAAAAGAAGAAATTTACATGATGATTTTGCTGCATATTTGAAAGGAATAGCAAATTGTGCATAATAGATTTGCTGTTTTGTGTTCAATCATTTTTATTGTACTATGTTATGAAAATGCTTGTTTTATTCCGTAAATTAAAAATAAATTTAATAATAAAAAAGAAATAATGAATATGATGAATACAGAGAAACAGGAAAAGACATATAAAGTGAGAAATTAATGAAATAAACAGAATCAGCAAAAAATATATATACAGAAAATACAATGTAAATGGAAAGAACAATGATAACAGTAAAATTGAAACTGAATGCTGTGAAATTATGATCACCAAACCTAGCCTAGGAGAAGAGATATGAGAAAGTACCACTCCCCTTTTTCTAGAGATAAAACCTACAGATATAGACCATTGCATATAGTATCAGACTTTTTCAATATTTTTGGTTTATTTTATTGAACATTTCCCCCCTTATTCCATTATATAAGGGATAACTGGGAGAGGAGGGTGGGACACATTGATAAATGTAGGCGTTATTAAAAAAAATCAATAAAATTATTTTAGAAATAAAATGCAGGGGTGGCTAGGTGGTTCAGTGAATAGAGCACTGGCCCTGGAGTCAGGAGGACCTGAGTTCAAATCCAGACTCAGACACTTGACACTTACTAACTGTGTGACCTTGGGCAAGTCACTTAATCCCAATTGCCCTGCCTTCCCTCCTCCAAAAAGCAAAAAATAAAATAAAATAAGATATAAAATGCAATGCTAAGCATTGGATACAGTTCTCCAAATGTGGTCTAAGGAGAGCAGCATAAAATAGTACATCATCTCCTTCGTTTTGGGCACTTTTCTGTGAATGTAACCTAGGATCTAATTAGCTGTTTTGTCTGAAACATCATGCTGCTAATTCCTACTAACTTTATAGTCCCCTAGGATTCCTAGACTTCATTTTTTTTTTCACACAAATGACTTTCTAACAACATCTTTTCCAACCTATAATCTAAGTGTAAAACTTACATTAAACCCTATTGAATTTCATCTTAATTACAACTCATCTATTCTGGCCTGAGATTACACTGAATCGCAATTCTGTCATTCAAGTCTTAACCATGTTTTCCACTTTTAATAAGCCTTCATCCAAGTCACTGACAAAAATGTTAACTAGGTCCAGGACAGTCTTATCACTCCCTACTAGAGTTTTTCTTCCAGATTGACATAGATTTATGGCTAGAAGGAAACCTAGAACTCATCTAGTCCAACCCTCACATTTTAAAGAAGTTTGTACCCTGAGGTACAAACAAGGTTAAGTGAATTACACACTGCTAGAAAGTATCTGAGACAAGAACTCAGTTCTTCATAAATCCAAGTCCAGTACCCGATCCACTATGCCAATCTCCCTTGCACATCAATCATCATTCTTTAGTTCCACTTAGTAAACCAGCTCCAAAACAAAACTCTTCTTGAATAAATAAATCTGAGTTGGAAAGGAAGAGTAGATCATAGGAATTTAGTATATTGAAGAACAAGGAAGTTGGGGTATTTGAGGGAGTATCAATATTTATGTTGAAGTTCCCTGGCATCAAGGCAGGAGTTGGGATGCAGAGAAAGATTGAGTTCCAGACTGTTGTTTTTATCCTTTGTTTTCAAACGGGGACAATGACATCACTTGGTGAAGTCTTAACTTGTAAATGAATTGAATTTAAGTGAGGTAGAGCTGCACAAAGTTGTAGCCTCACTCTCTCTTTAAGAATCATCAAAGTCCAGTGGCAAAAATAAAGTCAAGAAGACTGATGATGGCACAGGATGCAGTGGATGACCTCACTGCCTTCAGTGTCTGACCAAAGTCTAAGCACTATATAGTGCCTGCTTCAGGTATCTTTGTGGTCATTGGAACAAATTGTTCTCATTCTTCTATTCTGCCAGGGAAGTCATCACATGCTTGAGGTAGACATCCCCCTAGCTCACAGATAGGTTTGAGGTCTGTCAATTACCTTCAACATGGTTTAGCATATCTGCCAAGATGGTTTACCAAGATGTGACCACTATGCCTCCTACAGCTTCTTGGAGGCACATATAAGAGTTCAGCAAATTAGGTAGATGCCAAAGGTAGATGAGCAGTCCTGAAAAGGGCTCAGCAAGCCCTCACACTGAAAGATTTAGTCCTCCCTGAACATTTCATAAACCTTAAGGTCCTGGCACTCAACTCATTGGGAAAGGAAAGAGAATATACTGGAAATCGAATAGATAACAGTTGCAAGAATCTTAATTGGTGATTAAAAATGGATTAAATGAACCTCAGAGGGGGAGAGGTTGCTGAATGATAATGGTAATCGGAAAGTCTGAATGTGGTAAGTGGGAAAAACTTAGTATTCTGCAGGGCTATCTATCTTACATAAGAGGGATCAGACTTGTAACACTGAGAACTGTCCAAAAGCAGAATGGGCTTCCTTGAGAGGGATTGAGTTCCCTGACCCTTAGAGGTCTTCAAACAGAGGCTGAATGGTCATTTCTCAGATACATTATAGTGGGGATTCCTTTGGTTTATGTGTTGGACTAGGTGGCCACTGAGGCCCCTTCCAATTTCAAATTATATGATTCTGTGATTCAAAAGAGTATCCCCTGTAGTCTACCAGGGAGCATATAACTCATAGGCAAATTAGTACAATCAGGAGTGTGCATTAATCAGCTTTAAAAGGCTCAACAGAGTTTATTGTTAAATTTTCAATGTGAGCATTTATACCTCAGGAGTCGAACAACAACACAAATCAGATCCTGGTTTATTATTTTGTTCATTGTCTAGATTAAGAAAAGGATGGAGAATATGTTAACAATGCAGATGAAACTTAAAAGTGTGTCTGGCATACTTTTTTTTTTCTAGAGCGCCCATTATTGAACATTTACCAGCACACTCCTGACTATAAATCAAAGTAAATTTAGAAGAGAAAACAATAATAGCTAGAGGAAACAAGGAAGGCTTTGTAGAGGTGAGCCATGACTTGAAGGAAGACAAAGATTCTAAAAGGCAGAGATAATGAGAGACTGCATTGTAACCATGGCAGATGGCTCACATAAATGCATAAAGGTGGGAGATGGAGTGTTGAGTTTGAGAAACAGCTGGTAGACTGAAATGTAGTGTATACACAGGGAAATAGAATGAATTAAGGCTGGAAAGGAAAAAAGGCTTCATGTTGTGGAGGGCCATAAATGCCAGGCTAAACTTTTAGTTTATCATAAAGGCAATAAGATAGGTGGTACAATGGATAGAGTGCCAGACCTAAAGTCAGGAAGACTTGAATTCAAATCTCACCTCAGACACTTTCTAGCTATCTAACTAGCTGTGCAGGTAACTTAATCCTGTTTGCCTCAGTTTCCTCATCTGTAAAATGATCTGGAGAAAGAAATGGCAAACCACTCTAGTATCTTTCTCAATAAAATCCCAAATGGGGTCACATAGAGTCAGACATGATTGAAAACAATTGAATAGCAATAAAATGCAATAAGGAAAATCTGAAAACTTTTAGCAGGTTAGTTACATGGTCCTATTTGTGTCTTAGGAGGATTCTTTTCACAACATCATGGAGGAAGAATTGAAGTGAGGAGTCACTGGAAGATCAATCTATTATAGTAGTCCAGGTGAGAGGTGACGAAAATCTAAATAAGTGTGGTAGGCATGTGAGTGGAGAGAAGGGATCATTATAAGATCACTTCTGCCTCTCTGAGATCTTATGAATCTTAATTTTCATGTAACATATTGTGAATCTTTAAGTGTCATATAAACATAAGTCATTATTATCATTAATGTCTCGCTTTCAGCTCTTGAATTCTGTGATTCTCTTTCTATGACTCATTGCCTTCTAAAATGGGCCTACTACTATCATGGTAAGCTACCAGGCAGACAACATTCTATGTCTCAGACATCTTTCTACTTCTTCCTGCCAGGGAAAATGATCAGTTCCGGGGAGGCCAGGTAGCACAGCGAGTAAGAGCACCGGCTCCAGTGTTGAGAAGACCTGGAGATCGAATCCCAGGCTCAGACACTTAGCACCCACCCAGAAACACCTGGCCGTGTAACCTTGAGCAAGTTACTTAACCCCAATTGCTTAGGGGCGGCCAGGTGGCTCAGCGAGTAAGAGCACCGGCTCCAGTGTCGGGATGACCTGGATCAAATCCGGGCTCAGATACTCAGCACCACACCCAGAAATAATAACTGGCCGTGTAACCTTGAGCAAGTTATTTAACCCCAATTGCTTTAAAAAAAAAAAAAAGAAAATGATCAGTTCTGTACCTTATTTTCTGTTTGGTAACAATTAGTGGGAACTGATGGTGGCAGCAATAATAGTAAACATATATTAAACCTTGGGTTCAAATACTAACTATGCCATCTGCAGTTGAGTGACCTATAAAATGATGAGTCCTTCCCTAAAGGAAGAGATATAGTGGAGAGGTTGAGTAACATAGGGAGGGAAAGTCCTGGGTTTAGAGCCAAAGGGCCTAGGTTCATGTCCCATATTTGCTATTTATTACCTGTGACCTTGGATAAATTAATTATCCTTTCTGGGTTTTAGTTTCCTCATCCGTAGAATGAAGGTGTTGAATGAGATGACTTCTAAAATTTATTCCTGCTCTCCATCCATGATCCTATGAACTCTTAAGTTCTCTTCCAAATGTAAAGGCTATATGAAGAGAACTGGGCTAGGGAAGATACATACAAAGCATGATCATTACCCTCAAGTACTTTATAGTCTAATAATAATGAGATGCAGTGAAAGCAATTCTAAGAGGAAGTTTTATATCTCTCAATGCTTACATGAATAAAATAGAAAAAAAAAGCAGATCAATGAATCAGACATGCAATTAAGAAAATTAGAAAAAGAACAAATTAAAAATACCCAATTAAATACCAAATTAGAAATTCTAAAGATCAAAGGAGAAATTAATAAGATTGAAATTAAGAAAACTATTGAGCTAATAAAACCAAGAGCTGGTTTTATGAAAAAATGAATAAAATAGAAAGAGCTTTGGTTAAAAAGAAAAAAAAGAAAACCAACATTAAAAATTAAAAGGGTGAATTAACCAGTCAATGAAGAGGAAATCAAAACAATAATTTGGATCTATTTTGCCCAACTGATGTATGCCAATAAATATGATAATCTAAGTGAAATGGATTAATATTTTACAAAAATATAAATTGTCCAGATTAACAGAAGAGGAAATAAAATGCTTAGCCCTAGTTTAGAAAAAGAAATTGAACAAGCCATCAATAAAATCCCTTAGAAAAAAATCTCCAGGGCAGATGGATTTACAAGTGAATTCAACCAAAACATTTAAAGAATAGTTACTTGCAATACTATTTAAACTATTTAGAAAAATAGGTGAAGGAGCTCCATAAAATTCCTTTTATGAACAAATATGGTACTGATACATAAAGCAGGAAAAGCCAAAACAGAGAAAGAAAATTATAGACCAATTTCCCTAATGAATATTGATGGAAAATTTTTAAATAAAATACTAGCGAAGATATTATAACAATTTATCACTAGGATAATACATTATGACCAGGTGGGATTTATATAAGGAATGCAGGACTAGTTCAATATTGGGAAAATTAGCATAATTAGCCACATCAATAAGAAAACTAATAGAAATCATATGATTATCTCAATAGATGCAGAAAAGATTTTTACAAAATATAGCACCCGGTCCTATTAAAAAACACTGGAGAGTATAGGAATAAATGGAGTTTTCCTTCAAATGATAAGCAGTATCTATCTAAAACCATCAGCAAGCATTATCTGTAATGGAGATAAGCTAGAAACCTTCCCAATAAAATTGGGGGTGAAACAAGTATGTCCATTATCACCATTATTATTCAATACTCTACTAGAAATATTAGCTTTAGCAATAA
Source organism: Petaurus breviceps papuanus (assembly GCF_028583685.1). Classification (NCBI taxonomy): domain Eukaryota; kingdom Metazoa; phylum Chordata; class Mammalia; order Diprotodontia; family Petauridae; genus Petaurus; species Petaurus breviceps. The sequence goes on along the minus strand of NW_027185903.1, from coordinate 366,874 downwards.
GAGAGGAAAAATAAATTGAAGGACTTAGAATAGACAATGAGGAAACAAAATCATTTTTCTTTGCAGATGATATGATGGTATACTTAGAGAATCCTAGAGAATCCACCAAAAAACTAGTTGAAGCAATTAACAACTTTAGCAGTGTTGCAGGATATAAAATAAACCCACATAAATCATCAGCATTTCTATTTATTACCAACAAAACTCAGCAAGAAGAGACAGAAAAAGGAATTCCATTCTAAATAACTGTAGACAATATAAAATATTTGGGAGTCTATCTGCCAAGATAAACCCAGGAACAATATGAACACAATTACAAAACACTTTTCACACAAATAAAGTCAGATCTAAACAATTAGGAAAATATCAATTGCTCATGGGTAGACTGAGCTAATATAATAAAAATGGCAATTCTACCTAAATTAATTTAATTATTCAGTGCCCTACCAATCAAACAACCAAAAATTATTTTATAGAGCTTGAAAAATAATATCAAGATTCATCTGGGAGAACAAAAGGTCAAGAATATCAAGGGAATTACTGAAAAAAAAATTCAAAGGAAGGTGGTCTAGCTGTACCAGATATAAAACTATATTATGAAGTAGCAATCATCAAAACTATGTGATACTGGCTAAGAAACGAGTGGTGGATCAGTAGAATAGATTAGATGGAGAAGACAAAATAGTAAATGTCTGATAAACCCCAAAACTCCAGCTTCTGGGATAAGAACTCAGTATCTGACAAAAACTGCCAGGAAAACTGGAAAATAGTATGGCAGAAACTAGGCGTAGACCTATATTCTCATGCCCTACACCAAGATACGGTCAAAATGGGTACATGATTTCGCCATAAAGGGTGATACCATAAACAAATTAGGAGAACAAGGAATAGTTTACCTGCCAGACCTATGGAGCAGGGAAGAATTTGTGACCAAACAAGAGAGAGAGAACATTATGAAATGTAGAATGGATAATTTTGATTACATTAAATTAAAAAGGTTTTATACAAACAAAACTAACACAACAAAAATTAGAAGGAAATAAGAAAGATAGGAAACAATTTTCATAACAAGCATTTCTGATAAAGGCCTAATTTCTGAAATATAAAGAGAACTGAGTCAAATTTATAAGAATACAAATCATTCCCCAACTGGTAAATGGTCAAGGAATAGGAACAGTCAGTTTTCAGAGGAAGAAATTAAAGCTATCTATAATCATATTTTAAAATGCTCTAAATCACTATTGATTAAAGAAATGAAAATTAAAACAACTCTGAGGAACCACCACACCTGTTAGTTAGGCTAATATGACAGAAAAGGAAAATGATAAATGTTGGATAGGATATGGGAAATCAGGACACTAATGTATTGTTGGTGGAGTTGTGAATTGATCCAACCATTCTAGAGAGCAATTTGGAACTCTGCTGAAAGGGAAATCAAACAGTGCATACCCTTTGATTCAGTAATACCATTTCTAGGTCTATATCCAAAGAGATTATAAAAAAGGGAATAGGACCCACATGTACAAAAATATTTATAGCAGTTCTTTTTGTGGTAGTGAAAAATTGCAAATTGAGAGGATGCCCATCAACTGGATAATGACTGAGCAAGTTGTGGTGTTTGAATGTCATGGAATACTATTGTGCTATAAAAAATGATGAGCAGGCAGATTTCAGAAAAACCTGGAAAGATTTACATGATTTGATGCTGAGTGGAATGAACAGAACCAAGAAAACATTGTACACAGTAACAACAACATTGTGCGAAGATCAACTGAGATAGACTTAGCTCTAGGAGGGAGAATAACAAGCAAACAAAGATGTGCAAACAAGTTATACACAGGATAAATAAAAAAATAATTGAGAGGGGAATCATTAGAATTAAGAGGGGTTTAAGAAAGGCTTCCTGTAGAAGATGGGATTTTAGTTGGTATTTAAAGGAAGCCAGGGAAGCCAGTAAATGGAAATGAGGAAAGAGAGTATTCCAGGCATGGGGGACAATCAAAGAAAAAGCCCAGAGCTGAGAGGGGAAGTATCTTGTTCAAGGAACAACAAGGAAACCAATGTCCCAGGATCAAAGGATTAGGTGGAGGAGAATAAGGTATGAGACGACTGGAAAGGTAGGAGGTGGCCAAGTTATGAAGAGTTTTAAATGCCAGACAAATAATTTTGTGTTTGATCCTGGAGGCAAAATAAGTGAACATTGGAGTTTATTGAGTTGGGGAAAGGAGGTGTGGGTGAGTGACATGATCGGACCTGAACTTTAGGAAAATCACTTTAATGGCTAAAAGGAGGATGAATTGGAATGGGGAGAGTCTTGAAGCAGGCTATAATAGTCCAGCAGGTTATTGCAATAGTTCAGGTGGAGTTGATAAGGGCCTGTACCAGAGTAGTGGCAGTGTCAGAGGAGAGAAGGGGGCATATTTGAGAGACATTACAAAGGTAAAATTAAAATGATACCAGAGGTGAGAGAATGAGGAATCCAAGATGACTCTAAGTTGAGAGCCTGATGAGTTTGGAGGACAGTATTGGCCACTATGGTAATAGGGAAGATAGGAAATAGGGAGTGTTTCAGTAGGGTGCTGGCATCCAAAATGAAATTCTTGCATCTTGAGATGCTTGAGGAGAAAAAGCTGATGAGTGAACCTACTAGCAAGTGTAAATTACTCTTTCTAGGAATTTAATTGTAAAAGAGAAGAATGATATAGGATGATAGCTTGGGGGGGTGAAGTGAATAATTAAAGAGAAGAAAGAGAAAGAACAATTGTCAAGCTACCAAAGGAGTTGAGGAGGAACACATCAAGAGGTTATGGGGGCAAGAAGAAGGACTGTCTCACCCCGAGACTAGAGCAAAGAAGGAGAGGATGAGTGAAAATGAAAAGGTTTGTTGATAATGGAGAGGAAGATCAATGAAGGAACTCAGAACAAATAGATTCCATCTTCTCAGTGAAGTAAGAAGCAAAATCATCTACTAAGAGGGAAGCAGGATAGGTAGAGTTAGAGGATTAAAAAGTGAATAGATGGTTTAGAATATCAGTTACAGGAAATATAATAGAGACTCAGTCAGAAGTAAACAAAAAGATCGGAGTGGTGAGAGTCCAACTGAGGTCAGAGGACATAAATTTTCTCAGTCCACAAGTTTTGTGACCTCCTCCAGCAGTTAATAGTGACTCAGGAATAAAAATGGAGAAGGCAGATAGTGTGAGTGATTCAAACTTAATATTAGCGATGGAATGACTGGTCAAAGAATATGAACAAATAGTTCTCAAAAATAAGAATTGTAAACTACTAACAAATTAACCAATGAATACTACAAATCACTAATAGAAATGTGGAAAGCAAAGCAAACCTGAGATTTCACTACATACACACAGAAATTGGTAAATATGGCAAAAGTTGGGAATAATAAATGTTGAAAGGGCATACTAATATAGTGTTAATGAAGTTGTAAAAAGGTGAAACCAGTAGGGAAAGCAATTTGGAATTATGCTAAGAAAGTGACTAAAATGTCTATGCTCTTTGACCTTGAGATCCCTACATTAGGAATATATCATTGTGCCAAAGAGGGCAATGATTAAAAAAAAGTCCCATATACACTGAAATAATTATTGCAGTACTTTTTGTGGTAGCAAAGAATTGTAAGTAAGTGAAATAAGCCAAACCAGGAAGACATAAAATATTTTCCTGGTTTTGCTTCATATGGTTCTTCATATGCACAGTGATAGAAAGACCAACAATTTAAACAAAATGTTATAAAATCATAAAGAACAGGCTTAGCTCCAAAGAAGAGATATGAAAACACACTCTCTTCTGTTCCTTTGCAGAGGCAAAAGTCCACAGTGTAGAAGACTATATAGGACATAGGATTTTTCAACATATTGATTGATTTTGCTGACATTTTCTTTCTTTTTTTAACAGGACCTCCAGGCTGGCTCTCACCATCTCCAATCCATGTAAAAGGGGACTCTGAACAAACTTTGGAGCTACAGAACCCACAAAATGACACAGAGAAGCTAACCTCCCACTGAGGACAGCCTGGCAGGGTGGCAGGAATCGGCCAGTGCAGAGCTTTGGGAGCAGAGCCCAGCTGTACCCCAGAGGTTTTAGCCCCAGGGCGGGCCTGACCAGCAGCTGGCTGGAGAGACTCCAGATCACCAGCAGCTGTGGCAATCCAGAATTATGAACACATAATGCTAAGGACAAAGTGAGAAGTCAGTGCAGTGTGGACTTTGGGACCCAGTAGGTGGGAGTGCATCAGCTTTTGCCCCCAGGGCGAGAAGCCTCTGCCACATGGCAGCTTCAGCTCCTGGCCTACAGACTGTAGGGGGACCAAGCGACCAGTCTGAGGGGTAATCACTCTTGCTTTAACCTGCTTGGATCTGGATTGCAGTCTAGGGTGGAGGTCCTGGGGTGTGTGACCAGCTTGCCAGAGCATGTGGAGGCTTCAGAGAGGGTACCCAACTAATACCTCTGGCAGTTGAGAAAATCCCAGCATTTGGTACGAAGCTCCACTGTCTGGTAGCAGAGTCCTACTGTGGCAAAAAGCCCAAAAGTCAAGTAATTGAGTGGCAAAATGACCAGGCAAAGGAAGCAAAGCAAACAGAAGAATCCAACATTAGACTCCTATTTGGGGGACAAAAAGGATCAAAGCATGGAATGGCAGGAAGACAACAAAGCCAGAACTCCTGCACCAAAAGCTTCAAAGGAAAATATAAGCTGGTTACAGGCCACAGAAGACCTTAAGAAGCAGATAAGAGAAGTGGAGAAAAAATTGGGAAGAGAAATGAGAACAATGCAAGAAAATTGCAAAATGAGAGTCAACATCCTGACTGAGGAAAATAACACCTTAAAAATAGACTAATTCAAATGGCAAAAGAGGCTCAAAAAGACATTGAGGAGAAGAATGCCTTAAAAAGCCAAATTTGCCAGATGGTAAAAGAATCTCAAAAGCTCAATGAGGAGAATCATTCCTTCAGAATTAGATTAGAGCAAATGGAAGCTAATGACTTCATAAGAAATCAAGATGCTGTTAAATAGATCAAAACAAATGAAAGAATAGAAGGCAATGTGAAATATCTCATGGGAAAACCCATTGACCTGGAAAATAGATCCAGGAGAGATAATTTAAAAATTATTGGACTACCTGAAAGCCATGACCAAAGAAAGAACCTAGAATCATCCTCCAAGAAATTCTCAAGGAAAACTGCCCTGATGTCTTAGAACCAGAGGGCAAAATAGAGGTTGAAAGAATCCTCCAATCACCTCCTGAAAAAGATACCAAAAAGAAGACTCCTAGGAATATTATAGTCAGGTTCCAAAATTCCCAGATCAAGGAGAGAATATTACAAGAAGCCAGGAAGAAACAATTTGAATGTTGTGGAAACACAATCAGGATAACAGAGGATCTGGCAGCTTCTACACTGAGGGATTGAAGGGCTTGGAATATGATATTCTGGAGGGCAAAGGAGCTGGGATTAAAACCAAGAATCACCTACCCAGCAAAACTGAATATCATGTTTCAAGGGAAAATATGGTCATTCAGTGGAATAGAGGACTTTCAAGCATTTTTTATGAAATACCACCTTGGAAATACTAAAAACCTGTAGAACTCCAGAACTAGCTCTGAAAACAGAAACATGAAAAAGTCTAAAGCTTGGGGTGGTGCCCCTCTACCTCAAGTGAGCAGAGCCCAGCTTTAACATAAAGTTCAGTTAAGAAATAGACTGGAAAAATGAGCAAACAACAAGAAAGAAATTTGAGCCTTGAAAATTACTACAATAATAGGGAAGACCAAGACACAAACTCAGAAGAGGACAACAATGTGAAAACACCTACAACCAAAACCTCAGAGAAAAATGCTAATTGGACATAAGCCCAACAAGAATTCCTTGAAGACTTGAAGAAATAGGGTGGTATAGGAAAAATTGGGAAAAGAAATGATAAAAATGCAAGAAAATTATGAAAAGAAATTTAACAGCTTGGTAAAAAAAAAAAAAGGCACAAAAATACTGAAGAAAATAACTCCTAAAAAAAAAACAGAATTGGCCCAAAGGTAAAAAAAAAAAAAAAAGAGCCTCAGAAATCTACTGAAGAAAAGCATTCCTTAAAAAGCAGAATAGATTAAATTGAAAAAAGTGATACAAAATCTTACAGAAGAAAATAATTCCTTAAAAATTAGAATCAGGGAGTGGCTAAGTGGAGCAATGAATAGAGCACCAGCCCTGGAGTCGGGAGGACCTGGGCTCGGATCCAGCCTCAGACACTTAACACAAAAACTAGCCATGTGACCTTGGGCAAGTCACTTAATCCCAATTGCCCTCCAAAAAGCAAAAAAAAAAATTAGAATTAGACAAGTGGAAACTAATGGTTCCATGAGACATCAAGAAAGAATAAAACAAAATCAAAAGTAGAATAAAATGTGAAATATCTCATTGGAAAACCAACTGACTTAGAAAATAGATTTGGGAGAAATAATTTAAGAATTATTGTACTACCTGAAAGCCAAAATCCAAAAAAGAGTCTAGATATCATATTTCAAGAAAATATAAAGGAAATCTATCTCAATATATTAGATCCAAAAGATAAAATAAAAATCAAAAGAAGTCATCAATCACCTCATGAAAGAGGTCCTACAATGAAAACTCCCAGGAATATTATAGACAGATTCCAGAGCTCCCAGGTCAAAGAGAAAATTCTTCAAGCAGCCAGAAAGAACAGATTCCCAACAGACCTATATTTGGTGTTATAGATCTCTTCTGCCTACCTCTTAAGTTTTCTTAGGCTAGAAAAATATCTCACACTAACTTTTTGTTGGCTTGGTCACTCCAAAATTCGATTTGAGGTGTAATTTTGAAATTGTTTGGAGGAAAATGTTGGGAGAATTTAGCTGGGTGGCTACCCATAATGTGCTGTCTTCAAAAGACACATTTGAAGCAGGAAGACACACACAGAGTTAAAGTAAGGATATCGAGCAGAATCTATTATGCTTCAGCTGAAGTTTAAAAAAAAAAGACAGTATTAGCAATCATAATCTTAGACAAAGCAAAAGCAAAAATAGACCTTAATTAGGTAAAAGAGATAATAGGAAAACTACATTTTGCTAAAAAAAAGTACATAGATCAGTGCATCTTAAACTGTGGGTTGCAACTCCATATGTGGTCTTGAAAAAATTGGCAACAGTAAAAGGTTTCTGAACATGCAATGACCAAAAATTAATTCAAAATCAAACGTGTAATGAAACTGAGGTGTTTCTGGCAGCTCTTGCAGGTATTGCATCATGCAACTTAACTGTAACCTTGGTTCTGAACACAAAGCTTGCACACTTTGCACTGCACATGCCCTGAGGACATACAATGCCAACAAAAGCTGCCAAAACCAAAAAGGGGTCTGGGATGGAAAAAGTTTAAGAAACCATGCCATAGATAGTGAAGTAATATCAAAATAAATTTTATAACAAGTTTCTCTGGTAAAGCCCTCTTTTCTCAAATACATAGGGAACTGAGTCAAATTTATAAAAATAAGAGCCATTCTCCAATTGATAAATTGTCAAAGGACATGAACAAGCAATTTTCAGAAGAAGAAATCAAAGCTATCTATAGTTATATGAAAAATGCTCTAAATTACTATTGATTAGAAAAAGGCAAATTAAAACATTAAAACAACTTTGAGATTCCTCCTCACACCTATCAGAAATTACAAATGTTGGAAGAGATGAGGGGAAATAAGTACACAAATGAGCTGTTAATGGAGTTGTGAATTGGTCCAACCATTTTAGAAAATAATTTGGAACTATGCCCAAAGGTTTATAAAACTTTGACAGAGCAATACTACTAATAAATCAGTCTGTATCCCAAAAAAAGATAAAAGGATAGGGAAAAGGACTTCAATATACAAAAATATTTATAATAGTTCTTTAGGTGGTAACAAAGGAATGGAAATTGAGGGGATGTCCATCAATTAATTGGAGAATGGTCAAACAAGTTATGGTATGTGAGTGTAACGGAGTACGATTGTGATATAATAAATAATGAGGGATACCTGTCAGATCTATGGAGAACAGAAGAATTTATGACCAAACAAGAGATAGAGAACATTATAAAATGCAAAATGAATAATTTTGTTTACATTAAATTGAAAAGGTTTTACACCAATACAGCCAATGGAACCAAGACTAGAAGGGAAGCAGAAAGCTGGGAAACAATTTTTACAGCCAATGTCTCTGATATAGAACTCATTTCTAAAATATATAGAGAACCGAATCAAATTTATAAGAATACAAGTCATTTCCCAATTGATAAATGGTCAAAGGGTATGAACAGGCAGTTTTCAGAAAAAGAAATTAAAGTTATCCATAGTCAAATGAAAAAAGTGCTCTAAATCACTATTGATTAGAGCAATGCAAATTAAAACAACTCTGAGGCACCACATCATACCTATCAGATTGGCTAACATGAAAAAACAGGGAAATGATAAATGTTGGAAAAGATGTGAGAAAATTGGAACACTAATGCATTGTTAGTGGAGTTGTGAACTGATCCAACCATTCTGGAAAGCAATTTGTAACTATGCCCAAAGGGCTAAAAAACTGTGCATACCCTGTGACCCAGCAATACCACTTCTAGAGCTGTATCCCAAAGAGATCATTAAAATGGCAAAAGGACCCACATGTACAAAAATATTTATAGTAGCTCTTTTTGTGGTGGCAAAGAACTGGAAATTGAGAGGATGCTCATCAATTGGGGAATGGCTGAACAAGTTGTGGTATATGAATGTAATGGAATAGTATTGTTCCATAAGAAATGATGAGCAGCAGGATTTCAGAAAAACCTGGATTTACATGAACTCTGATGCTGAATGAAGTGAGCAGAATCAGGGGAACATTACAGTAGCAGCAACACTATTTGATAACCAGCTTTGGTAGGTTAAACTCTTCTCAGCAATGCAATGATCTAAGACAATTCCAAAAGAATCATGATGGAAAATGCTATCTATATCCAGAGAAAGAACTATCGAGCCTGGATGCAGATTGAAGCACACTGTTTTCTCTTTTTTTTCTTTCTTGTAGTTTTTCCATTTTCTTCTGATTCTTCTTTTGCAACATGACTAACATGGAAATATGTTTAATATGATTGTATGTGTATAGCCTATATCACATTGCCTGCCATCTTTAGGAGGGGGGAGTGAAGTCAGGTGGAAAATCTAGAACTCAAAATCTTATAAAAGTGAACATTGAAAACTAACATAAATTATAAAAAAAAGAAATAATGAGGGGAAAGTTTTGGAAAAACAAGGAAAGACCTATATGAACTGATACAGAACAAAGTGAGCAGTAGTAGATCATTATACACAATAACAATAATGTTATAATGATTATCAACTATGAAAGCTTTAGCTACTCTGATCGGTAGAGTAATTCAAAATAATTCCAAAGGACTCATGATGAAAAATGCTATCTAACCTCCAGAGAAAGAACTGAACCCTAAGTGCAAATTGAAGTAGTTTTCTCTTTAGTTTATTTTTTTGCTTTTTATTTTGAAATATGGAAATATTTTCATAATTGTACATGTATAATTGATATCATATTTCTTGCATTCTTAGAGGGCAGGGAAGAGTTGGGAGGGAGAGAATTTGGAACTCAGTTTTTTTTAAGTCTTAAAAATAAGTAATAAATTAAAAAAAAAAACAAATCTTTCTTTCTCCTTTTATTTCCCCCCTCCAGCTTCTACCTTCATTGTAAGAAATGACAAGCTAAAAATTAAGTTTTTTGTGCTTTTCTTTTCTGTGGTTTCTCTGGTCATGTTTCTCTGGCAACACACCATGTACCCTATTTCATAGAAATCCCTACTAAGACTCAATCTGTGGCATCCTAAACGGAGATTTAAAATGTGTCACAAAAATTTCTGGGCCAAATTCCTCTTTAAAAGATTTTGAAATTTGCTATAAAAATAACCTTTATTGAAGGAGTCTGGACTGCCCAAGGAGTTTCCTTGCTGGGAAAGATTGGCAGCTTTCATATCTGTTAGAATACCTCAAAGACACGTGAAATTTATATTAGGGGTATGTTTTTTTTTGCTTTGTTTGTTTTGGGTGTTTTTTGGTTTTTGGAGGGGGAAGGCAGGGCAATTGGGGTTAAGTGACTTGCCCAAGGTCACATGGCTAGTCAGTGTTAAGTGTCTGAGGTCATATTTGAACTCAGGTCCTTCAGACTTCAGGGTCCGTGCTCTATTCACTTCGCCAGCTATCCACCACCTTTCTACCCCCTTAGAGGGGTGTTTTAAAATCACTCTCACTTGATGTAGGATTTTTACAAGGAAATCTAATTTTCTTAAAAAACAACAACATTTCCCAGTTATGGATTGCTAATAAAGTAAATCTGGGATAAAATTTCAGATTCAAACAAGGAAAAGACTGGAGAATTTGTTTCTATCCACAATAAATAAAGACAAAAGCAGGATGGAATGAAGAAAGTTTCCTCACATTGACGTGTACCTATAGTAGGTCTTCGAAGAATACTGACAATATTCGATGTTGTTTGTCCCTTTTCTAAGAGATCTACGGACTCATCCTGCTCAAAAGCTCTGCAAATTCAACTATGACTATTTACAGTGTTTGAAAAGACCCGAAAAGAAACTTCATAAAATACCACAACTTTGTAGGTAGGCAATACCCTCCAAAATTCCTAAATGAAATTTCTTGCTGAATACTGCCACTTAATGTATAACCTCGGACAAATCACTTAACCTCTATAGTGGAAAGTGCTGGTTCTAGAGTCAGAGGGAGTTGGCTTCAGATCTTACCTTTGACACTTGCTTATACATGTGACCTTAGGCAAATCATATAACCCTTCCTGGACCTCAATTTCTTCATGCGTAAAATCAGATGGCTTGAAGACCTCTTCTAGCTCCATGTATGGCTCCATGATTAGGATGCTTCGACACTGATTGGGTTGAAGTAGATAGATGGTCCCTTTCAGTTCTCGGTCTCTGACTGGGGCTTATTTGAGGGCTAATTACTCATCATATTCTGGTCTACATGCAGAAAGTGCAAAAGGAAATGGAGAATATGCTACATTAGGACAGCTAGACATTGCTGCTGCCAATTCTTTCTTCTCTGTTTTATAACTAAAAAGGATAAAGTAATCCTGGGATTTTGACTTGGGATTCCAAATCTCCAGAGCCAGCTGAATCTAGTCACTGCGGTGATATTCTGATGACCACATATAGGAGTTTGGGTAGTCAAAATTAATAAATGCATCATGAAACATGACATTTATTCACAAAAGTAAACAAAATCTGAGTGTCCCATAGATGCAAGTAATAAAAAGGGATATTGCCATCTCCAGGGATTTAAGATTAAAGGAATAGTTGCAGGATCTAGCAACACTACCATTGTTGTCAGAGGAAGATGGGAGCTTTACAAAGGGAATGAAACACGATCCCCGTCTGCAGTCATAAGATTTAAAGCTGCCAGGAACTTTTAAGAGATCATTTTGTCCGACCTCCTTATTTTACTAATGAGGAAACCGAAGCCCAGAAAAGTTAAGTGTCTTGCTCAAGGTCACTGAGATAAGTGGAAGAGCTAAAATTCAGATCTAAGATTCTCTGGTGGAAATGGGAGGAACACAACATTTTGAGCATACGGTTCACAAAAACACTAGAATTAGGTCTGACAAACTCGAAAAGAACTGAGGGGATGCCTGAGCCTTCATTAAATGGCAGAGAATGAGCGAAGCGGTTCTCCTATCTATCGGGGTCACAGGAGGTGGGTGGGGCAGATGAAGGGTACTAGGTGGGTGGTAAGGGAAGGTAGCTCTTCACTCTTTTTTAAACAGTAATACCCTGCTTCCCTCGCTTCCAGTCGGGGCAGATGATTGGCTCCAGTGAGAGCATCTCAATGGTCCCGAACAGAGGCACTAAAGGAGGTAACAGCAGCCCCCTTCATCCTCTCAGTGTCTGGGATTTGCTTTAGAGGACAAGGGAGGGACTGCACGTGTGACTGGCTATCCCCTCTTGGTGCAGCTTAGCCTACGATAAGCTCAGGTATGCTAGTGCAGAGTGTGTGAGTGGGGGGCGGGGGAGATGGAGGTGGAAGGGGAGGGGGGGGAAGGGAATCCCCTCTCCCATGATTCCCTGCGGGCGGGTATAGCGGGGTGGGGTGAGGGGGCAGGGATTGCCCAGAGCTGGGGCGGGCGCAGCAGGAACCCGAGGTGGGGGGCAGGAGATGGGAGCGTGGGAACCCCGAGATCTGCGGCTGCGACCCCAGCACCCCTCGGTCCCCCATTCACGAGGGAGGCCGCGCACGTCGGGCTCCTCCCTCCGCCCAGCTCTACTCCCCTCCCCTCTCCACAGCCCCGGCGCCAGCGCCGCCCTCCCAGCATGCCGTGCGGCGGGGCGGCGGGCGGAGCCCGAGCGGCGCGGGAGGCGGGGAAGCTGTGGCTGTGGGTCGCGCTGTGTGAGCCGCCTCCTCTTTTTTCTCCTCCTTCCTCTCCTCCTTCCCCCAGTCCTCAGCGCGCAAGGCTCTGGAAGACACCGCCTCCGCCTCCGCCTCCTCGCCCAGAGCCTGCCTCCTACGCTGCGGGCTCCAGCGGAACCCGGAACGGCCGCCCTGCTCCCCCCCTCTCTCGCCCTCGGCCTCCGCCTCCTGCTCCTGCTGCTTCCCCTCGCCCTCTCCGTGCTGAGGCCGGGGCGCTGGGTCGGCTGCCGGGTGGGCGGCTGCTTCGAGAGACTCTAGATTCGGGCGGCGGCGCTTGGCCATGTCGTGTCGGGGAAGGTAATGAGCCGCAGAGCCCCGGGGTCTCGGCTGAGCAGCGGCGGCGGCGGCACCAAGTATCCACGGAGCTGGAATGACTGGCAACCCAGGTGGGTGGCTAGCCCGGGCTCGCCTCTTCCCACCGGGCCCCGGGTCTGAGGCCTACAGGCGGCCGGGCTCGCTCCCTCCCCGGGTCCCTGCCGGCGGCGGGCAGCAGGAGCCGGGCAGCCTCGGGGCTGGAAGGCGCGGCCTAGGCCACTCCACCCCGCTCCCTTCCTCCTCAGGGGTCGGGGCGCGGCTTCTACAGCCTCCGGGGGCCCCTCCAGGGCCGTCCGGGCCCAGAGCAGGCCAGAGGGAGGTGAGGCCTAAGCGCAGCCTCCTCTGCCTGGGGCTCGGAGGTGACGGGCTGAGCCCGGGCCCGAGAGGAAGGCGCGGCCCTGGGCGCTGGGCCTTGGGCCCCAGGCAGAGGGTGGGCAGAGTCAGATGCGGGTGATGGGGCTGGAAGTTGGGGGTGAGGGAGGAACGCCTGAGTCATTGGGGCTGGGGGAGGATGACATCTGGGGGCACCGCCAGGTCCCTGCCCCCGGGGGTGAGAAGACCTTGTGAACCAGGTACCTTTATCTGGGAAATGGGGTTAGGATTTCCTTTGACAAAGTGGGTCCCAGAAATCATCCTCCAGAGGCCTGAATCGGATCTCTCTGGAGCCGGGCTTGGATCCCCCCCCCCCCTTTTTCCCCCAGGGCTGGGTGCTCGGGGGTCCTTTAAAGTCCCCCTGCTCTCTGACCTGCGAGGGCTCCTGCTGCTGGGGCAGTTGGTTCTGAGTGAAGGCCCACCTCGCCTGCCTGCACACCTGGAGGACCTGACCCAGGGAGGCTTAAAATTGAAGGAATCTTTCCCTATGCTGGTGCAAGTGAGACTGTCTTGTCACCTTAAGACGTTAGGGTGTAGCCAGTGTATTTTAGAAGAAAACGTTTAAGCCATAAGTGTGGTCCCTATGTCATTTGAATCATAGGCAGTTGTGAGTAACTTTTTGGCATCTAACAGTCCTACAATTTTGAAGGCCTAAAGAAGTTTTTCTAATAGATAGTGGAATGATTGCAGTTTAAGACCAAGCATAGAGGGAGGGACTCGGGGTCACTAAGGTAAATCTATATGTACCAAAGTTGTCTAGATAGGGAATTTAGTGGATTTTTTTATGTGCTGCATGTTAATACACTAAAGGAAAACAAACTAGCATGGTTTTCCAGGAACTGGCAAAAACAAATGTAAGTGTATACATACCATGTAGATGTTTTTCAGCTTGGAAAAAGGCTGCATTTAATTTTAGTATTGTTTGGAAACTTAATAAAATGTAAGTTAAGTTTTTGCTAAAAGATTTTTTAAAAACACCACCTTGAAATTATCTTTGGGATAATATAGCAGTACATTTTTTCCTATTTCATAATTCACATTTGCCTAAGATTTTACTTAATAACTATTAAAAACAGTTTTTAAAGGACTGAGATATGAAGGATATTTATACATTTTTAATAATTACTCATTTGAAATCCATAGGTCTATCTTAAATCCTTTGGTTTGTTAGATGATTGCCATAGAAGTCTTCAGATATTTAAAGTAATTGGCATTGACTTTTTTCTTTTGGTTTTAGATCTCATTAAAATGGTGGCTATTTGAATTTTTTTTAACTGTATTTTTAAGTTGGGCAGTAGATGGACCTTAATTTGGAAGTCTCTTGCTATTTGAATGTACCATGTACCATAGGGGAGCTCAGCCTCGTTTTAGCCATCAAAGTATTTTTTTAACAAGTGGTCCTAGAGCTTTTTTAAAAGAAAATAGATCCATAGTTTGGAGCTCTAAGTAAATGGAGGAGCCTAGGAGTTGCAGCCACATGTTGAAGTCACATGATTAATTCTGGCAGGTATGAAGCAATATCATTTTATATAGTTATGAAATTTGACGTAGCACATCAGTGTTCATGTGGCATCTTTGGCAGATAGTGCTTTATTTTTCTGAATGTAAAATTTAACCTTAATGTAAGTTTTTCTTTAAGATACAGAAACATGCTCTTTTATGTCTAGATAATCTTGACATTCTACAGTATCACATAAACTGTTATACTGTCAGGAAGCAGAACATAAATTGATTTACCCTTAATACCTTTGTAGATATCTATACAGTTCAAACTAGTTTTTTTTTTACTTACAGGGTTGCCAAGGTGTTCTTTAAAAATAAAACACAAGTACCTTTGTGAGTGTTCATGTGCTATTTAAAACAGTTATTGTGAGACAGCAAATCTTTTTCAGAAGTAATGGCAGAATCTGGTTAGCTGAATGGAATTTGAACTTCATTCCAGTTTAAATGAAGCTTACTATTTATGCCTGTGAAGCTTCTTTGGGTGCAAGATTCCTTGTTGCTCTTGTGAACCTCAGGATGAATTTGATTTTTCTGTCCTTTGTCTTTTCTTCTGATTTCTTTTCTGGTAGTAACATCCTGTTGCACTTTCCTTGGCTCAGGCTTTTGAAAAAGTAATTCTGATCGGTTCCTGTTTGCCAGTTAGTCTGTGGTGCGGTACTATGAAGTCAGTTCATGGACATGAGGTACTTCATCCATATTGACAGGAAATGTTCCTTGTGGCTGAGCAGACCTACTGTCATGCTGCATTGTAAACTAATCTCCATGGGAAGCACGTTATCATCAAGCATGGCCTTGCTTTATTTTCTTTGTTCTTATTCATAGAAATTCTAATAAACTTTTAAGAAGGGTTGTCCCCATAAGTTAAATGGTTTTCAGGTTCAGTCTGAATTAGTGTTGGTGTTTATATTAGAATTCTGGGGTCAGGATTAGCTTTCCCAGAACTTAATTTGGATACCAGAATTAGACCTTCTCATTGTCTTGATGCTAGGACCAGTAGTAGTATCCTTTTATCAAGGTAATATACCTGGCCCAATTGGTAGAGATAGTGAACAAGTCACATCAAAATGATTATCTGACATCAGGGTTCAAACTCTCTCCCTCCCCCACCCCCTCTTTCAGCCTTACCCCCTTCCTTCCCCTTCCCTTTGCACACCTCTGCTCTGGGAGAAAGCCTATACAAATTCTCTACCAGTTAGGGTAGAAATCTGATGATCAAGTGACATCTCCTAAAGGCCATTTCTGATAACCCCCAGTTATTAGACTCTGACACTCTTAAAATTACTTTATGTAACTTGATTTTATTCTTCAAGGCAAAAATAAAAGCTCTTTGAGGGCAAATGATTATTTTGTTTACTTCCTTTTGTCTTTTTATCCACTGTGCCTTACCTGAGATCTTTAATAGATGTTTGTTAAATTGAAATGTTTTTAAATTGTATTTGAAGTCAGTTTATGTTAAAACTGTTGAGTTCGAATTTCATTGGTTTTTATTTGGAGGCACAGACTTGAACACTTTCATCATTTGTTTAAAAGAAATATTTCACTTTTAAATCTGGAGACCTGCTAATTTTTGTTTTAAAGGAATCTAGTTGTGCCAGCACTTAACCTGTTGGAGCTTTCAATTCATAGTCAGTAAACATTTATTAAGTGCCTATGGTATGTCAGAAACAAAGGCCAAAGACAAGCCATGCCTCTAGGAGCTCACAGTCTAATAGGGGAGACGATATACAAACAACCATGTACAAACAAACTGTATACAAATAAATTGGAAACAATGAACAGAGGAAAAGTCATTCCTACATTTTTTGACAATGAGGTGCATGATCATTTTAGAGGAGATTATTCCATTTGCAGTTTTTATCTAGGTTGGGATTAGCAGCTATTTATTGCATATACCTCAGTATTATAAATATATTGTATGGAATATAAAAACTCTCTTGGATAAGGATATTAATCCTCAGAGAAGGTAAACCCACAAATTCTTTTTATATATTAGTGTCTCGCAAGACTCTTAATTTAAAGAATTCCTTTCTAATTAAAAATAAATCCCTCCAATACCAGTTAGGTTTTTTTTTTTTGTGATCACATCAGTGGCAACACAAATCACTGTCATTTTTATGTGATATACTTTGATAGAGTTGTAGACTGTTGGCTCATCCCCAGTTTCTTTCTATATTAGATGAACGTTCTGACTTTTCTTTAAAAGCTACTTCATAAGTCTTGAATTTTTTTCCTTGCTTTCATTTAGATAGTTTGTAGGTTTTTCATAATTGTGTTAATGCTTCTGTTAGGATTCTCTTAAAACATCCTAATACTGAGTTAAGGAGAAACGTCACTCATATAGTTCTCACATACTATTCAGCCTAGTATTATGTTTTCTTTTTTGCCCATGGCATAGCATTGCTAATTTAGGGATCTTTGCTGACCCCTGAATCTTAATGTTTACAAAGCAAGTCATGTTCCGTCCCATGTAATGTGGAACAGTGGATAGAATATTGGCCCTAGAATTAAGAAAACCAGAGTTCAAATCTTCCCTCCAGACACTTAGTATCTGGGTGACCCTGGAGAGTTACTTCATCTCTATGAGTCTCAATTAATTAATCTATAAAATAGGGATAATCTACCTGACAGGATTGTTGTAAGGATCAAATGAGATGACTGTTTTGTGAATTGTAAAGCCCTATATTAATTCTAGCTAATATTATCTTAGTACAGTTTTTCTCCTTTTAAGTTGAATTCCTCTTCAGTTGCCCCTTTTGAACATCATCTAACTGATTTTTCAATTTATTCGTGGTGATTAGTTTCAAGCATGCTCAATGCATCACTCAAAATTGATAGAACCTCATAGGATTTAGTCTGTCATTTTACTCTTGAAGAATGAGGTTACCTGGTTAGGAAGTGAAGTGACTTGTTCTAAGTCATCAGGATCAGCAGAACATGCTTTACAAAAGTTTTGTAAAGTGGTTCTTTGTCAGTTGGTTTGTTCCTGACCACTGTTTTATTTCACTTCTTGGTTCCCTCTGAGATTACCTTCCATTTATACTGTATCTATCTTGTGTGTGCACTTTTTTGCATGTTGTTTCCCTCATTAGAATGTGAGCTCCTTAAGAGCAGGGAAATTACCTTTCCTTTTAACCCCAGCACTTGGCACAGGGCTGGCACATAGTAAATGCATACTTTTTGACTAATTGGTTCCTAATGCAACATTCCTGTCCATGCAATGTAGTGCCAGGATTCTATCCTCCTTTCCTCCTCCCCCCCCCCTCCATATAACACTACATTGCTAATTCATGTTGAGTTAGATTGAAAACCCCATGGAAAAAAAATTTTTGACTGTTAGGATCATAACTGCTTTTCCCCCTTAAGTTCTTGCTTTCTGAAACCTAACCCCATTTGTTGATTTAGAGTGAAATGAGTTTGATGTTCATACTAGTACTAAAGGGGTTCTGCTAGTTTGTTTCTGTTCATAGTAGAAAGGAGCAGGTTTTTATAAGACAGTGTTACTGTAGTTAAAAGTGTTTTAAGAGAAACTTGGGGGCTATGAATATCCCCTAAGAGCTATAGAAACAGTTGATTGTTGAAAAGTAGTCATAGGAGCAGAAATGTAAAACTGGAAAGGACCCTAGAGTTGCCCCTTCATTTTACCAATGATGATACATTGTAAATTGCTGTTACATACTGAAATTTTATATAAATGAGTTTTTTCCTCTAAAATATGCAATGTAGAATTTTATATAAAAGTATTAATTATAAACCAATGTTCAGTATGAAAATGGACTTAATATTCTCTATCTCTTTTGCCCCTAAATTTTTCCATTTTTCTTGTTTTTCTTAGAGCTATTATAGGATGCCCATCTCCTTGCCATTAGAATTTATAAATTTCATCAGTATAATAGCTTTGTGGCCATATTATTTGGGGAAATTCTATCTTAGAGATTGATGTTGAAAGACTTGGGGTGGGGAAGATCTACCCAGCTGATGGTGATCTTGGCTAAACTTAATTTTCCCCAAATGAAGATAGCCTCAAAAATATTTTATTGCTTCCTTTTCAACTATATTGTCAAGAGTGGGGCGGAGTCAAGATGGTGGAGTAGAAACAGGACTTCCTCGGGGCTCTGGCTGCCACCTACTCCAACTCACATAAAAGGTGCCTGAAGAAACTTTGGAGATACAGAACCCACAAAATGAAACAGAGAAGCTAACCTCCCACTGAGAACAACCCTAGCCTGAGGTTTTAGCCTCAGGAGGGCCTGACCACCCACTGGTTGGAGGGACTTCAGATCACCAGCAGTTGTGGCAGTTTCCAGAATTATCAACGCATAGATGCTAAGCACACAGTGAGAGGTCAGTGCAGTGTGGACTTTGGGGTCCAATAGTTGGGAGTGTGGTCAGCCTCTGCCCCTGGGTTGAGAAGCCACTGAGGCACAGCAGCCATGCATCAGCAGACACTTGGCAGCTTCAGCTCCTGGCCTGCAGATTGTAGGGGGCCAAGCAACCAGTCTGAGGAGTCATCGCTCTTGCTTTAACCTGCTTGGATCTGGATTGCAGTCTAGGGTGGAGGTCCTGGGGTATGTGACCAGCTTGCCAGAGTGTGTGGAGGCTTCAGAGAGGGCACCCAACCTTCAGCATCTGAGAAAACCCCAGTGTTTGGTATGAAGCTCCCCTGTCTGGTAGTAGAGTCTTACTGTGGCAAAAAGTCCAAAAGTCACTTAATTGAGTGGCAACATGAGCAGGCAAATGATGCAAAGCAAACAAAACAACCCAACTTTACACTCCTGTTTTTGGGACTTTTTTTGTCCCACGGAACAGGAGGTAGACAGTGA
Source organism: Petaurus breviceps papuanus (assembly GCF_028583685.1). Lineage (NCBI taxonomy): Eukaryota > Metazoa > Chordata > Mammalia > Diprotodontia > Petauridae > Petaurus > Petaurus breviceps. The sequence continues at coordinate 347,396 of NW_027185903.1, read as the reverse complement.
AGTCAGAACTCCTGCACCAAAAGCTTCTAAGAAAAATACGAACTGGTTACAGGCCATAGAAGACCTTAAGAAGAATTTTGAAAATCAAATAAGAGAAGTGGAGGAAAAATTGGGAAGAAAAATGAGAACGATGCAAGAAAATTATGAAATGAGAGTCAACAACCTGACTGAAGAAAATAACGTCTTAAAAAATAGACTAACTCAAATGGCAAAAGAGGCTCAAAAAGGCATTGAGGAGAAGAATGCCTTAAAAAGCCAAATTTGCCAGATGGAAAAAGAATCTCAAAAGCTCACTGAGGAGAATCATTCCTTCAGAATTAGATTGGAGCAAATAGAAGCTAATGACTTTATGAGAAATCAGGATGCTGTTAAACAGATCCAAACAAGTGAAAGAATAGAAGGCAATGTGAAATATCTTATTGGGAAAACCACTGACCTGGAAAATAGATCCAGGAGAGATCATTTTAAAATTCTTGGACTACCTGAAAGCCATGATCAAAAAAAGAACCTAGAAATCATCTTTCAAGAAATTCTCAAGGAAAATTGCCCTGATGTTTTAGAACCAGAAAGCAAAATAGAGGTTGAAAAAGTCTACCAATCACCTCCTGATCCTGAAAAAGATCCCAAAAAGAAAACTCCTAGGAATATTATAGTCAGGTTCCAGAATTCCCAGATCACGGAGAAAATATTACAAGCAGCCAGGAGGAAATAATTTGAATATTGTAGATATTCAATATTCAGGATAACACAGGATCTGGCAGCTTCTACACTGAGGGATTGAAGGGCTTGGAATATGATATTCCAGAGGTCAAAGGAGCTGGGATTAAAACCAAGAATCACCTACCAAGCAAAACTGAGTATCATGTTTCAGGGGAAAATATGGTCATTCAGTGGAATAGAGGGCTTTCAAGCATTCTTGATGAAAAAACCAGAGTTGAATAGAAAATTTGACATTCAGATACAAGAAGCAAGAGAAGCATGAGAAGATAAACAGGGAAAAGAAATCATAAGGAACTTATCAAAGTTGAACTGTTTACATTCCTACATGGAAAAATAATAATTGTAACTTAGGAAACTTTTGTCACTGTGAGAATAGTTGAAGGGAATAGAAGTGTGTGTGTGTGTGTGTGTGTGTGTGTGTGTGTGTGTGTGTGTATACACATGCATACATATATATCTATATAGGAAGATATATGGGCTATGAATACAAATGTGAATGTATATATATGTGTACAGGTGTACATAGATAGAGGGCACAGGACCAATTTAATAGGAAGGGATCATACTTAAAAGGTGAAATTAAGAGGTAAGAGGAATATAATGAGAGGAGATGGGGAGATACAGAATGGGGTAAACTATCCCATATAGAAGAGGCAAGGGAAAATGTTTACGATGGAGGGGAAGAACAGGGAGGCCAAAGAAAATGGGTCAACCTTATTCTCATTGAATTTGGCTCAGGAGGGAATGACATACACACTAAATAGGGTATCTCATCCTACAGGAGAGTAGGGGGGAAGGGGATGAGAGGGGGGATGATGGAAGGGAGGGCAGGCTGGGAGGAGGGAAGCTGGAAGCACCCACTTTTGAAAAGGGACAGGATCAAAGTAGAGAATAGAACAAGTGGGAGGTGGGATAGGAGGGAGGGAAATATAGTCAGTCTTTTGCAATATATCCACTATGGAAATGTTTTGCATAGCTACACATGTACATCCTATACTGAATTGCTTATCTTCCCAGTAAGGGTGGGTGACAAGGGAGGAAGGGAATGAATCTGGAATTCAAAGTTTTAAAATCAAATATATATGTACATATACACATATATACTATTATTAATATTATTTTACATATAACTGGGAAATAAGACATACAGGCACGGGGACATAGAGATCCACCGTGCCCTACTGGAAAAGTTGGAGGGGGGTATGGGAGAGAGCAGATTGGAGGAGGGGATATTTTGGGGTAGTGGGTAGGGGGAAAATGGGGAGAAAATTTGTAACTCAATCTTGCAGAAATGAATGATGTAAACTAGAAGTTAATAAAGCATTTGATTAAAAAAAACTATTGTCAAGAAAGAAATTTTGATGATTTTATCAGGAATTTTCCTTTTAGAAGTTTAACTTTTGCATAGTATCCCAAGATCTTAAAATCACATGTGTGTTATGAATAAATAATGAACCTACCATTTCATTGGCATAAAATATAAAATATTTCCTTCTAGGTGCCATCCCATTTTTTTATATCTTAATTTCCCGAAATGGTCGACTTCTTAATGTTCATCTTCTTAAGTCATTATACCCTAGTCCCAAGGTTTTGCATACTTACTTTTTTTTTTTTTTAATAAATTTTAGTTTCCAGAGTCTCATCTTAGTTCCTCTGGCAAACAAAATTCAGCAAAACACCTTGTTATTAGGATTGAGTCTCGCTGATTTTCTAAATAGTAAATTGAGATCTTTAATTTATATGTAAAAGTAGATTACATCTAAATATACACGAGTTGATCCCTTTGTCTTATCCTTGCTTTCTTTATAGAATAAGAGGGTTTCCTCAATTGAATAAAGTTGATACCTTCTTCCTGGGTAAAAATGTTATCACCATTACAGTATAAATTCAAACAATATTATTTATATAGTCAGGTTAATATTAATGAAGCAATTATAAATTAATAAAATTTGTATCTTTCTTTGCATATGTAAACATGGAAATGAAATAAACGTGAGATTTTTTTTAGAGCAAGAGATTCTTAGCCTTTTTTATTGGAATCTGAAATACCTGAGCTCAAGTCCTACTCCTGATTTGCTGGGCTAGTCACTTTACTTCATAGAACCTATCTAAAAGGATTGTTCTCAAAATCAAATTACATAATATGTGAAAAGCATTTTACAAACCTTAAAGCACTATACAAATTAATTTAAATAATAACTTTAAAGAAATTTTATAAGACCTGCTTGTATTAATATATTCAGTTCATAACTTGGTATGTTATTACTAATAGTGTAAGATGAACAATTATATGGACCTTGTTATAAAATAAGCATATTTGAATTGATCACAGAATTGTGAACTGAGGCCCTTCATCAGTGCCCTTCTTAACCTTGGTACCCAGAATTGAATATAGTACTCCAGATGAGAATGGAGTATGGTGGGATTATTACTTCTTTGTTCCTAGAAGCTGTGCCTTTTCTAATGCAGCCTAAGATCACTTTAGCTGTTTTGGATATGACATCATATTATTGACCCAAGGAAGCTACTGTGGAGCATTTAGTCCACAAAAACTTCCAGAGTTTTGTTTTTTAGAACAACTGCTATCTATCCTTGCCTTATTCTTTTGAAGTTGATTTTTAGGCAGGGTATCCAGGTATAAGACTTTGTCCCTATTTGAATTTCATTTTATTAAATTCTTCCCAGTGTTCTTTGCCAGTCAAGATCTTATTAGTTTCCTGATTCTATTATCTTGTTAAGTCTCTCCCTGAACTTTGTATCATCTGGACATTTGATGAGCTTATCATCATTACTTTATCCAAGTCATTGATAAAAGGGTTAAATAGCAAAATGCTAAGCATAAAATCCTGAGGTACTCCCCTGTTGACCCCCACATTGACACTGAATATCCTTACCATTAACAGCCACTCAATTTTGAGTCCAACCATCGAACCAAGTTCTAAATTCTCTGAATTTTGTATTATAATGTAGTCTATAGCTTTCCATCTTTTTTTTTTTTGCTTCTTTGTGAGTTTTCTTTTGTTCTCTGCTGTATACTTTTTTACTTTGTTCTTTTTTCCCCTCTCCCTAGAAGGCTACAATAAAGTTTAGATATGTTTCTCTATAGCTATAGATATATACATATATAGACATATACTTTCCCAAACCTATTCTACTCCTAATCTTTGTTTTTTATGTATGATTATATCTCTTGTTTCCTATCCCTCCTGCCTCCTCTACTTTACTTCTACCCAATACCTTGCCCTCCTATAACTTGTCTATTCCACCCTCCAAGGATCCCTCCCTTATCCTCCCATTTCCCTAAATCTAAACACCCTTCTATCCCCCTATTTTACCTATTCCCTCACCCTTCCCTCTAAAGATGCCTCCCTTGTCCTCTCCCCCCCTCCCTATGTCCCTGCTGTTTTATTTCTTCTGAATTTAGAAGACTGTTAAACTCTTCTAAATATGTATGTATTGTTCCTTCTTAAACCCATTCCTGATGAAAGTAGGTTACCAGAACTACCAGCCTTCCTCCCCCATCTAATTCCTCTGTATCAATTCTTCCTTTTGCACCTCAGATAATTTCTCTTTTAAGCTGTTCCTAAATGGTGAGTTTATGAAATATCCATTTCTTTTTTCATTCAAGATAATATTTAACTTTGCAGGGAATGATATTTTTGGCCAGAGCCCCAGTTCTTTTGCTCTTCAGTATATTGTGTTCCAAGACCTGCGGTCCTTTAATGTCTCTGCTGCTAGGTCTTGTGTATTTCTGATTGTGGCACCATCACAAATTGTTTTAATCTTGATCCTTTTAATATTTTTACCTTGAGCTGGGGTTTTCAGAATTTGGCTATGATATTCCTATGAGTTTTCCTCATAGGATCTCTTTTAAGTGGTGATGGATGGATTTTTTTTATTTCTACTTTACCCCCTTGTTCTAGTGCTTCAGGACAATATTTTCTCTTGATCTATTCTCCAAATCTGTTGTTTTTCTTGTAAGATGTTTCACTTTCTCTTCTATTTCTTCATTATTTATATTTTGTTTAATCATGTCTTGATCTCTTATAATTTTACTGGCTTCACTTTGCCCAATTATGATTTTCAAGGTGTCATTTTCTTCCTTAAGATTCTGGATCTCCTTTTCTAGTTGGTTGACTTACCTTTTATACCCTTCTTGTTTTTCTTGCATTATTCTTGAAATTTTCTTTTTTGGTTTTTCCTCCATCTCTGTCATTTGATTTTTGAAATCTTTTTTTTTTTTAAGAACTTCTATGAATTCTTTTTGTTCAGGTGTCCATTTGACATTACTCTTTGGTGATTTCTATAAAGACTTCAGTATCCTCCTCTGAAGATGAATCCTGATCATCTCTATTCCCATAATATGTTTCTATGGTTGGATTCTTTCTCCTTTGCCTGTGCACTTTTTGTGGTAATAGCTTAATTATTTATAGTTACCTCTAGCCCTGGGGTATGGGAAATGGTGCCTCTTGCCCCAAGATCTTCAGTTTTTCTCTCTAGTCTGAAACCAGAGCCAAACCTCCTGCCTCCTTTAAGTGCCCATAGCCAGGGACTTTCTGCCCCACTGCTTCTGCACTCACCAAGTAGGCTGCTCTTCGAAGCATAGCTGGGTGTGGCATGCCCAGCTCCCTCACTGTCCCAGTTATAAAAGTTCTAGTGACTGGGACAGAGCCAGTCTGTCAAACCACCTAGTCCCTAGGGCTTGCTGCTTGTTGAGAGGCTAACTGCTTGCTGTTGAATTGGAACCTAGTGTGGAGGTGTTTACTCTTCACAGGGACCAGCTTTGCATCTTCTTAACAAACATACTAAGAGATACTTTATCAAAAGTTTGCCAAAATCTAGGTAGACTATATCCATAGCATTCTTCTATTTGTTTCTATATGTTATGTACCATAGATCTCTTTAACATTAGATCTGATCAAATTGCTCAGTACCTTTTTGTTTATTATAGTACATTGTACTATAATACACTGATAGTATTGCCAGAAATCAGACCATCACTTTTCTTGAGCAAAAAAAAATTATAAACTTGGTTAACCTGTCAAAAGAAATGAGGTTGGTCTGCTAGCATGGCTTTATCAGGCTATATCAGACAATGGTCCTCTTAATTTTTAAACCTATAATTAGACTAAAGTAATAAAGCTCTAACCAATGTTAAAACACTGTCTGAATAGTTTCCTCCTATTGATTATCTTCTCTAGAGTAGTAGACTTTGTTTTCTTTTTTTGTTTTGTTTTCCAGGTAATTTTATAGGCAATAGTTCCTTTAAAAAAAAAAATTACTTGCCAAGAAGGCTGAATTTTCTTGCCAGGAAAAACTTATTTAAAGGTCACCTGTCAAAAAAAAAACATTTCTCTGAGGGGAATGATAGATAGATTTTACTGTATTTTATTTTTGGTTATGGATTATATTTGCTCCACCATTATAGAATATGAAAGTAAACATTTTTTGCATATTTCCTTCAGCATAGCTGCTAAGATGTATAAATTATAGAATGTATATGTATTAATATTGCTAGAATATTATGCTTTTAGTGCCAATAATCTTTGGCTAGGTTTAAGATTTTTAGTGGTTTGGTCATTTGCTGACAATATATAACATTGCTATTCTAGATTGCATATTTTCATAAATTTGACTCATTTTTCTTTATATATGTGTAGGATTTGTATCGGATATTGTATACTGCCTTTGTCATCAGTTGACTTGTAGGGTTTACCTTTTCATGTACTTTCAACTATTAAAACATCTCAGAAATATGACAAACTGTGAGTTATTTGGCAAATGTATTTTCCTATTTAGAAAAAATATATACATTTTCTACAGTGCTATTAAATGATTTTTGTAGAAAGGTATAAAATAGAAGCAGAAAACTCAACAGATCCTAAAATATTATTCTTAATACTGAATAGCATACCTTTTCCTAGTCATGGTGTATGCTTTTTAAAGAAGACTTTTATTTAGAATTTCTTTAGCATTTAATTGCTTTTAGTGATATTTCCCTCAGCTCGACATTTGCAGATTTTCCTGAAAGTCTGGAGGTCAGTTTCTTTGGAACATTTCAGAATTTGTCCTCCTTATTCAACCTGGGAGGTTTCAGCCTTGGACATTTCCCAGGCTGGATAGGATGCTTCTAGAATGTTTCCAGGACCTGCTGAGAAAGGGGGTGGGAGGATGAGAGATAAGAAATTGTAATAGGAGCTAAATCAGTGTCTCTTTCAAGACTTGTTGAGCTTGTCTGTGTTAAAAATAACCAAGGAAAATTTTTTATTTTCCATAGGTTCCAGAAGTGACCATTTGAGTGAGTAATATTCAAAATCTATAAGGGCATATATATATATATATATTTTTTTTTTTATGTCTTGGGTTAATATATTATCCACCAGATTTTATAAATATCAGTTACTATTCTCAAAATTTACACTATGAAGAAAGATATTAGGCATCAGCCTTGAAAATACCAACTATTCTCTTTATGCCTTTGATCCCATCCCTTTCTGCCCTCTTGGGAACTTGCTTTTTTTGATTAACTCTTCACTTTACCCCTTATAAATTTTAGGTTGTCCTTCTCTGCGTACTCCTTCCCTACCCTTTACAAACATGCCCACACGTCCTTCCCCTCCTTTCCCCCAAAACTAACCTGGAAAAAACTTAGACTTATCTTCATTTTCTTCCCTGTTAAACTGCTGTGTTCTGCCTTCAGACTTTAGTATTCTTTCTCAAGCAAATAGTATGGCTCCATGGAAAGAGCACTGGTTCTGGAGTCTAATGACCTGGTTTCAAATTCTGTCTCTTGCTGCTCCCTGTTTGACACTGGACAAATCACTTATCCTCCCTGGACTTCAGTTTCCTTGTGTAAAATGAGGAGGTTGTAATAGAAGACCTTTGAAAACTGAGATTCCTTTCCTCCCAAGATACGTAATCTGGTGAATAATACTAAGGAAGCACTTTACATGATTACCTGTCTAAAGGGTGAATTGCTATATATGCAAATAACCGATAAAGCAAAGTGATAAGCAAATGCCAAACAAAGGTCCAGAACCAGTACTCTGAGAAGTTAGAGTTCACAGAAATCATTTTCACTTGGGGTGAAGGGAAGGCTTCTAAGAGGAGGTCACACTTGACCTACTTGAAGGAAGTGACTTAGAGCCTTTTCTAAGTTCTTATCTTTCTGAACCTTTCAGCAACATATCACACTCTTGCTTCTAACAATACCTGGCATATAGTAAGTACGTGTTGATTAATTGACCATCCTTTCTTCATAGACATACTGTTCTCTCCTAATTCTCTTCCTACCTGGTTGTCCTTTTCTCAGTGTCCTTTGTGGGAACGTCATTATTGCTCCATCACCTATGTAGGGTATAGCCCAAGGCTTTTTCCTGAACCCTTTTTGTAATCTCACTAGCTCTCTTGGGTTTATCCATCATTCCCATCTCCCCTGAATGCCACTCCCATGTCAACAACTTCCTATTGGACATCTTTAACTGAATGGGTGTTCTGTAAGCATCCTAAACTTAACATGCCCAGAATAGAATTCAACTTTTCTCTCAAACTTTCCCTTCTTTCTAATCCCATATTTCTATCAAGGACTATGCTTACAGTCAAATTTGTAGTCTCATAATCATTCCCTCATATCAAATCAGGTGCCCAATCTTGCTGATTCTTCCTTGATATAATGTGTAATGCATCTGTTCCCTTCTACCTTTTTCTTCACTCACATGACCACCATCCTAATTTAGACTCTCATGTAGCCCCTTGCCTGTTTTATTTTTTGTTTTCTGTTTTTATCATTGCTTCTTAATTGCTCTTCCTGCTTCTAGTCTCTCCCTTCCAATCCGTCTACCCCCAGTTGTCAATTTTTGATATTCATAAAGTGCAAATCTGATTCTGAAATTCTGTGACTGTCCTCAATGTGCAGTCCATTGAAACCCCAGATATTTTTCAGGAGAACTGTTATCCTCTTAAATTTGTAAAGTTGATTTTTGAAACTTTAGTGCTAATGCTAAAGTTTTACATTTCTTATTGAATTCACACCAATATTCCATCAAGATCTTTTTGGATCCTGACTTTCATTGATAGTTTCAGCTATCCTTTTAGTCTTTGTGTATTTAATAGATTTTATAAGCATTATAAGCATTGGATAATATGCTATATCCAAGTCATTATTTAAAATGTAAACAGGGGCAAATACAGATCCCATGCTACTTTGCTGCATAAAATTTGCTACCAAGATCTATATGGGAAGCTTGGGTGGGAGGAAGATATTACTCATTAATGTGACTATTTTTCAGTTATTAATTCTGAGCAAAATTTTAATTGTGTCAAAAGGTCAGGATTTATAAACATAGGTAACAGTTTATCTGTTACTCTTGAAAGGGGGAGAGGGGAGGTGGTAGGTGTAACATTTTGTTTCTTTGTGCAGTGTGGCTAGATTAATTTTCTTTCAGGTCTAGCTTAATTTTATGCCTGTCTACTGAAGGTGAGATACTAAAAATCTCTGGTTACATTGGAAAACAGATTACTTTTGAAATGTAACAGATTATTTTAAAATGTTCAATTTTTTATTTAAAATTGCTAAATATGGTAAGAGTGAAAAATAGAACATATTTATTTACTTTTAAAAAATTATTGATGCTAGTTAACATCAGTCATTTAAACTCTGCCTCTTCATTGACCCCCTCCCCCCACCATTACAAAGAAAAAATAATTAGGCAGAAACATTTGATTCATTAACAAAATCTAACAAAGTATTATGGCCCTTGTAAGGAAATAAATTTTATGATGTGTTCTATATCAGATTTCCATTGATTTTTCAGTTACTCAGAACACTACTTTTCATTTAGCAATTTTCCAATTTATCTTGTTGTCTTTATTCTGTATTTTTTGGGGGGGTTTTATTTCATTCTACATTAGTTTATATAAATCTTCCCATGTTTCTCTGAGTTCCTCCTACTTATTTCTTTCTCTTTTTTCTTTTCTTTTTTTTTTTTTTTTGGAGGGAGGAAGGCCAGGCAATTGGGGTTAAGTGACTTGCTACACAAAGCTAGTAAGTGTCAAGTGTCTGTGATTAGATTTGAACTCAGGTCCTCCTGACTCCAGGGCTGGTACTGTATTCACTGCACCACCTAGCTGCCCCCACATCCTACTTATTTCTTACTCTACAATCATAACATTCCATTTCATTCATACTCCATGCTTTTCTCCCCAACCATTTCCAAAATTTCTTGTTACCACCTTAAAAAATTACTCTGAATATTTTATTTCTTTCTTTGATCTCCTTGGGGTATATTATATACCATTCAGAAGGATTTCTGGGTCAAAGGATGTGAACAGGTTAATCACTTTTCTTGTGTAATTCCAAATTGATATACAAAATGATTGCACTACTTCAAAATTCCCCCAAAAGTGCATTAGTGTGCCTAACTTCTTATAATTCCTCCTCTATGAACTATTCCTCCTTTTTGTAACACTTTTGCTAATTTGAATGGTATGAGGTAAAATCTAAGAGTTAGTGAAGAAACTTGATATGTGTCCCTTGCAGGCAAAGGCTAGTTGGAACATATTTTTGTTTGGTCATTAATAGTTTGCCATCCTCTCTTGTGCCAAGCTCCTCACGGTACCCTGTCTTCGGTGCCGCTGGACTCCGCACTTCCCTCAACCGGCCTTCTTATCCGCAACCACTCAAGATGCCTGAGGAAGTACAGCATGGAGAGGAGGAGGTGGAGACCTTTGCCTTCCAGGCAGAGATTGCCCAGCTTATGTCCTTGATCATTAACACCTTCTATTCTAATAAGGAAATCTTCCTTCGAGAGATCATTTCCAATGCCTCTGATGCCCTGGACAAGATCCTTTATGAGAGTTTGACAGATCCTTCCAAATTGGACAGTGGTAAAGAGCTAAAGATTGACATCATCCCCAACCCTCAGGAGCGTACTCTGACTTTGGTGGATACTGGCATTGGCATGACAAAAGCTGATTTGATCAATAACTTGGGGACCATTGCCAAGTCTGGCACCAAGGCTTTCATGGAGGCTTTGCAGGCTGGAGCAGACATCTCCATGATTGGTCAGTTTGGTGTGGGTTTCTATTCTGCTTACTTGGTGGCAGAGAAAGTAGTTGTCATCACCAAGCACAATGATGATGAACAGTATGCCTGGGAGTCTTCTGCTGGTGGCTCTTTCACAGTCCGTGCTGACCATGGTGAGCCTACTGGTAGGGGCACCAAGGTGATCTTACATCTGAAAGAAGACCAGACAGAGTATCTGGAAGAGAGGAGGGTCAAGGAGGTTGTGAAGAAGCACTCTCAATTCATTGGCTATCCCATCACACTTTATCTGGAGAAAGAACGAGAGAAGGAAATCAGTGATGATGAGACAGAGGAAGACAAAGAGAAAGAAGAGGAAGAACCAGCCAAAGATGAGGAGAAACCCAAGATTGAAGATGTAGGATCTGATGAAGAAGATGAAGGCAAGGACAAGAAGAAGAAAACCAAGAAGATCAAGGAGAAATACATTGATCAGGAAGAGCTGAACAAGACTAAACCCATCTGGACACATAACCCTGATGACATCAGCCAAGAGGAATATGGCGAGTTTTATAAGAGCCTCACCAATGATTGGGAAGATCATTTGGCAGTAAAGCATTTCTCTGTGGAAGGTCAGCTGGAATTCAGAGCTCTGCTCTTCATCCCCCGCCGGGCTCCTTTTGATCTCTTTGAAAACAAGAAGAAGAAGAACAGCATTAAGCTGTATGTACGGCGTGTGTTCATCATGGACAGTTGTGATGAGCTAATTCCTGAGTATCTTAATTTTATCCGAGGTGTGGTAGATTCTGAGGATCTGCCCCTCAACATTTCCAGAGAGATGCTGCAGCAGAGTAATATCTTGAAGGTCATACGTAAGAACATTGTCAAGAAGTGTCTAGAGCTCTTCTCTGAACTGGCAGAAGACAAAGAAAACTACAAAAAGTTCTATGAGGCCTTTTCGAAAAATCCGAAGCTTGGAATCCATGAGGACTCAACCAACAGGCGCCGTCTATCTGAACTGTTACGTTATCACACATCTCAGTCAGGAGATGAGATGACTTCCTTGTCTGAATATGTATCTAGAATGAAGGAAACCCAGAAATGCATCTACTATATCACTGGTGAGAGCAAAGAACAAGTGGCCAACTCTGCTTTTGTGGAACGGGTGCGGAAACGTGGTTTTGAAGTGGTATACATGACAGAACCCATTGATGAGCACTGTGTGCAGCAGCTAAAGGAATTTGATGGGAAGACCCTTGTCTCCGTTACTAAGGAAGGGTTAGAACTTCCAGAGGATGAAGAAGAGAAGAAAAAAATGGAGGAGAGCAAGGCAAAGTTTGAGAACTTGTGCAAGCTAATGAAGGAAATTCTGGATAAGAAGGTTGAGAAAGTGACAATCTCCAATCGGCTGGTGTCTTCACCCTGTTGCATTGTGACTAGCACATATGGCTGGACAGCCAACATGGAACGCATCATGAAGGCCCAGGCATTGAGAGAGAACTCCACAATGGGTTACATGATGGCCAAGAAGCACCTGGAAATAAACCCAGATCACCCCATTGTGGAGACCCTCAGGCAGAAGGCTGAGGCTGACAAGAACGATAAGGCTGTGAAAGACCTGGTAGTGCTGCTTTTTGAGACAGCTCTGCTGTCTTCGGGTTTCTCCCTTGAAGATCCCCAGACTCACTCAAATCGAATTTACCGCATGATTAAGCTAGGTCTTGGCATTGATGAGGATGAGGTGACAGCAGAAGAACCCAGTGCTGCTGTTCCTGATGAAATCCCTCCCCTTGAAGGAGATGAAGATGCATCCTGAATGGAGGAGGTGGACTAGAGGAAGCTCTGCATCAGACCCCCACCTTCTGTATAGTTCCCTGTCTTTTCCAACAGCAGCAGTTAGAGGCCCTGTCCTTGCCTGGCTCCCATCTGCCAATGTCTAGTGGTTTTTTTTTTTCCCTCCTGTTTTCCAGTGTATTAGGGCAGGGCTTACCAGGGTCCCTGTTCCACCTCTCCTGATCTTGGGGAGTAGGATGTTGTGTATTGTGGGCTGTTAATGTTTATTTTGTTCTGAAATTAAAGTATGCAGAATAAAAGAGAATGCAGTTTTTACACGGAAAAAAAAAATAGTTTGCCATCTGCAACAGTTGCTTCTGCTTTTCTTTCCTCTCACTCACTTCTCACAATTGGGCTTCTAACCTCACAGAAACTTCTCTTTCCAAAATTACCAATAATTGGGGACAGTTAGGTAGCACAGTGAATAGAGCACCGGCCCGGGAGTGAGGAGGTCCTGAGTTAAAATCCGGCCTCAGACACTTAATACTTTCTAGCTGTGTGACCTTGGGCAAGTCACTTAACCCCAATTACCCTGCCTTCCCCCCTCCAAAAAAACACTCAAAAAACAAAATTACCAATAATTTCTTCATTGCCAAATCCAGTAGACTTTTCTTGGTCCTCGTTCTTGACCTGTCTGCATCCTTTGACACTGTTGTTCACTCTCTTCTTGATACCCATCTCTCTAGACTTTTGGGATACCATTTATTCCTGGTTTTTCAGCTTTATCAGATGGTTCCTTCCCAGTCTTCTTTGCTGGATCCTCATCTAGGTCATTCTCTCTAACTGTAGGTGATGCACTGGATTCTGTACTGGGTCTTTTTTTGCCTCAGTACTATTTAACTTGGTCATCTGGTCAGTTCCTTTGGATTTAATTACCATCTCTATGCTATTGATTCTCTGATCTTCCTTTTCTACCCTAACCTTTTTGCTAACCTCTAACCTTGCATCTCCAGTTCCTTTTAGACATCTAGAACTGGAGATCCAGTAAACATCTTAAACTTACTGTGTCCAAAACTAAACTAATTATTTTCCTTTCCTTCTCCGCTCTTCCCCCTTTCCCTATTACTGTAGAGGACAACATCATCCTCCCAGTCCCTGAGGCTCAGACAACCTAGGTGTCATACTCTACTCCTCACTGTCTTGTACCCCTCAAGGCCTGTCAGTTCACCTTTGCAACATCTCTCAAATGTGCCCCATTTTCTCTTTTTTTCTCACCACTACCCCTTGGTGTAGACTCCTATCAACTCACACTTGAACTACTTACTGCAATACCCTGCTTGGTGAGTCTGCTTGCCTCCAGTTTCTTCTGTAATCCACCAGCCATTCAGTCACCAAAGTGATTTTCCTAAAGCTCAGGTCTGACCATGCATTACCCCTATTCAATAAACTCCCTGTCCCTTCCAGTATCAAAAACAAAAATCCTCCATTTGATGATCAGAGCCCCTCATAAACTATGCTACCATTTTCCTTTCCTGTCCTCTTAAACCTTATTCGGTGACACTGGCCTTCCTACTATTTCAGAAACAAAATACTCCATCTTTCCAAATGCTCCTGGTATTTTCTCTGGCTGTCCCCCATGCCTGGAATGCTCTCCTCTGCCTCCTGGCTTCCCTGGCTTCCTTTAAGTTCCAACTAAAATCTCATCTTTTACAGAAAGTTTTTCCCAATCCCCCTTAATTCTAATGCTTTCCTTGTTTTAATTATTTCCTATTTAACCTGTGTATAGCTTATTCATATATATTTATTTGCTTGTCTCCCCCATTAGATTTTGAGCTCCTTGAGGATAGGAACTGTTGTTTGCCTCTTTTTGTATTCCCAGTGTTTCGCACAGTACGTGGCACATAGCAGGTGCTTAATAAATGTTTATTGACTGGTTGCATTTCTTTTTAACACCTTGTTCATACCATCAGAAAATAGCTCTTGGTAGTATATATTTGTGTTGATTCCTTAGCAGACTTTTATTGGCAGTGTTTGATGCAAATATTTTAATACTTCTCTTATAATTCTGTCTTAATTGATTTTGTTTATGCAAAAACTTGAATTTTATGTAGCAAAAATCATTTCCTTTTAATAGCTTAATATTATTCACCTATCTTGACCTGCTTTACTTTAAATAAACTTTAAATAAATTGGCATTAAAGTTAATTAAAAGTCAGTATGAGTTCGACATACTAGTGAGTGTGTAGTCTATGTTTTAGGTTTTCTTCCCTATGTTCACAAGAATATGTGCAGAATTATGTAATGGAAGCTGAATCTAAGATACCGTGCAAAATTTTGGCTGTTACATTTTTAGGTTTTAATTAAATTACTCATTGAGTTATCTTTTATGATTTTGTTTTTAATAATTGTAACTCATGCAGTTTTTATTGCACATCCATGTCTCAGAGCTTCTAGTCAATTAGCATTAAGCCCCAACTATGTGCCAGGCCCTATGTTAGTGCAGGAGGTACAAAGACAGTATTAGATGTTATGGGAAGATACAGAAGTTTAACATCTCTTGTCAAGGAGCATAAAATCTAATGTCAGAGGCACTTTAACACACATGATAAAAAACTGAACAATACAAAATAGCCTGTAATTAACTAGTAAACTGTGTGGCACAAAACTATGAATATTTAGGAATTCAGAGCAGTTGGAAACTCACTGAAGGATATTGCAGGGGGAAAAAAGCTAATGCAGTTATTTTATTTTGGTAGGTAGACTTTTATTTTCTCTCCCCTCCCTTTTTAAAAAAACCATAGCGATTATAATAAATATAGTTGCTATGTCTTGTCCTTCTAAGATTTTAGTTATCTGCAACATCTCACATATCTTTTTTGCCACTCATATGGCCAGCATCCTACTTCAGATCCTTGTCATGATCATCTGTACCATTGCAACATCTTCCTATTTGGACTCTTAGTTTCTAGTCTCTTCTCCCTCAGATAATCTACCCTTTACACAGCTGCCAAAAGAAGTTTCCTAACAAACTAGCCTGACAATGTCAATCTCTCACTCAGATACTTTCAGTGGGTTCCTATTGCTTCTAGAGTAAAGTAAAAATTCCTTACCTTGGCACTTAAAACCCTTTATAATCTATATCTAGTGTCTGTCTGCCTCTGTCTTTGTCTTCCTTCTTCCCTCCGTCCTCAGTGGGACCTCTCTAGATTTTCTAATCCCCACCTTAGGATCCAACAAAAGATATCTGATTGAGCAAATTTTAAAAATACACACAAAAAATTCCCAACCCCTCAATACCTACATAGTCTGTCAAAACAAATTCACACATTGGCATGTCAAAAAAATTATGTTTGTTTATGCATTATAGTTTCACCTCTCCGTTAGGAGGGAAATGGAGAGTGTTTCATCTTCATTCTTTGAACTTGTGGTACATCATTGTGTTGATCAGGATTCTAGTCTTCCAGAGGTGTTTTTTCTACTATATTGTCTAATTGTCTAAATTGTTCTCATTAATACTCACTTTACTCTGTGTCAGTTTCTAATGATTCCAGTTTCCTCTGAAATTTTCTATCTCATAATTTCTTTGGGCACAAAAATAATTCATTACAGTCATATTTTGTTTAGCCATTGTCCAGTAGAACCATCTCCTTTGTTTCCAATTTTTGGCTATCTTGAAAAGAACTGCTATAAATATTGTGTGTGTGTGTGTGTATGTGTATCCTTTTCCTTTTTCCTTGATTACTTTGGGGTGTAGGCCTAGTTGTAGTCATTGTAGTAGTAGTTGGTAATTGTAGTAGTAATTGGGTCAGAGGATATGAAATGTTTGGTAATTTTCTGGGCATAGTTCCAAATTGGGTTGCATTAAGAGGGGTATAACTTCCAGAAAAAAAGATAATAATTCTATTGTACTCTTACCTCTTCAGACTTTAAGTTTTGTTTCTATTCTAGACTCTACAGTTTAAGAAGGATATTAAGTCAGATAATGTCCAGAAGGAACTGGACTGTTGCATGAAGGAGTGATTAGATCTGTACTTGTCCTTAGAGGACTGAACCAGGTAAAAGTTGCAAAGAGGAGAATTTAGGCTTGATGCCAAGGAAATAGTTTCGCCCTCCTTGAAGGCTTGTTAGCAGAGGCTGGATGACAATTTGTGGAATAGTTATAATGGGGATTCCTTTTGTGTATAATTTGCCCTAAATGGTCATTGAAATCCCTTCTAATTCTCAGAATTTGTATTTGTGTGGCTGATTCATGAAAGAGAGGAGGCTCAGAGAAAAGGTACCCTCAGGCATTGACTTTTTTTTTATTATTTTTTTTTATTATTTATTTTTTTATTACTGAAACGACTCACAGAGAGGTTAAGGGACTTGTGGTGGTCACACAACTAATTGTCAGAGGTGGGCTTTGAACTCAGGACTTCCAAATCATTCTCTGCTTGATCCACTGTGCCACACCATTTAATCACATGCTCACCTCTGCCTCTCAGATGCCTTGATTTCCATTAAGGCAAAGCTCAAATTCCATTTTCAACATGAAACCTTTCTGTTCCCTCCAGCTGCTGGTACTCCCCTCCTCTTTCCCCGCCTCCTACCCTGCCATTGCATCTATTTTTTATATACCTAAAAATGTCCATCATATATGCACTGGCCAGATTGTAAAACTTCATGGTTTCCCTTTTGTCTTTATATCCCCAGAGCCTTATTCAGTACGTGGCTCATAGTATGTACTTATAAATGTTTGTTTGATTGACTTTAACCAGAGTTCTTAATTGTGCAGCCAGAGGTCTGGGTATCTTACAAATGTGTTATTTCTAAAAAAGCATGGATGGATCTGGAAACCTATTGTCATTATGAGGGTGTGGAAAAAGGATTACAGAAAAGCTTTTATCAAGTTGTACAGTAGTATTTAATCATTCATTCTAATAATAATAGCTGACATTTATATGGCATATTCTAATAACAATATGATAATAATAGCTGGCATTTATGTAGTTCACGTAAGTGCCTTATGCATGTAATCTCCTCCCCTGCCTCTTGTGAGGTAACTACTTTTATTATCCCTGTCTTATAAACAGGGAAAATAAGGATAAAAAGGCTTAAATTATTTGCCTCTAAGGGTCACAGAGTTTGTAAGTGGTAAAGGTGGGAGTTGAATTCAGATCTTCCTGATTATTTAAGTCCAGCTTGTTGTTGTTATACCATATGTAGTTCTTTGAACAAGCATTTTGAAACTCCTCTTATTTGCCAAGTAGTAGGGCTCTCTATCCACTATACCATGCTGCCTTTCTTTTAGTATTTTTTGTGTTACAGGACTGATCTAAACTTAGATTTGAGTTCTTAGCATGGTGGAGTTTGAGTTTTGTTACACTGAATTGAATTTTGTTATTTTCCATTAACTAAAGAGTTAAATTACACCAGAAGCCCTTTTATATTTTTATATATTCTGAACCTCCCTTTTTAACAGACTATTTAAGTTCTTCATTTGTAGATTAATATCTGTATTCCAATAAGAATTCTTTGTAAAGAAAATTTTATTTTCCGGTTGATGTCCATTTAAGAAATGTGTTAGGGGTGGCTAGGTGGCAAAGTGAATAGAGCACTGGCCCTAAATGTGGCCTCAGACACTTAACACAAAACTAGCAGTGTGACCTTGGGCAACTCACTTAACCCCAATTGCCCTACCTTCTCCCCTCCAAAAAGCCAAAAAAAAAAAAAAAAAGAAAGAAATGTGTTCTCATGGGGGGAAAATCTCTCCTAAAGGCTAAACTAAAAACTTTCATTGAGCTAGTAATTAACCTCATGTCCCATTGGCAGCATTAAGTATTTTGAGAATGCTGCAGAGCTCTTTTGGGACATTACTAAATCTTTGATCTCTAGTTCTCTCTCTTTATTCTAAAGCATAGGAATTTATTCTCTGGAAAAATCTCCTGTCTTTCCACTCATTAACTTCGAGAAATTAGTTACACTCATTTCAACAAGAATGTATTAAGTTCATATTCCAAATAAAGCACTGTGCTAGATGATGGGAGATGTATTAATAGAAATGAAGAACAGTCCTTCATGGGACTTATTTACTTGCTCCCTTTGTCCTTTAGCATTTATGATAATTTAACAGCTAAACTATATAATAGCACCGTTATTAGATATTGCCTAAAACATCCTTGGGTCTAAGGTTTTAGGTTATTAAAAATTAATCACATTCCAGCTTTATCTAGTCTCATTTATATATTGTCTATCTAAAATGAGGTATTACTGTATTTCCATTTAATGTATGTTATAGTTGACTTTTATGTTTTCTTAATTTTTATATAATCAGGTTTTTTGGTGTTTTCTGTTGTTTCTGCTTCACAGCATGTTAGTCCCCACAGGTTTAATATTAAGCCAAAACCAATTAATCCCAAAGCCTTATTTGCTGCATATGTACATTAATTTTTTGAGCAACAAATGTTTTTAACCCACTATCTTCACTAATATTGTAACTACTGTCTTACAGATTGACTTGATGCAAAACATCACAAAGGCTCCATATTTTACAGTATGCGATTTTTGAGGTATGAGATTTAGAAACTTACCTCTCACTGTGGCATGTACATCAAGCTTTAATTTGTTTGATTTTTTAGGGGGACACTCAAACCTTTCTAACTCCCCTCCATACTGTTTTTAAAGTAATTAAAGGACCTGACATATTTCTGGATCCCTTCTAGGCTCAGTGGCCTCTACCAACTGACTTTCTTTTCCCAATGAAATGAGGGATGCTCATTCTAGCAGATTTTAGCTTGTTCTGTCTTTTGGACTCTCATTAACACTTTGGCACTATCGCTTTGAGTCTGCAGCTGTATATTCTGTTTAGGCCTGGTGATCACCTTATTATCACCTAATTATTTTTTTTTGTTTCCCTTTGATTGGGGAAGCTTTTCTTGGTAGCATAGCTAATCCAGTTAATTTTCCCTAAAATAAAAAAGGGGGCAGTTTAGATATTAGAAGAAAAACTCTTAAAAGAGTTTTGTATAAATGCTAACTCGGTAATTAGATCACCATTTTTTTCTCTTTGGTAGACTAGAGTACACTAATAACCCAAGTCCTTATCTTTAATCTTGTGAGCAGTATTTTTTTTAATGTTGTATTTCTGAAGGCCCTCATTCTGAAATTCTCAATATTCATTGCATATGGAATTATTAAGCTTACATTTCTTAAGTAGCTAGGAACTTGTAGTAAAGTATTTCTTTGTTTTTCTTATAGTTCTAATAACTGACCAATGATCCAAAATTCCTATCAGAAATAGGGTTAAAAGTGAGCAAAAAATTAAAATGGATGACAAAATTAGTTGCATGAATATTGATTAATTTATGTGTACATATAAAAATGTGTGTATGTGTTTATACTTTAACTGAGTTTGAGTTGATTCTTTAGGTGGTTTTGAGATTTCCCTTTGTGAACATACTTCCATAGTACATGAGAAATATTTCAGTATATAAGTTATACATAGTTGTAAAGTTATAGACTTTAAACATAATTTGCTGCAACCTGCTGAGTTTTATAGATGAGTAAACTAAAGCAGCCCAGGGGTAGCTGACTTGCCCAAGCTCATATTTGTGGTTATCAGTCATGCTAAACCTGAACTATAATGAAATCTCATTGCTCCTAGCCTAGTGCTCTTTCCACAATACCTTCTTGTCAATAAAAATATGTTCTTAACTTATAAAAGTAATTAAGCACCAGGAAATGAAAACATCTTCAAATTAAGTTTCCTTGAAGGCACTTAAATATTCAACAAATATTTTATTAGCTGAGTTACCTAATTTTATACCCATTCAGAAAGGAATGATTGGTGGAACATGGTTTATTACTATGAGTACAGTTTCAAATAAAATGTTATTTTCAGTCATACTGTAAGTTTTTATGGTAAGTTTTTCAGTGCCCTCATGTTCCATTTAGTGACTTAAGAGAAGTATTATAATGACATAACAGAAGTATTTAAATTAGCATTGCTTTATGACATATTTGGCAAATTAACCTCACAGTGTCAATTGTTAGAAGTCAAGTAAAGGCAGTTTCTTAACTCTTATTTTTCTGTGACAATTTGGAGGTATTATGATTTATATTTGAAGCTTATTGACAATTATCCAATTATCCAATATCTGAAAGAGGAAGAAAAAAGTTTGTGAAAGTTTAGAGTACAGTCTTGCTTATATCTTAGTCATTATGGTTAATGAATTTTAGATTATTGGGCTTTTGATTTATGTGAGGGGCTTTTAGTCCTGATTAGACTCGGCCAATTTTTTATCATCAAAGTTTGACTGAACCTGTTGGCAGACATCATATTTAAGATGTTTAACATTTCATAGGGATAAAATAATAGCCTTTTAGGAACAAAGTGGAATATGATGATAGAATTTGTCCAGATTTCAGGTTTAGTATTTTCCCCCCTTCTTGAAGGGTAATTAAAATGAATAATATATGTAAATATATAGATAGATAGATTTCCCCTTAAGGCTAAAGAATAAGTTGAAGTAGAATTTTCATTCCTCCCAATAACAAATTTAGTCATAATGATTTGAAGAAGATATTTTAGCAGTAGCAAGTAAACAAAATTCAGATTTTTCTTTTTATACCTTTAGAAAAGAAAGTTTGAGGTTATTAGTAGTTATGTTATATTTGTGTTATGCATATATATAAACACATTGAGTTATATTCTTAAACTATCTGATTTTTTTACATTGACTATTATATTTAAGCTGTTTTAATTACAGTTGTTTACTAGGGTCTGAGTGTCAATTTCACTTCTAAAAAGGTTTTTAATAAGGTTAAGAATTAAAAAAGATTCTTGACTCAAAGGTAGCAACTATAATTTAATTTTTTCCTTACTAAAACCTTTTTTTCTTGATTTTCTCTATATATCATTTGAGTATTATACTATATAAATATACTATAGAATTTTACACATTTGCTTTGTGAACTACTTTTCCCAAATGCTAGTGTTCTATGCATTCTCTCTTATTTTATAGCATATGACCTTTCAACTTAACTCTTATGTAGTTTAATTGATGTGACATGAATTCAAGTAACTTGGAAATACCTTTCCCTGAAGGTATTATAGTTCTTTAGGAATTAAAGTGATGATAGCACCTTCCTCTTGTGGCTTCTTTGTTGCCAGTTTCTAAATTTATGATTTGGAAGATTCAGAATATTTCTTTTAGTTCTTCCCAATATTTTCTAATTGGGAAAAATAATAAATCATTCCATATATAAAAAGACAGGTCAAAAGACTTCTGGGAGTCACATTCAAATTTCTAGTGGATTTTTAAAATAGATGGTGCAATATCTCAAATAGAGATCAAGTGAGTGACATTTTTATTAAGAGCTAACTTTGAGTGCCTACTACTAATAATAACACAGTTGGCACTTAGAGGATTCAAATCTTAACCTGGAGATCTTAACCTTAAACCTTTTTAATTATTAAGTCTGCTTGGCTGTTACATTACTAGACGAAACTTTTTTAACTGTGTACGTTTATGTATGTGTGTGTTTTCTTAACAGAACTGATAGTGCATCAGCTGACCCAGATAATTTAAAATATTCTTCATCCAGAGATCGGGGCAGTTCTGCCTCGTATGGACTACAACCTTCAAATTCAGCTGTGGTGTCTCGTCAAAGGCACGATGATATCAGAGTCCATACTGACATACAGAATGACGAAAAAGGTATATACATTTCTTTTTTTTTTTTTTTTTTTTTTAGCAATTGGGGTTAAGTAGCTTGCTCAAGGTTACACGGCCAGTTATTTCTGGGTGTGGTGCTAAGTATCAGAACCCGGATTCAATCCCAGGTCATCCCGACTCTGGGGCTGGCGCTCTTACTCACTGAGACACCTGGCCACCCCGGTATATACATTTCTTAACTATGGTTAGAAAGGAGTATTGTGAGTTCACATTGAGTTACTTGATGAAGTAAACGTATATTCACTACTTATAGGTGGCTACAATGTCAATGGAGGATCTGGGGAAAATACTTATGGTCGGAAGTCGTTGGGGCAAGAGCTGAGAGTTAACAATGTGACCAACCCTGATTTCACCAGTATTCAGCATGGAAATCGTGCTTTAGCCACAAAAGACATGAGGAAATCACAGGGTAAGAGTCCTGAACACTTGGAAAATAAAAATATGGTGTGCAGAACTATTTTCCTTCTTTTAGTTACTGATTTGTCATATAGTCAAAAGAGTAAAAAACATGAAAAGTGACAGTGACATTTTCCTTATGCATTAGTATACAACTACTAAAGTCATTTCTGCCTTAAAATAATTAGTGTTTTATTATTCACTATTCACCAAAAAAATAAATAAAATAGTAAATAGTAACTGTTTCTCTTTTGGCCAGCAACCCTGAGAGTCTTCATCTCCCAATTAGATTTTTTTTTTTTAATTTTGATTAAAGGGGCCTTGACTCACTTCTTTAAAAGGCCTCTTCACTGAATGGGCATTATTACCTCACTCAGAGTGAGAACCTGAAAAGACCTTAGCCTAAAAGGTCCAAGGTCTCCCATTACATCCTGGACCATCTCCAATTAGCAGGCCAATGGACCCACATGGCTCTGGAGGAGAAAGTGGGGTTGGTGACCTTGCACAGCCCTCCCTTACTCCAATCCAAGTCAACTGCTAGTCATGTCATCATTCCCTGATGTCATGGTCCTCTTCGAGAACAAAGGACAAACATGACAACAATTAGTTTTTAACAAGAGTAATAACATTATTTGAGAGGGAGTACTTGTAATATTATTAACATATTAAGTTTAGAAAATGTGAATGTTTTTTAAATAATCTTTTGAGTATTGTCAAATCAAATTTTAAAAAACTTTACGAAGCAATATAGACTTAATTCCTGTTCTAAAGTATTTTTTTTTCTTAACTCAGGGATATATGGTTTAACAAATATGTAAAAAATTTTAAAAACCTGTATATAAGCCATGTTATGAGGTAATTTATAATTAATTGCTGAAAGAATGGTGTGGACCAGAGAGAGGTGTCAAACACAGGCAGCAAACCAAGTGTGGCTGAACCAATGTAATTGGGAAATAGTCAGTGAAATAAAAATTCAATAGGACATAGATAATGTTAGCATGTGTTTTTCTAAGTCAATATGCAACTACAGGGATCTGCAGATAAAGTTTAGTTGACAGTTTCTGTTGAATTTGATAGCTCTGGTGTGGATGAGTCCTCCTTACTGGACTCCTAGGAAAAGAGGGGGTCTAGAATTAGTGAAAGGGAAAATGTAAATACACATGAACAAAGCATCATCAGTTTTATCACTATTTAACTTAATTGAATTGAATGTTCATGTAGCATTTCTTTAAAAACTAATTTTCACTTAAAAAGTACCTGGTGATCTATGGACCATAGGGCCATTTTCAGTTAAATAGGATTATTTTATATAGTTACAAAGTACTAGATGATTGTCTTATTTTTGTGAAGGTGAGTTTTCCACACTTACTGCATTGAAATTCAAATATCAAAACAAGTAGGAAATGAAATTAGATCAAAGTCTGAAGCTAATTGATTAAGTTGATTTCAGTCAAATTTCTAATCCCTGAAATCTGCAAAGCAGCCATTTCCTTAAATGACTCAGTACAATAGGTGTTTTCTATTGACTGAATACATTGTATTGTAAGTCTGTTACTATTTCTTGTTGTATAGATGATGTTTTGACTAATAAAATACAAGACTGTCATTCTGTGCCTATAATATGGTGATATTCATGGTATTTTTTTTTTATTTAAAAAAAATCTTCATACTAATTAAGGTCAAGCACCATTTGTGAAATTATCAAAGTCATATCAGGAGAGGAAGAAATTACTATGGGCTGGAATAGTCTACAAGTCATAGAGGAAGGCAAAATTTGAGTTGGATCTTGAAGGAAAGTGGAATTTGGATAGGTGGAGAGAAATAAGGGCATTCCAGGTAGTAGGAGTAAGATCTTAGAGTTAGGAATTATTATAATTATTACTTTCATCATTATTCTTATCATTACTAACATTGCCATTATTATCAATTTATATAGTACTCTTAAAAGTTAGTAGAGTGTTTTATTGTTTTCTTGTTGTCAAATCTACAAGGAAGGTAGAGTAGTTAATATTCCCATTTTATAGATGAAGAACCTTAAGGCTCAGAGAAGTTTTCTTGCCTATAAGGCTTCAGACATGGGGTTTGAACCCAGTTCTTCCTGGGAATGGAATAGAGTTTGACTGCAGTAGAGAGTTTATTTAGGGGAGTAGTGGGCTCCCTGTTACTTATGTGATAAAGTTCAGAAATTCAATCTTATTTTCTCTTCAGTTGAGACTCATCCTGTACTTCTGAAGTAAACTTTATTGCTTGCCATGTTTGTTTAATGGATGAATTTACAATGCACTATTTTATCTTAAGCTTATAGCAGGCAAACTGGAGTTTACAGACTCCTTCTCAATCTCTTAACAGTCACAGAACTGAATATAAAGTCCAGATTTTTTACAACATGTAGTTTATTCTTCTGGAATATGCTAACTTTTTTGTTCGTGTAAATAATGTTTCTTTTCAGTTTTGTTAAAATGGCATATTGATCTATTACCCAAACTTTTTTTGATCACAGCATTTTATTTACCACAAGGAATTCTGGAGAGAACTGAGAGACTTGTGCCACCTCACAACTTTAAGAATGATAGTTTACTTCCATACATTTTAAAACTTATAGAAATCCACTACAATGGGGTAGCTAGGAGGTGCAGTGATTAGAGCACCGGCCCTGGAGTCAGGAGGACCTGGGTTCGGATCTGACCTCAGACATTTCACACACACACACACACACACACACACACACACACACACACACACACACACACAGACACAGACACGCACCCCTAGCTGTGTGACCTTGGGCAAGTCACTTAACCCCAGTTGCCCTCCAAAAAGCAAAATCTGCTACATTTACAGCCTTTGAGAATCCCTGGTCTAGTGTAATGTAACTAAGCTGATTTTATTTTCCCTTTGATTTGAAATCACAAGATGTTTTTTGTTTTGGGGGGGTAAACTTAGAACCATAGAATTTTAGATCCAAAAGGGAATTTTAAGTTCATTTTTTAAATAAGGAAAGTTCTTCCCTAAGAGGCATCAGGGATTTAAGTCATCTCTATCAGCCTTTCTATTTAGGCCCTAGAGAGAAATTAAATCTTCTAATTTCTCCATATTACTAAATAGCATCTATTGCCTAATTATGTTTTACTATAGATAAAATTGAATTCTTTATTTTGCTGGAGGAACTGAAGTGGGTCTCTGGTATAAAATATCAGTGTGTATGTTTTTAAGTGCATTGTTATATTATCAGTGTGTGTGCTAAATATTATCTTTAAAAAATGAAGGAATATGGTTTGAGGTTTTCTCCATTTTTCTTTCAGCTATTAACATGATTCATTTTTTAATGGTTATTAAAAATAGGTAGAAAAACAGGGATTCGGGAGTTATTTGGCTAAGGGATAACAATTATTGGTGAAAATAGTGCTCCCAGTATCGAACAATAATTGTACTGAGATGAGAAATATATAAAGAAACATCCCCTTAGCTACCAGAATATTAAGCTTTGCCCATTATCCCTGGTACTTGTTTCATCTGTCTGTTGAAAGATTGGATAGTTTAGGAAAAAACTGACAAAAACTTAACAAACCTTTCTCTTAGAAAGGTTTTCTAAAAGGAATTGTGGGCTCACAACTTCTTTTCTTTGTCATTTGAAATAACATGTTGGGCTAAAGTTGATGTTGCTATATCATCTTATGGAAAATGCAATTTTATATTTATAGAGCGATCATTGTCTTACTCTGATGAGTCTCGACTGTCAAATCTTCTTCGGAGGATTACCCGGGAAGATGACAGAGACCGAAGACTGGCTACTGTAAAGCAATTGAAAGAATTCATTCAGCAACCAGAAAATAAGCTGGTCAGTCTGTTCATTTCTTTTTCAGCAAGATATGGAAATAAGATCTTTATTTGTATAATTAAATCTTTTTTTTTTAAAGTGGGAGTAGGTGGAGAGGATAGAAGAAGGAATTTCCTCTTGGAAATATCAGTGATAATTTCTGATTCATTTGATCTGTTTGATGCAGCACTTTGACTATGCAATGCTAGTACTGGGGCAGGAACATATGTGTGTATATATATATAGTGTCTATGATAGGGTGGATAAGTCTATACAAAGGTGAATTATTTTAATTGTATGTATTTTCTTTTTTTAATGCATTTTCTTGGGTCAATTTCAACAGATGCTACTCAAGAGCTCTCGAAGTAATAGAAATATGAAATTTTTCTGTATTTTATTCCTTTTTCAGGTACTAGTTAAGCAGCTAGATAATATCTTGGCAGCTATACATGATGTGCTTAATGAGAGGTAAGGTGGAATAAAATGGAAGTTACTTTAATCGAAACAATGTTATCTCTATTACTTTTACATGTTACATAAATAAATACTTGTTAAAATAGATTGTTTAGAGCAAATACTAGTATGTGATATTTTCATTGAAAAATTGAGGGGAGGGCAAGAACTAGGTGTTTCTTAATTTATAACTCTTAACCTAGAGTGAAAGAAGCCATCAGGTCAGTGATATCCCTACTAGGTATATACTCAGGGAAAAAATTCAGAAAATTTACTCAGAGTGATAATGTTGCTAGGTTCTTTTAATTTAATCCTCCTTCCTTAAGCTAGATGTCAATTTACCCGGTTTCTCCAAAAGTGGTGAGAGCATTCATCATTGTGATTCATCATCATTTACCTATTGGTGCACCCGTAGCTCCAGCAATTCAACAGATTTTTTAACAAAAAGTGTCAGACAGTCACAGTGGACCACTAACTCTTAAAACCTCTGCCCTTAAATTTTTTCCTTATAGAATGACCCGTAATGGATTTTTGCTTTATACTCTAGCTCATGAGATCATAATAATAATAGAATGTTAGAGCTCCAAGGGACCTTTAGAGGGTAATCTAATACAGTTTACCTCCTTTAACAGATGAACAAACTGAGACCCAGAATGGTGAAGTGACACATCAAGTTAGTGGTAGAGGTGGGACTAAAATTTTGGTCTCCTGACTACAGTCCAATGCTTTTTATGCTCCTCTTACTTCATTAATAGCAAGTTCATTAAATCAGTGCTCTTACCCTTCAATTAAACTTTACTGTTTAGCCACTTTTTCACTTATTGTTTAACATTTTGTGTAATTTTGTTTTCTAGCATGTTCTGCCACATAGCTATAGATATATACACATGGAAATCTGTATATATTTGGCAGGCTTTCTGGTTTAGATGACTTTTATAGCTCATTTCTATTTGAAGATGGAATTTGAAGCTTGAAGTCAGTCTAAGACTAGCATTAATTTTATTCTTTGTCAGTTTCAAAAAATAGAGGAAAGTGAAATATTCAGTGCTTTGTCGTAGAGGAAATATAGTATGACTGCCTTTAAAATTGATTAGATTTCAACCCTTTGATTGCTTTTGTTTAAAATTTTCTTTTTCCAAAGACCATTCAGTTTGTAAAATGTCATTACTTTTCAAAATGGAAGCTAACTTTTTCTTTTGGTATCATTACAGTAGCAAATTACTTCAAGAATTGAGACAGGAGGGAGCTTACTCTCTTGGCCTTCTTTGTGCTTCCCTAAGCTATGAGGCTGAGAAAATCTTCAAATGGATTTTTAGTAAATTTAGCTCATCTGCAAAAGATGAAGTTAAACTTCTTTACTTATGTGCCACCTACAAAGCACTAGAGACTGTAGGAGAAAAGAAGGCTTTTTCATCTGTAATGCAGGTAAGACTGAAAAGTAAATTTTAAAAATTATCTTTCTATATCAATGCATTATATGTTAGGTAGAATAAATACTTATTAAATGAATGGTACTTGAATGAAAATTGTACTTAAACACATATTTGGAAGGAAAGATGAAAAAAAATTTAGAATAGTGTTCAATAATGTGTCACTTAAATATATCAGCTATCATACTTGGTATTGAAAGCAACATTTATATGGAATCAGTACTTTTGTTTTTCTCTTGCTTTTTGTTTTTGAATTTGACTCCTATGCCATTGTTTAAGACCTTGCTCTGATCTCATTTCCTTTCTTGTTCAATTTGTGGTCACCCATTTCCATAATATTTTATTATCCACACTTGAACTGCTTCATATTGCTAGCTCTTAACCTCAGCTTAGGGTAACTCCTTCCTACCTTTCATCCTCTCATTCCTGAGGAGCCAAATAAACATTTCAACTAGGCTGTCGTTACCATATGGCAATTCTAAAATTAATATCTTATGCTTGTGTCACACTCTCCACAATGACTGAAAACTGCTTATTTTCTTAAGCCCCCAACTTCTTGAGGCCATCTGACCCAAAAGGCAAAATGACCTAACAATTGGAGCTATTCATATTGGAATATGATACCTTAGGAGGTTCTCCCTTATTTTATGTCTTCAAGAAAAGACTAATTGTTAGATTGAAACTAATTGAAAATTAATTTGAAATTAATTGAAAGATTAATTGTTAGATTATAAAGGGGTTCTTGTTCTGGCACAGGTTGGACTAGGTGACCTCTGAGATTCCTTCCGGCTCTTAAAAAGGTTCATTCTGTAACTTTCTCAGGTTTTCTCTTAGAAATCAATGTTTTTACTCAAACTCTTCCTTCTCTTCAGTCTAGAGAAAGATTGATTTTCTCTTTGTCAAAGATAACATCTCTACCTATACTTTCTATCCCATGCCTTCCCAACTCCTCTAGGACTTTACGCCTTCCAAATATCACATTTTTCAGGAACTTGCATCCATTCCATATTTCATATACCTTCAGTCTTTTCTTTGCTGTGTCCTTTATGCTCCTATCTTGCCTTTTGTTAAAAGATGTGTCTGTTGCACTTTCAAACTGTCATCTTATGACTTTTCTCCTTCATTGCCAAGCTTTTAGAAGGAGTAAATCTACTCTTACCTTCCTCATTTCCTTGCCACACCTCAGCCCCTTTCACCTGGCTTCTGTATTGCAAAACTGTGCTGTGATAGTCTTCGTCAAGGTTCATATAACTGTGAAATCATAGAATCTCAAGAGTTGGAATAGACCTCAGCCTATCTAGTCCATCCTATGTATGAAAAGAAATCCTCTCTACAGCATCACTGATAGTTAGCATTTTCTTGAAGATCTTTCCACTACCTCTTGATTACTTGAAAATAATTCTCAGAATCATGGAGTATAAAACCTGTAGTCATATAGTCTGACTGGTACCAGAAGAGGAATGTTTTTGTAGACTATCTTCAAAAAGTGGTCCCTTCTTTGAAGACTCTCTTGGGCAATCCGTTATACTTTTGGAAAAGTCCTGATTGTTAGGAAGTTTCCTCTTAAATTTAAGGGCAGCTAGGTGGTATAGTGGATGGAGTACCAGGCCTAGAGTCAGGAAGACTTAATCTTCCAGAGTTCAAATATGACCTTAGACACTTACTAGCTGTGTAACCCTGGCAAATCACTTTTTGCCCCAGTTCCCTCATCTGTAAAATGAGCTGAAAAAGGAAATGGCAAACTACTCCAGTATCTTTGCCAGGAAAACCCCAAATGGGGTCACAAAGAGTTGGACTCTACTGAAACAACTGAACAGCAAGCAACAACAATGACAATAAAACCTTTTAAATTGAGCCAAAATGTATTCTTTCTGTTAACTCTCATGTGGACCACCAAACCCCTCCCTTTTCAGTATACTCCAGGCGAAATATCTCCAGTTTGTTCACATGTGGCTCATTTTCCAGTTTAAGTTAGTTTTTGGTTTCTTAGGTGTTCTTTACAACTGGAATAGAAAGATGTGAAGCAGGACATCCATAGTAAGAATAATGAAGTTAAGTAATTTATAGTTGGATTTTTTTTTAAGTACCAGTGAAATCTTATTTAACTCCAAGGTTCCTGACTGGGGAACTAGTCTAATGCTGTAATTATTAGTCTCATATGTCTTTCAGGCCATGAGAAAATTTGGGCTCCTCTGACATTTTTTGGAATAAGTACAAACTATTCAGCAGTTTAGCTTTCATTTTTATACAACTTATAGTCAACATATTAATATATATGAATATATGTTAATATATACATATGTTTATATTATACAACTTTACAACTTAAATTCACTATAAAGTTAAAGAGTGCTTCTTTATATTCAAGACACCAACATGAAAAAAAATCACCCTCAAAACAGTGATAGATAACATTAGTAAATTGCCAACGTTAAACCAAGGAATTTTTACTATTAAACTTGATATGAAAGTTTTTGAGGGAGTATATGGACTGCAGATGGAAATGTCTGTTTTGAAGTCAGAAAGTTAATTATTGCAGTCATTAATTGAGTCTTTTATTGTTGCTAGTCTCTTAAAATTTGTTCATCTTACATTTATCAGTTCAGCCTTGTCCAAGTGATAAGTACTGCTTTAGAAATAGGTGACAGTAAACATTTTCTTTTAATTTTAATTAATGGAATGAAACAAGCATTTACATAACATAGTACAATAAAAAAAAAGATACACATGAAACTACATATCCACCATGTACAACTTGGTATTCCTTCTAAACATATAACAAAGTTGTCTTTTTTTCTTTCCTCCCCTCCCCTCCTCACCCTAGAGATGGCTACCATCATACACAAAGGAAGGGTGTGTGTGTGTGTGTGTGTGTGTGTGTGTGTGTGTAAAATTGTGCTGTACATGTATTTATCAGTTCTTTCTCTGGATACAGAGAGCATCTATCTTCATATATCATTTAATTTGCATATTTATAATATTCAAAATGACTTATTCACTCAGAGTCATTTTAATACAGTGTTGTTGTCACTGTATACACTGGTCTTTTGGTTCTGCTCATTTTGTTCTTCACTATTTCATGTAAGTCTTTCTATGCCTTACTAGTTTTTTATAGTTCATCATTTTTTATAGCACAGTAGTCGTCTATCACAACCATTTACCACATCCTGTTCAGTCATTCCCCAGTTGATGGGTATCCCTGCAACTTTGAGTTCTTTGCCACCACAAGGAGAACTGCTGTAAACATCCCATTCAAACTTTTAATTACATTTGTAAATTTCCCTCGATCTTACTTTTACTCACTTTTTTCTTTCTCAGCCTCTCTTTTTACCTTATCCCTGTTACATTATCTTCTCCCCCCTACAATCCCTCTTCATCCCACCCACCCCTCCAAAAGTCTATCCCCAATCCTGTACCCCAGTTTTCTCACTCTCTGCATGTTTAGAAGGCTTCTACACCTCTTCAATCCAGATGAAAGTAAGATTCCCTCATTACCAGCCCTCTACCCCAACCTGCTTTCTCTGTATTCTTCCTTTCATGCCCCATTTTTATAATATAATTGCTCTTTTACCATTTTTCTACCCAATTTTGTTTTTTAGAATCACTCTAGTGGCAGCTAGGTGGCACAATGAATAGAGCACCAGTCCTGGAGTCAGGAGGACCTGAGTTCAAATCCAGCCTCAGAGACTTCACACACTTACTAGCTGTGACCTTGGGCAAGTCACTTAACCCCAGTTACCTTGCCTTCCCCTCTCCAAAACACAAAAAGGATCACCCCAACAACTCAGTCCCAACCTTTTTTTTTTAACTACCTTAATAATGATGTCAGTTTTAAGAATACAGATGACATTTTCATTTATATAAGTAAACAGTTAAACATTTTCAAATTTTTTGCATCTTATGTTAGGCATTTATCAACTCTTTGTCTCATCTTTCTCTCATCTTCTGTAGCCAGTCACTTACCAAACCTGCTGAGTTCTGCATTGAGAATTTCTCTTCCATCCTAATTCTCAACCACTCTAATTCAGGCTTTATTATCTTGTACCTGGACATAATAATAGCTTTCTACATGGTGTCTTGCTGTGGAGGGGCTATAACTCCTCTCCAGAGGAGCTTTCATAAAAAGCTCCTTTCATAAAACTTACAGAGGAATCTTAGTGATGTTACTCCTGTCCTAAGTAAGAGTCATAGGCTCTCTCTTGCTGACACTTGAGGGTATTAATCTGGATAATGTCCAGAAGAAGTCAGTCAGAATAGTGAGGCATCTTGAAAGTATGCCATTATTTAACCTAGTGGAGAGAAGACTGATAGAGGATGTGGTAAATGTCTTAAATACTTGAGGAGATCTCAGGAGGAAGAAAGAATAGACTGGTTCTACCTGGTCCTAAAGGACAGAGCCAGTGGCATTGGGTGGAGGTTACAGAGAAGCGAATTTAGTCTTAGTGTAATGAAAGAACTTCCTGTCAGAGCTATCTATTTTTATAATGGCCTGCCTGGGGCATTTAACATTAACAAATGTTAGACAAATTATTTGTCAGATTGTTCCAGAGTTCAGGTATGGGTTACATTAGATGGCCTCTGTAGTCCCTTCCAACTCCAAGATTCTGTGATAACTTTTGATCTTGGCATTCAAATCCCATGATATAATATGGTTCTTTTTCTAATTTTCCATTCTTACCTCCTTTTGGAGATCCTAGTTCCTTTTGGGTACTATCAAGCCAAACTATTACTTTTCAAATCCTATGTCTTTTTTCATCCTGTCTTCTATGTGTGGAGTTAATCTCCCTACCCTAGTCCAGTTGTTTTTTCTTTCAGAATCTACCTTGAGTGCCACCTTATCCACAAATCTACTCTTGCCATTCTCTCTTCTCCAGTTGTCCTCTTCCTCCCCATCCTCCAGTCTTTCCCTAAAGTTGTTATAGAACTTAACCTGAACTTTCCCTTTATGTTTGTCACACTCTCTTGTTTCTTAGTTGTATGTATAATTCTTCTCCCCTACCTCTATTTAGATTGTAAGCTTCTTGAGAGGAGTGTCTATTTCATCTCCTTTTTTGTATTACTCACATTTAGCACACTGCCTTGTACTTATGTTTAAATTTTGTTGACTTACTTGGAATGGGAAATTCATCAGGGTATGTGAAAGTTGAACATTATATCATTTAATGAGGGATGGCATACCCTTTTTTTTAGGTAGTTGGAATAAAATACCGTGTTTCCCCGATAATAAGACACTGTCTTATTAATTTTTTTGGACAGAAAAACACCAGAGGGCTTATTTTCAGGGGAGGGCTTATTTTAATGAACATTGACAGCAATTTTAATAAACAGGTAAATGTGAACAAAAAAATGTACCTTTATTCGATAAGCAAATCACTGGGGAAGAACAGGATGACGCGCTCACTGCTGCAGCTCTGATTGGATGCAGCTCGGAGCGCCGCGTGCGTTTCACCCAAGGGCAGGGGATCACCTTCACTACAGTAGCAATCTCAATAGGGCTTATTTTAGAGGAATCTTATACAGTAAGGGGAGGGCTTATTTTCGGGATAGGTCTTATTATCGGGGAAACACGGTACCTAGAATAATCAAGTGATACGAAGTAATTAGAGCAGTGAATGTATGATAGTTTTGTTTTATTTCTATATACAAATATTTTAAATGAACTTTTTCCTGAATGACTTTTGGAAAAAGAATTATGGATTATTTTTAAGGCCAAGGTGTTGAACTATTGCTAAATTCTTCTGAAATGAAGTGGTGATTATGGGGCAGTTTTTTTAACCTTCTGTAAGTTCTTAAATACTCTGAATCACTTAAAGCAAAATATGACAGATATGGGGGGGGGAGGACTATGATGTGTTTTTAAACTTAAAGGAAACTGCTTATGTCCCTCAGATATGTTTGACTAATAAGTAGTCATTGTGTAAAATGTCATTGAGTAAAAATGTATTGTGTACAATGTATTGTCAAATATGGGCTTTTCTTTATTTAGTACATCTTCCTAAGCCACAGTAGTCAAGGTACTATATTAGGATATTACTGATGGATTCCAAAGATTATGTTGGATTCTTTTTTCTTTCATTTTAATCCTTTAGGGGAAAGGTATTTTCAGAATATAGTTCATTTAAGAGGACCGTCATGGAATCTGGTCTATGTATAGTGACTAATTTTGTTACACAGTTAACTAGTTAAATACCATTTCTAATCTTTTTCTTTCTGTTATGTTAGGAACTTATACTTTGTTGTTTTTTTTATTTTTAAGCTTGTAATGACTAGCCTACAGTCCATTCTAGAAAATGTGGATACACCAGAATTACTCTGCAAATGTGTGAAGTGCATACTTTTAGTGGCTCGATGTTACCCTCATATTTTCAGCACAAATTTTAGGGTGAGTTTGTGGGTTCTTCTTTTCTCAAAGGGCCATGAGTGGTCTGTGGATTGTTCTTTCAAAAGACGTCACCTCATTGATAGGTAGTGTGACAGAGCATATAGATCTGGACTTAGAGTCAAGACAACCTGAATTAAAATACTGCCTCTGATGTGTGCTAATTGTGTGATCTCAGTAAAATCATTTACCTTCTTGTGGCAGATCAACATTGCAGGAGAGGATTTTTATATTAGGGAATTCCCTACATATAGGAAATTGCAAGTCCAGTTTGCTTTGCTTTCCTATCACCCCAAATTGTCTCACTGATAGATTGTAAAAAACAATTTTCCCTCTTGGTTCTTTATAGTTTTTTGTAATGGCAAGAAAGAGTAGGTGCAATAGATGGTCTTTTGCTTTGAAGTATGTTGAAAATAGGGGAAAAAATAAGTCCACAGAAACATGAGATTGATTAAAACCCTTTTCTCTCCCTCAAGGATACGGTTGATATATTAGTTGGATGGCACATAGATCATACTCAGAAGCCTTCTCTGACTCAGCAGGTGTCTGGTAAGTATTTTAGTCTACAAATTTTAGAGTTTTTTTAGTCTATAAAGATTAGATTTAGTCTACAAAGATTAAATATTAAATATGTGCTCTATGGAAGTACTTGATTTTCTTGAATATAAATAATAGTATTCTATCTATTTTGTAGGAATATTGAGATCATTATAGGGAATCAGTAACTTTTTCAAAGGAAAGTAACATCAATTCTTAAGGTTTTTTTTCTGTAATGATCTCATTTTTTGACTTAACATCAATAGTGATACTCCTTTGAAGTAGATGACAATTGGTAACTTAATAAATTTCAGAAGTTGGAGGAAGAACCCAGTCAGTTGTAATTAGTTGGTTACCAAGAATACTTCTATCAAGAAATTAGAATAGATTAAAGAATAGGCAAGTGCTTAAAAAAAAAACCCATGAACATTCAAAACTTGATTACATTGGTGAGTAAATACTATTTGTTGATTTTGATTACATTAGTGGGTAAATACTATTTGTTGATTTTATTTACATTCACTAAGCCTCTGTCTTTATTTAGCATTTTCACTTCTTACTTTATTTGATTCTTCAAAGAAACCTGTAAAATAAGTAGATAGCTGAATTAAGTCTCAGTTTATAGTCAATTTCAGTTTTATTTTCTTTGAGACATTTTTCTAAGTTCACTTGTCAGATTAGTGGCAGAACTAAAACAGGGACCAAAGTAATAGATACAATGAATTTGTTCATTTTGAAGTAATACTATATTTACAAAAAAAAAATTTACATGTTAAATTTTGGAAGTTTGATTTTATGTATACTTTTCTGCCATATAATATGGTATTTTAAATGATTTATGTTTTACTTTAATCTAAAATGAAATTAAATACTTTTGATGGGGTGGTCCATTTAAAAAGTAGGGTTGGTCAAAATCAAGTAAAATATATTTTCTTTGATCACTCTCGTCACTCTTTGTCGTCTTATACTTTCCCTAGGATGGTTACAGAGTCTAGAGCCATTTTGGGTAGCCGATCTTGCATTTTCTACCACTCTTCTTGGTCAGTTTCTGGAGGATATGGAGGCTTATGCTGAGGTAAGCATGTGAACAGGAAATTTTTTTTTTATTTCAGCAGAAATTTTTTAAAAATTAAGAAATAAAGCTGTATCCCATAAGTTTTGTCATTCTCTTTGATGATATCACTGATTGTCTCTGTGATTTGCTGTTTTAGTTTCCAATTTTTAGTCTATCTAAAGATAGACTAAAGCTCTTTATTATATGTAATTTTATTGCATCATGATCTAAAACAGATGCATATTTGTATCTTTCTGCATTTGATTGTGACGTTTTTATGCCCTAATACATGGTCATTTTTTTGTGTACTGCTGGGGGAAAAGGTATATTCCTTTCTCTCCTCATTCAGGTTTCTCTAGAGGTCTGTTGCATAGTTCTGAAATTTGACTACAGATATTCCTTGGAGTTTTCACATTGGGAATTCTTTCAGGAGATGATCCATGAATCCTTTCAGGGATTATTTTACCCTCTGGTTCTAGGATATCAGGACAGTTTTCATTGATACTTTCTTGAAAGATGCTATCCAGGCTCATTTTTGATCACTTTGTCATCTTTCCTGTGTCTGTTTTCTAGGTCAGAAGTTTTTCCAATGAGGTACTTTACATTTTCTTCTATATTTTTATTCTTTTGATTTTGTTTACTGATTCTTGATGTCTCATAGAGTCAGCTTCTACTTTCCCAGTTCTAATTTTTAAGGAATTATTTTCTTCAGTTAGTTTTGTATTTTCTTTGCCATTTAGCCAGTTCTACTTTTTAAGGATTTGCTTTCTTCAGTGGGTTTTTTTTTCCATTTGACCAATTCTGTTTTTTAAGGAGCTGTTTATTTCAGTGAATTTTTGTACTTCCTTTTCCAAGCTGTTGACTTTTTTCATAATTCTCCTGCATAACTCATTTCTTTTCCCAATGTTTCTCCTACCTCTCTTCCTTGATTTTTAATAACCTTTTTAAACTCTTCTGAGAGGACACTTTGAGCTTGAGGCCAGTTCACATTCCCCTTTGAGGCTTTACCTATAAACATGTTGACATTGTTGTCCTCTTCTGAGTTTGTTTTTTTATTTTCCCTGTCACTTTCCATGGTCAGGGTTCTTTTGGTTGTTTTGCTCATTTTTTGAAGTTGAACTCTGCATAGGGGTTACTGTCCCAAGCTTCTTGCACTGGGAGCCAGGGTCCTGGTTACTGGCTTTTCACGCAAGAGCTCAGGTATTGGCAGCTTGCACACTGTGCTGGGGTGGCCCTGTTGTGCCGGGGTTCTGGTACTGGCAATTTAATTAATGCACCAGGGCTAGAAGCCTCATAGCTGGCCTGCTGAGCTCTGCACTGGGCTGTGCTCTCCTTTTACCCAAGTGAGACAGACCTTTCCTGTGTCCTTCTAAGTTATCTTAAGCTGGAAAATTGTTTCACTCTGTCTTTCACTCCAAAATCCATTTTGAGGCTTCATTTCTTGTTTCCGAGGGAAACTGGAGAGAACTCAGACAACTTCCTGCCTTCTTTCTGCCATCTTGGCTTTGTGCCTCTCTCAATTGCCAAATCTTTTTTTTTTTTTTTTTGAGGGGGAAGGCAAGGCAATTGGGATTAAGTGACTTGCCCAAGGTTACATAGCTAGTAAGTGTATCAAATGTCTGAGGCTGCATTTGAACTCAGGTCCTCCTGACTTCAGGGCCAGTGCTCTATTCACTGTGCCACTGAGCTGCCCCTAATTGCCAAATCTTAATGGTCATTTTCCAGGCATAATTATTCTCCCTCCCACCTGCTGTATTTGACATAGCTGACTACTCTCTTCCTCCTAAATGTTTTCTCCTCTGGGTTTTCATGACATCTCCCCTTGGATACCTTTCAGTATGATCACTTCTCAATCTCCATTGCTGGCTCATCATCTGTATCATGTCCCCTAAATGTGGGTGTACTGCAGTGTTGTGTCTGAGGTTCTCTTCTCTTTTCTCCTCCCCCTACACTCTCTCCTTTGGTAAACTCATCGGCTCCCTTGGATTTATCAGTCACCTCTATGCAGATGACTCATAGATCTATGTATCTAGCCCCACATCACCAATTGCTTATCAGTCATTTCAAACTGGATATTATGGAAGCACATTGAACTCAGTATGTCCAAAACTGAATTCATTGTTGTCATTTCCCAGATTTCTATCCCCCCTCCTATCCCACCATCCCCTCTTCCATATTTCTGTTGAAGTCACCACCATCCTTTCCCATCTCCCGGGCTGGTAACCATAGCAGTATCCTTGACTCTTCTTTCTCCTCTACCTTTCACATCCAGTCTTGCCTTTTCTACCTCCACAGCATCTCTTGTGTCAATCCCTTTCTTTCCACTCCACCATTTTATTTTAGTTCAGGCTCTCATCAAATCTCACCTAGATTATCACAACAACTTCGTAGTAGTTTTCCCTGCCTCGTGCTCTTCCCTACAAATGCCAATGTGATTTTCTTGAAGTACAGATCTAATCATGTGCCTCTCCTACTCAGTCAACTCCAATGACTTCCTACTGTCCCTAGTGTAAATCAAATTCCTCTGCTTAGCTTTTAAAGTACTAAAAAACTGGACCCAAATTATCTATATAATCTCCCTTCCACATTCTGTGATCCAGCCATATTTACCCCCTCAGCTTCTTACATAACATACTATCTTCATGATACCAGTTTCCATGACTTTAGACTGACAATCTCCCCTGCCTAGAATTAATTCTCATTGCCTCTTCCTGATGGAGACCTTCTCTTCAGCATGCAAGCATCATTTAATATTAACATTAACATCAAGTATCATTTGCCTGAAACCTTTCTTCCTCCACCTCCTCCCACAACTGCTAGTACCCTCCTTTTTAGACCACCTGGTATTTAACAACTTTGTTTATATTTGCATTTTATTATACTGTACATCTCCATCTTTGTATTTGTCTTTCTCCTTAGAATGTCAGCTTTTTTCAGGTAGGGATAGTTAAATTTTTTATACTTATGTCCTCATTGTGTAGCATATTGCCTAGTATGTAACAGGGATTTAAGTACCCACAGGATAAAATTTACTTTTTACCTTGGAAGTCAAGATTTTTCACAAAGTTACCATAACCAGTTTTTATTTTCATCTCATTTCCCACTATACCTCTAACATAACTTTCAGCTCACAGTAGGTTGGTCTGTTTGCAGTTCTATAAAAAACATACACATTCTAACCTCATAGCCTTTACTGAAGACATTTCTCGCATCTGAATGTAGTCTCCTCAACATTATTTCCCAAGATTAAAAGCCTTCAATTTTCTTTAAAACTTACTTTTGTGTTCCCTTTCCAGATTACTTTAATCTAGTGAAAAATTTTCTGCTTCAAATTTATAGTATCTATTATCCATATCACTTACCCAGTACAGGGTGGTATAAAATTTCTTGTGTTATATTGTAATTTAACTTAATATATTACCTAATTTTTGAGTGTTCTCTCTATCCCCATTTGTAGATTCCTTAAGGACAGGAATTTATTCAGCAAAATGGTGTATAGGAAGTAACAGAAAGTATTTGTTGAATAAGTAAATCAGAAACCTTTTGAATTATAAGAGACCTTATATGTAACTATTCTGTCTTAACATTTTGTAGATAAGGAAACTGAGGCATAGAGAATTGAAGTTTCTTGGCTAAAGTTGCTAAGTGAGTAAGTGGTAGAACTTAGATTCAAAGAAATGTTCTTCGTTCCAAATACAGTGATCCTTCTACTGCATTGCTAGAGTAGAAATTATTTCCTTTATCAGCTGGATTTAATTAACATTAATATGAAAGAAGAGATCCATTCCTCTATTCCATTTTTTTTGTTGTTGTCTGTACCAAATATTTGCTTTTGAGACTAGAATTTTTTTAATCTGTTTTTTCCTAAATGGAACTTGTTTACTTATATGTCTTCATAAATGAATGTTCTGTATCCCATGTAGGACCTCAGCCATGTAGCCTCTGGTGAGTCAGTAGATGAAGATATTCCTCCTCCATCAGTATCATTACCAAAATTAGCAGCACTTCTTCGGGTATTCAGTACTGTGGTAAGAAGTATTGGGGAGCGCTTCAGCCCAATCAGAGGACCTCCAATTACTGAAGCATATGTTACAGATGTAAGTTTTTTTTATGAAGTACCCTTTATGTATCATTAAAAAAGAGAACCTCTCAGTTCTTTAAGCCCTAGTAACTTTTAATTTTAACTCTTATAAAAAACTTTATTGTCTGTTTTCTCAGTTTCATAGTCAAATGATTAGAAGGAGGAAAGGATTGCTTCTAGAGGTAGATATGCTGACAACCAAGGGACAGACATAAAAACTATAAAAATATAGAAGAACCTATTAAGTATAGCAAGTTAGAGCCCATTTTTATATTATAGAGACAAAACAGCTCTTATCTCAGCGCCATTGAGAGTATCACTTTGAGGGCATAGTATAATTACATGTTAATAATAACAAAGTTAAGATTATATCCTCTGTTTAGAAAGGCAGGAAATTTTAGAATGAGTTGTATTATAAATGGTTAAAAGGATATAAATCTTTAGGACAGAAACAGCTATTTTAATGATGCTAACAGCTATGATGCTAGATAAATCAGATCTTTCTGTATAGATCATCTTTATTTAATGACAAGAATGGGTTAGGTAGTGTTCTTAGTCAGATAAATGAGATGAGCACATTGATGTGTAAACCAAACCTCTATGTTTCATATTCTTGTGTCATTGCTCTAGTCTTTGTTAGAACTGTGATTATTCTTTAAAAGCTCCAAGAAACTGTGGCATACGCAGAAGCCGCACCACCATAAAACCATCTCAGTAGATGGGCTAAATCAAATTGACGATATTGGACAGGCCTCAAACCAGCCTGTGAGTTAAGGGATGACTTCCCCAAGCAGATGAAGACTTCCCCTGTTGGAATGGGTAGATAAGAACAGTTTGTTCCAGCAGCCATGAAGGTGATGGAAGCAGGCATTGTAGAGTGTAGAGCTTGGTCAGACATTGAGGGCACCAAGGTCATCCATGGCATCATGGACCATTGCCCATCATTTTGGTTTCTGTCTTGCCACTGGACTTGCCACGATGACTGGAAGAGAAGGTGACAGCTTTGTGCAGCTCTGCCTCACTTAAATCCAATTCACAAACCCCATGATGTCGTTGATACTCCTCAAAAAGGAAGGATGAACAACAACAAAAGCAGATATGTGGGCAGCTGAACAGTTCACTAAAACAAAGTAAACAATCTGATTAACAAATTTGCAGTTATGTAACTCTCACAGATTTTAATTTAGACTTTTAGTAAAAAGCATTTTTATTCCTATTTAGGCTTTTTTTAATTGCTTTCTTATGATGACCAGTGGTTAAAGAATTTTGTTGGGGCAGCTAGGTGGTGCAGTGAATAGAGCACCGTCCTTGGAGTCAGGAGGACCTGAGTTCAAATCTGGCCTCAGACACTTGACATGCTAGCCATGTGACCTTGGGCAAGTCACTAAACCCAATTGCCCAACCTCCCTCCAAAAAATAATAATAATTTTGTTATAGATTATTATATTCCAGCATTAGTCTACATTCTTTTCCGTGACTTGTATTCATTGGAAATTTAGCATATAAGTAAAAATTATCCTACTTGAAAAGTTATTTAAAATGTTATAAAATATACTCATCCTGGCACCTATTACTTAGTATTGGTCAAAATTTTTTCTTAACTTTTGAAAGGTGACAGTCCGCAGTTTATTTTCTTCAGTGAGCTTTTGGACCTCCTTTTCCATTTGGCCAATTCTACTTTTTAAGGCATTCTTCTCCTTGTTGGCTTTTTGGACCTCTTTTGCCATTAGGGTTAGTCTGGTTTTTAGGGTGTTATTTTCTTCAGTATTTTTGGGAGGTCTCCTTTAACAAGCTGTTGACTGGTTTTTCATGGCTTTCTTGCATCACTCTCATTTCTCTTCCCAATTTTTCCTCTACTTCTCTAACTTGGTTTTCAAAATCTTTTTTGAGCTCTTCCCTGACCTGTGACCAATTCATATTTTTCTTGGAGACTTTTGATGTAGGAGTTTTGACTGTGTTGTCTTCTTCTGGTTGTATGTTTTGATCTTCATTGTCACCAAAGTAAGATTCAATAGTCTGACTTTTTTTTTATGCTGTTAATTCATCTTCCCAGTCAAACACTTGACTTTCTAACTCCCTGTCAAGGCTTCTGGTGGGGGTGGGTATACTGTACCAGACTTCTGGGGTTTTGTGTCAGCTGCTGGATCCCCCGTGGGTCCAGAGCTCCAAAAGCAGCTGCTGCTACACTTCCACACATTCCTCTTTCACCCAGGTCCCACAGAGTTTCCCCACCATAAAAATGAAGAGGTTACCAGAAAGAGGGTTAGGGTTGCTCTGGAGACCCCAGAATACCAACATGCCAGGTCCTGCCGAATGAATTTGACTCAAATCTTCTCAGCCAAAGAAAAGTAAAGTTTGTTAAAAGTTCACTTGTATTGGACACAGAGTAAATCTGTGCTAGGTTATTGTGCTTCCACACTGTTCTCATCGTTTGTGTTAACAGTCCACAGTTTGAAACAGAAAACAGAGCATTACTGCAAGAGCAGTCATTGTTATTTTGATATTCATCATGCTTAGGTAGTCATCCTTTTTTAAAAATCTCTTTTTTGGGACAGCTAGGTGGCACAATGAATAGAGCACCAGCCCTGGAGTCAGGAGGACCTGAGTTCAAATCCACTTTCAGACACTTAACACTTACTAGCCATGTGACCTTGGGCAAGTCACTTAATCCCAATTGCCCTGCCTTCCCCTCTCCAAAAAAATCTTATTTTTATTAACTTTATTTACAACAATAAATATGTATTACAATGAAATCCAATTCTTAAGTTAAATCTAGAATTTTCTGACTTAAGACCATTTTAGTGTGTTAGCTTATTGAACACCATTATTTATACTGTTATCTTATCATTTGTAAATAAATTCAGACAAGGACAGTGGGAAAAACACTGACTTTAGAGTCAGAGGATCTGGATCTGACACTATTTTGGCAATCTGACACTGACTTTGACAAGTCACTTGGGAGACCTCAGTTTCCTGACTATATGATGATTGGGTTGGAAGTTCTTTCTACTTCTAGATCGCTGATCCTGTCATCCTAAAAAAAAATGATTTTTTAAAATAACAACACATAATTTTTTTAAAAGCTAATTATTTCTCCCCATTTGTAGGTACTCTACAGAGTAATGAGATGTGTTACAGCAGCGAACCAAGTATTTTTTTCTGAAGCAGTTTTGACAGCTGCCAATGAGTGTGTTGGTGTTTTGCTTGGTAGCCTAGACCCTAGCATGACTATACATTGTGACATGGTCATCACATATGGATTAGATCAGCTGGAAAATTGCCAGACTTGTGGTACAGATTATATCATCTCAGTCTTGAATTTGCTCACATTGGTAAGTACTTCATTCTAGTTTTTGTTGCCTTTTAATTTATTGATTTATGGTTTATTTGGCCCTTTGAATTAAAAATGGTAGGTTGGAAACTCCCAAAGGGCATTAGTTCAAAATTTACTTTTAGGCATTCTTTATATTAAGGGAATTTTTCATGTATTTTCATAGTATAATGCGCTTTTTCCAACACAGTATTTTCCTTCATTTTATTGCTAGAAGTTCTCAAATATTTTAAAGTTATTTACAGTATCAAAGCTTTCCTTACAAATCAATCTCCAAAGTTTTTGTTTACAGAGTTCAGTAGGTTAATCTTTTTTAAGGTTATTTTAGATTAAAATGGCATGCAAAGTTTTAAATTTAGTTCATGAAATTTGGGATTTTAAAAATATAGATGAGACAAACATTGTTATCTTATGCTTTTAGATTGTCGAACAGATAAATACAAAATTACCATCATCATTCGTGGAAAAACTGTTTATACCAGCATCTAAGCTACTACTTCTGCGTTATCATAAAGAAAAAGAGGTGAGTAATAAGTACATA
This sequence comes from Petaurus breviceps papuanus, assembly GCF_028583685.1. Lineage (NCBI taxonomy): Eukaryota > Metazoa > Chordata > Mammalia > Diprotodontia > Petauridae > Petaurus > Petaurus breviceps. The sequence continues at coordinate 303,147 of NW_027185903.1, read as the reverse complement.
CGGAGCTGATTGGTAAGGAAAGGGGGATCTGTAAACATTTTTACCTTATATCATAGAGGACATAAATGCCTGTTAAATGATCTGATTAATACTTGTTCTCTGAATTTTAGGACTGAAAGAATTCTTTGAATAAATATTTGTTGACTATTATAGAACAACACTGGTATAGATTGAAGGAAACTAGATTTTCGTGTGGCAGGCAAACTTTTAAAAATTTAACTTAAAATTTTAAATGTCTATCATTTCATCATCATCAAAGATTTAAGCCAGTTGTTAAAACTTTTTGTTGGGCTCTATACATGCATTTGAGATTTGTAGTTTTATAGTCGTAAAATGAAATTTGTGAATAGGACTTGTTTTTCTAAGAAATCAATTTTTAGTTTTCTAACTTCTTAATATACCCAAATAAAACAAAAAACCCTACAAAAATAAACATAGGAAATGCTCCTTACAAGCATTTTTCTTTAGAAATTTGCTTTACTTACAGTGTTTTTAGAAAATTTATTGTAATTCTTCAAATTAATTATTTAATACCTTACATTTATATGATCCTTGACAGCTTTCAAAGCATATACTGAACACTTGGAGCTTGGAAATGTCAGAAATGAGCTGAAATAGAAAAATTACCCTTTTTTTTGAGATGTTTTCTTAAATTTTCAAGGTTGTTGCTGTAGCTCATGCGGTATATCAAGCTGTACTCAGCCTGAAGAATATTCCTGTTTTGGAGACTGCCTACAGGTTAATTTTGGGAGAAATGACCTGTGCACTGAACAATCTCCTGCATAACCTACAACTTCCTGAAGCCTGTTCTGAAATCCAACATGATGCTTTTAAGAACCATGTATTCAATGTAGACAATGCAAAATTTGTAGTTATATTTGACCTCAGTGCATTAACCACAATTGGAAATGCCAAAAACTCACTGATTGGGGTAAGTCTTTAGTACTTTTTTTGGTTCATCCTTCCTACTTATTTCTAAAATATCAGCTATGTGTGGCTAGAGTCACATCATTGTGACTCCAAAGTTACTATTCAGGGGAAGTCTAAATGTACCTTTCAAAGAGTCAGATTGGCATAAATATACTTTCTAATTGTTGCTGAGTAGTACATCTATCTCGCTTTTATTAGAAATATATTTTTAATGGCAGTTAAATGAGTATGCACAAAATAAGACAACATTTGCCATTGTTATGGATATTATAGGGGTATTTCAGTTTGCTCTTTAAAAAAATGTCAGAGACAGCTAGGTGACTCAGTGGATAGTGCAGTGGGCCTGGAATCAAGAAGACCTGAGTTCAAATCCAGCCTCACACACTAGCTGTATGACCTTGGCCAAGTCACTTAGCCTCTGTATGCTAAGGCATACACTGGAGAAGGAAAGCCAAACCACTCCAGTATCTTTGCCAAGAAAATCCCATGAACAGTATTGGCCTGTGATGGTCCATGGGATCACGAAGAATCAGACTCAACTGAACAGCAGCAAATTTGGGAGGCAGCTACATGGTACAATAGATAGAATGACAGGCCTGAAGTTAGGAAGACTCACCTTCCCAACTTCAAATTTTGCCGCAGATACTTACTAGCTGTGTGACCCTGGGCAAATCACTTAACCCTGTTAGTTTCCTCATCTGTAAAATGAACTAGAGAAGGAAATGGCAAACTACCCTAGTATCTCTGCCAAAAAAAAACCCAAATGTGGTCATGGAGAGTTGAACATGATTGAAGCAACTGAACAACAAAACAATGGAAAATGTCTTTTCGATTTTTCTATTTCTATTTATTTTTTTTAACATGGCATATATTTTAGATGAATGTCTTCCAAATATTCCACTTATTCAGGAAGTTAATTTCTTATCTCTGATTCATCCTCACTGAATATCTAAATATGTTCTTAAATTTTTTTATTTTTTAAACTTTAAAACAGTTTAAGTATGAAGTCTTTTTTTAATGTTTTTATTTTCTTCCATCAGTAGTCAGGTATCTATTCTTTCACTGGTAGGAAAAATTATATCCTTTTAGGAAAACTTAAGTTTTTTAGATGTTGATAGTTTATGGTAGATTTTTTTGCCTATACTTAAAATGAACATTTGCAAAGTGAGGTGTTACTTCTTGCTGCCTTTGGACTCATGGTGAAACCAACTCCACCCCTTCCTTTATTTGCATCTTTAGAAATACTTGTAAGTCTTCCTTCTGTTTAGTTCTTTATGCCTTCTAGTTTAATATGTGGTGAGAATAATTATAATATGAGCTATATAAAGCTAATAAAAATATAATATGAGCTATATAAAGCTAATAAAGCTATATGCTTCCAATAACATGCAAATTTGTTGGTCACTGGCCAAAAATCTCAAGATTTAAGAGTACCAATATTTAAATGGAGGTTTGTGAAAATAGCTTCTATGCCAACTTCCGTTGCAGAAAATCAAAAACACCAAAAAAGACTTCTTCTGCTATCTCAGTAAGAGCCTTCAATTAAAGTCAATGACTTCAGTACACTTGTGAGCTAGACTGCACAGTATAATGGAAGGACTGGATTTGCAATTTGAAGACCTATATTCTAAACCTAACTTGCCACTTAATATTTAATAAATTGTAAGCTCCTTGAGGGCATAGACTTGTCTTTTGCCTCTTTTTGTATTCCCAGTGCTTAGCAAAGTGCCATAGTAGTCACTTAATAAATGTTTACTGATTATTGATTGAGTACTTGTGTGACCCCAGGTGTATTATTTTAAAGGCAGTTGGGTAGTGTACTGGATAGATTGCTGTACCTGGAGTCAGGAAAACCTGATTTCAAATACAACCTCAAATACTAACTGCATTCACTTACTTTTCTGCAGCTAAAAATGAGCATAGTAACAGCATTTGCCTCCCAGGTTTGTTGTGAGAATCAAACGGGATAACATTTATAAAACACTTTTAGGTGTTTAGGTTTTATTTAAGTAAATTGTACCTGAGACATGGTAGGCCCTTTATAAATGCTTATTCTCTTCTCTTTAAGAGAAAGTAAAGACCAAGGGCTTGATATCTCTGTATTGTGAATACTTTATTCATGGAAGTTATTCTGAAGTACTAGAAAAGGGGAACACTGAACACCATCTCAAAATATGAAATTAGCTTATATTAATGATATAGAACTTGGTTTAGTACATAGGATTTTCTGAATGAATTGTTTATATGCACTCAGACCATGAATTTGTTGATTTTTGACCCTTGTGCTAACACCAGATTAGAAAAAAATATAAAGATGAGATTATACAATGTATCATTATACTAGATCCCACCTCACCTGTTCAAGCAAATTATTAATCTTGAAAAATGGGAATGGAAAAAAGAAACAAACATTGAACTGGACTATCATGATTTCCTGTGGAAGTTTTACCAATATAAAGCTCTACTACAGTGAGAAGGCAAAAGGACCAAGCAGTTGCTTCCAAACTATCTTCATTGATCACCAAAGTACCATTATATTGGACCCTAATGTTTCAGTCTCTATTCCTTGTATATGAGGAAGTAAAAATGGAAATAAAATGAAGATAGCAATTGCAAACCAAGGATACATGGGAAAAATCTGAACCTTACAAGTGACACAGTTTTGAGTGCATTGAGGTATTCTCAAAATAACTCAAAGTAGTAAAGACACTTCACAATTGCAGATTCCTGACATTATTATGACTAAAAAAGACTTAAGAGAATATTACTGACCCAAATATCAGTAATATTTGTCTTTGTAAAAATTTATGCATCTATCTGTACGCACATCAAGAGTAGTACAAATATGGGAAGGCAACAGGCAAACTTTAACAAATAATGTTTTTGAAGTATAATACATGATCACAATCACAGAGTTTGTGGAAGGTGCAAAGAATACAAAGTTCCACTGTTTTATTGCTTATACAGAAACTTTTGAATTTAATAGAGTACTCCTCTAAAAATGTTCAGCAGTCTTCAGATAATATCAAGGAAAGTGAAAACCAGGGAAATCTGTGTGCAACTATCATGGAAGAAATTAGTACAGTGGCCAAAAAGAAGAGGTAATCCTAATAACTTGATAGTGAGGACCATCAGATATTCTTGTTTGAGGATGTGCTAATTGTGAGCACTGTAATTAAGGTATATACCTACTCTTTTGTTAGATTCTACAGTCCATGTAATAGATACCTTTTGTTAATGAAAAATGTCAGTTGTCCTTTTGGATGAACTTCCATTGAATTAGTCCATCAGTACATGTATTTTGGATAGCAAGTTACTAGACAATGACCTGACCTGGGCCCAGAGTTTAAAAAGAGGGTAGGCTAGATTGCCTTTGAGAAATTATATAGTGCCTTTAAAAATCCCCCTAAAACTAAAAGCCCATCCCTTTTCTCTTGGCAATAGTATATAACAAAATCATTTCTCACTTGCTCTTTCTAACGAATCAACTTTGTAGGAGACCCCAGAGGCAGTGGAATAATGTATGGTAGATAGCCTCTAATGACCTGTGTGCTAAAAATATAAAAGATACCACCCAGAAAATGTGTCATTACGAAAAGCTCTAGAGGAAAAAAAAGATATAAGCTGGTCCTATATTAGTCAGTCAACAAGCATTTATTATTTCCCAAGCCCTGTGCTAGTTCTGGGGATACAAGAAGTTCATATTCTGACAGGGTAGACGTGTACATGTATATTAGTTTATTAAAATAAATACAAAGTAATGGAGGGAATTATGTATAGGAAAGGAGTTTTTAATCTGTAGTGTTTAAACTTAAATATTTTGGTAACTGTATATATTTTGATATAATTGGTTTCCTTTGTAATCATGCATATTTTATTTATGCTTTAAAAATCATTCTTAGTGAGGGGCGGCAAGATGGCACAGTGAAAAGAGCACCGGCGCTGGAGTCAGGAGGATCTGATTTCAAATTCGGTCTCAGACACTTAATACTTATTAGCCGTGTGGCCTTGGGCAAGTCACTTAACCCCAATTACCCTGCCTTCCCCCCTCCAAAAAGCAAAAAAAAAAATCATTCTTAGCTTTTTTAGTACTTTAAAAGCCAAGCAGAGGAATTTAGTTTTTATTAGGGGCAGTAGGAAGACATTGGAGTTGACGAAAGAGAGATACATAATTAGATCTGTACTTTCAGAAAATCACATTGGCATTTGTGGTAAGAGACATGAGGCAGGGAGAACTGCTAGGAAGCTGTTGTGATAATCTAGGTGAAATTTGATGAGAGCCTGAACTAAAATGCTGTTTGAGTGGAGAGAAAGGGATTGATGCAAGAGATAGTGTGGAGGTAGAAAAGGCAAGATTGGATGTGAAAGGTTAGGGTGAAGAAAGAGTCAAAGATAGTGCTGTGGTTACCAGCCTGGGAGATGAGAAGGATGGTGGTGACTTTTAAAGGTTTTCTAAACATGGGGGGACAACATTTGAAAGCAGTAGGGTAGGAAAAGAATAGATAAGAAGAGATAAAATATTTTGGGGGACAAGGAGGAACATTGAGGGAAGGCTTCTAGAGGGAAGGCATGAAGAGATGGGATCCAGTATACATAAATATGGGTTGTCCTTAGCAACCAAAAGGACTAAGACTGAAGGAAAAGAGGAATGAGTGGAAGAAAATGCTGTCAAGGAGTTTTGTTGTGAAGAGAATGGAAGAAGAGTGAACTTAATTGCCTTGATTTTCTTTTTTTTTTTTTTTTTATGTGTGACTTTTTGGAGCAGGGGAAGGTAGGGCAATTGGGGCTGACTTGCCCAGTGTCACACCGCTAGTTTTTTGTGTTAAGTATCTGAGGCCGGATTTGAATTCAGGTCCTCCTGACTCAAGGGCTAGTGCTCTATTCACTGCGCCACCCAGCCACCCCATAATGGCCTCAATTTTCTCATGAAGTACCAAGGGAACTCCTCGCTTCGAAATAATGAAAGGTGTAGGAGGCTTGAAGAGATAAGAGAAATTTTAGAGTAGCTTCTGTGGGGAATGAGATATGATCACAGAGTGGAATCAAGGGACTCTTTTGTTGCAATGAGAACCCAGTGGAGGTTAGATAATATGAATTGGTAACTCAGGTTGTGAGATTTCCTCTTTTGTGTTCATTAGTATGTAAGGAGGAAAAGATAAGAGTAATCCAGGGTTGACCTTTTTTTAAAGAGATGACTGAAACAGCAAGGAATGAGGATTAGAGAGCAAAAAACAATGAAGATTGAAATGACTAACTATTGGCTTGAGATTGAAGAGGGAGGAAAGGGAAACTTCTAAAAGTACCAATGTTTGGAGGGATTAGAGGTCTTGAGGGAGAAAAATGAGTTGGGAAGAGGTGGAATGATAGGAACTTATGGTCAGATAAGGGCAGAATTTCTAATTAAGAAAGTGGGTAAGGAATGGGTAATTACTTGTGGGTTTTGATGAGATCTAGTCTGTGTTCAAGTATAACGAAGCAGTGGGTCTTGAAGTTTAAAAAGACTGAGGAATTGGGAATTTATGGAGTTAGAGGAATCATCTTTGTGGATATTAAAATCCCCTAGTATGAGTTAAGAGTTTGGGAGGAGAAGACAATGATGAGCCCGTTGCTATGTTCCTTTAGAAAGGAGGGAGACTAACCTGGGGTTTGGTGTACTGCAGCCAACATCATTTGTATTGGGGTAGAAAATTTTGATTAAGCAAACTTAAAAGGAGAAAAGGCTGCTAAGTAAAGAACATAATGGGGGAACCTGGAAGTGAGTTTTCCAACTCCTCCAGGACAGTTGTTTTATAGGTATGAGAGAAGGTCCATCCAGTGATGAAAAGAATAGCAAGGATGCAAGGTCTTTAGCGGGGGAGTTCAGTATCATTGTGAGAGCTAAGAGATAAAAGTAATATGAGGAAGACATCTTGTTTTGAAGAAGAGTTTGTGTACTGTGGAAAGAGAATTTTAAATGGGCAACAGTGGAGGAGGTGCCCCGGCTTAGAGTGGGGTGGGTTTGAGGATGATGAGGTATCTCTGGATAGTTTTCTCCTAAATAACTGGTTATTAATTAGCATAGAATAAGGAGAGAAATGAGAAATCTCAGGAGGAATGGTGGATGGCAGAGAACACTAGTGGGTCAGCTAGTTGTAGATCTGGGTTCAGCAACCTATATGTAGCTTCTCCTTGGTGGCAGAGATAATGAATTCATTGAAGTATCAAAGAAGTTCAAGACATTTCTTTATAAAGTTTTAATTATACCCCTAAACAATGTATTATTAAAAAGTAGAGTTAGAAGGTGTAAATCCTCGTGGGTTTTATGTTTCTTATATCTTTTTTTCTAAAGACACACATCTTGCCTTGGTGTTGTAAACCTTAGCAATGCCTTAGTTATGAGAGTTTCTGTTTGAGAAAAGAAGTAGCAATGATTTGGACTGGGACTTGAGTGCTTGTGTTTGACTCCTTCCTATTATATTCATGACCAAATTATCCTGTTTACTTCTTTACCACCATTCCATAGGGTCATAGAATCATAGATCTAGCCTAGAAAGGATCACCTTAAGGTCATTTATTCCATACCCCTCATTTTAGAGAAAAAGAAACTGAGGCCCAAGTAAGTTAAATTACTAGCCAAAGGTCACACAGATAGTAAGCATCAGAACTAGAATCTGGGCCTATGTCTTCTAAGCTAATGTGCCTGCCACCATACTACACTGTCTCTTTTGTTCTGTTTGACAGCAGGATTCTCTTAGTTTGGACTAGTGGTGTCAAACTGATATAGAAACAGTGACCACTAATCTTTACATTAAGATCCCTGTGGGCTTTTTATTGACTTTAGTTTAAAATGTGATTCTAACTATTTTATTGTATTTTTATTTTAACATTTCCCAGTTACTTTTAATTTGGTTCCAGTGGCACTGCAAGCCACGTATTTGTCACCTGTGACCTAAGAGACTTCAAAATCTTAACCATTGAGGCTATCTCAATATAGAAATTATAAAGAAATGTGGTATATGGAATAGCTTTAAAAAAAATAACTAAGGCATACAATTGAGTAAATAATATGCTGATAAAAAAGAAATACAGAGAAATAATACAGCCACATACCTTACCACTTATAGTTAAGAGTATAGTGCCATTTATAGAACATAAAAGGGTAGATCCCTCTATTCCTTGGGATTTCTGAATTACATGTTTAACTTGGTAAATGTATTTATTTTTAGTGTTATCAATATGTTTTCATTTGTACATAAATGGTTTCTAAGGATTTACTCAGACAATAGCAACCCAGTATATTTTTTGTGTGTGTTTGCTTAGATGTGGGCGCTATCTCCAACGGTCTTTGCACTACTGAGTAAGAATCTAATGATTGTGCATGGTGACCTAGCTGTCCATTTCCCTGCTATTCAGTATGCAGTTCTCTACACCTTGTATTCCCATTGTACCAGGTAAGACTATCGCTTTGAAAATAAATTTACCAGATTTTTAAAAATTGATGCTGATGTGATATGGTTATTACTAACTTCATAAAGATTTTTTTTAAGTAATTCAAACTTTTGTATTTTTCTCAGGCATGATCACTTTATATCTAGTAGTCTTAGCTCTTCGTCACCATCATTATTTGATGGAGCAGTAATTAGTACTGTAACAACAGCCACAAAGAAGCATTTCTCAATCATACTAAACCTCTTGGGAATATTACTAAAGAAAGATAACCTTAATCAAGATACCAGGTAACTTGGCAAAATATTTATGTTATGGCTTTGTTAGTGAATTTATTCTTTGACTACCATCTTAGAATTCAAATAATACATTAGAGTAGCTCACATTTTTCAAATATTGGGTATATTCAGGTTAGCTTCATACAGTGGATAGTGTGCTTGACCAAGAATCAGGAAGACCTACATCCAAATGTGGCTTCAGACACTGTGACTCTAGGCATTAACATCTGCCTCAGTTTCCTCAACTGTAAAATGGGGTGGAGGTGGGGAGGTTAATTATAGCACCTAACTTTCAGGATTGTTGGAAGGATTTAAATGAGATAATATTGGTAAAGCACTTACCACAGGGGCCCAGCACATAATAAATGCTTATTCCCTTCCCTTAATTTGAAGCATTTGTTGTTATTGATCCCTTTCAAAAGAATTCTGTGAAGAATCTGATTCGAGAACATATGTACATGGAGACTTTAGTTATCTTTGGCTAAAATCCAACCCTAATTTTTTGAGACTTTCTAAGAAATTTTTAACCATTAAGGCAAAATTATTTCTTTTCTGATGAACATCACTTTACAAATAGTTGAAATATTTGAAACAATGAAAGTCACTTTTTAGCAATAAATCTAATGTAGAAATAATTGTGTGTGTGTACATTTGTTTTTATATTTGCTATGTATAAATTTGTTTTAGGAAACTGCTAATGACTTGGGCTTTGGAAGTTGCTGTTCTAATGAAAAAGTCTGAAACATATGCACCTTTATTCTCACTTCCATCTTTCCATAAGTTTTGCAAAGGACTTCTAGCAAACAGTAAGATTTTTACTTCTACTCAAACTTCACAGAATTGAGCATCCCTGACAATAGAAATCAGTAAAGATAACTGAACACATCTGTATTTTTATCTTTTATTCTCTCACTTGGAGATTCTTGCATATAAAGATTTTTAAATTACATTTAAATTTTGTTTATTCATAGTGCTCCTGTTCCTTAGGTTTTTTCACTAAAATATTTTTGTAGATAATCCCTTAAGAAACATTTAAGTTGGTTTAACTTAATATGTTTGTCTTTTAAAAGTCTGTTTTCCATTAAAGCAGTGACTTACATATACAGTAGTCTTCTGAATTATACTAGATTGGTCTTTCACCAAAGAATCCAGAAAATGTGATATAAAATAGTCTTAAAATTGTCTATAAAGTATCCTTTTTATATTATTATAGCCCTTCTTGAAGATGTGAATATCTGTCTTCAAGCATGTAGTAGCCTACATGCCCTATCATCTTCCTTGCCTGATGACCTTTTACAAAGGTATGTATTTTTTAAAAATACATAATTTTGCTCCCTTATTCCCACCACTACAAAATTGCACAAGTGGCAATTTCATATTTTCCTTTTAAAAAATGTAGGTGTGTTGATGTATGTCGTGTCCAGCTAGTCCACAGTGGAACTCGTATTCGACAAGCCTTTGGAAAGCTGTTGAAATCTATTCCTTTGGATGTCGTCCTGAGGTAAAAAGATTTTGAAATAAATGTAAGAGCATTTTTTGAGGCCATAAAATAAACTCCATTGAAAATTCCCACGATATTTTCACTTCAGCATCTTACAGTTTTATAGAAAAGGGTGGAAATCCTCTGAATATAGTTCTGTGTTACGTATTGAGCACTTTGCTTAGTCTGCTCAGTGATGAGAAAGATAGTTGATCCAGTTAGAAAAATTATCATCTGTAGAAGATTTTATGAACTATTGAATAGTTCTGCAAATAAAAATTTTCACATAGGGTTTGTTAAATGTAAGATTAATTTTAGCATCCATTTAGAATTTTCGATCTTATCTTAGATCTTTTTTTAAGTTTTATATTTTTGAAGCATTTTTTTCATTTATTCTTTGAAATTTAGAAATAAATTAAGATTATTAATTAACTGTTATTTAATGTAGCACATTTTTTTCTCCTACAGCAATAGCAACCACACAGAAATACAAGAAATTTCTTTAGCTATAAGAAGTCACATGAGCAAAGCCCCAAGTAATACGTTCCATCCACAAGATTTCTCTGATGTCATTAGTTTTATTTTGTATGGGAATTCTCATAGAACTGGGTAAGAAATTTTATTTACTGACAAACCTGGGAAAAGGACTGTACACTATACTTAACTATTTTTACCCCAACCCCAGTTTTAAAGAGGGAATATATAGTAGGGGAACAAAATTGCATTCTTTTATACTTGCATTAATCAGTAGCAACCAGAGGAACTATTCAGATGTAGTATAACCAGAGACCTAAGAATGCATTTATCTAAAAACAGTGCTAGAAAGGTGTTACTTCCTAGAAAAGTGCTTAATTGTTCTAACCCTAGTGTTTTAGAAGTTCTGTTCTGGTGAGGTAAGAATGGTAGAAGGGGGCGGCTAGGTGGAGCAGTGAATAGAGCACCAGCCCTGGAGTAATGAGGATCTGAGTTCATGTCCAGCCTCAGACACTTAACACAAAAAACTAGCCATATGACATTGGGCAAGTCACTTAGCCCCAATTGCTCTACCTTCCCCTGCTCCAAAAAGCCAAAAAAAAAAAAAAGAATGGTGGAAGATAGGAGTCATTTACTGTAATAATTTAAGCATCCAATAAATGAAAGGTCTTTAGGGTAGGGACTGTTTTCATTATACCCCTAGTTTCTTTGCACAGAGGCTGGCATAATATATGAATAGCAGGTGTTAAATGTATATTGAATTAAGCATAAAAACTCTATTTTTCAGGAAGGACAATTGGTTAGAGAGATTGTTCTACAGTTGCCAGAGGTTAGATAAGCGTGACCAATCAACTATTCCACGAAACCTTCTAAAGACAGATGCTGTTCTTTGGCAGTGGGCTATTTGGGAAGCAGCCCAGTTCACTGTTCTTTCTAAGTTAAGAACCCCCCTAGGGAGAGCACAAGATACATTCCAGACAATTGAAGGTGATTTTAAAAGTTTATGAATTTTTTAAATATAATTTTATTATACTAGTGCTTTTTTGCCGTATTACAAAATTATTGTTATAGATAATGAAATAAAGATAAATATAATACTTTGTTATTAAAGTATAGGTATAGTTGTAATCAAATTACCAGACAATTTAAAAGAAATTATATTGTGTGCTTTAATAGATTAAATGTCAGCCTGAAACAGTGAGAAATTATTCTGAGTATATCTGTTTAAATGTTCTAATTTTGTAATGAAGGATTCATTATAATGCTGTACATGTAGTATTCACTACTTGCTTGATGTCACTATTTTTGGATTTCTGTGACATTTGTTCTTATAATAAAAATTAAATTTATTTATTTGGAATGTTGTCAAATGCTTATAGGAATCATTAGAAGTCTTGCGGCCCACACATTAAATCCTGATCAAGATGTTAGCCAATGGACAACTGCAGACAGTGATGAAGGACATAGCAGCAACCAACTTAGACTTGTTCTTCTTCTTCAATACTTAGAAAATCTGGAAAAACTAATGTATAATGCATATGAAGGATGTGCTAATGCACTTACTTCACCTCCAAAGGTTAGTGTCTGAGATTATTGATATATGATAATTTATATGGCAGCATATAGATCACTTAACATTTATATGAAATAAAAGATACTTCATTTGGAGTGTATGAGATTTAAATTAATTTTTAATTTTAATAAACTTAGGCCTTTTACTTTTTATTCTGAAGGTCATTAGAACGTTTTTCTATACAAATCGCCAAACTTGTCAAGACTGGCTAACTCGGATTAGACTTTCCATCATGAGAGTTGGACTGTTGGCAGGTCAGCCTGCTGTGACTGTAAGACATGGCTTCGATTTGCTTACTGAAATGAAGGCCAATAATATATCTCAGGTAAAGACTTTCTATAATTAATTACTTGGCTCTTATTTGAATACCCAGGATTAGTTCTTTGATACATGTGATTTGTTTTACTATAGTGAAATACAAAAAACTCCTTTCCATTAGTTTTTAGAGCTAGGCATTCTTCTTGTGAATATTAAATCTTATTTTTAAGAAAAAGATTTCTGAAAGATGTTTACAGAGTTTTTTTTAAACAAGGCACCTTAAATGTTCCCTTAATTGTGTATTGTTTTTAAGTTTATCAGCAGCATATTCAAAATCCATATTACCTATAAGACTTCTATGAGTTCAGTATAAAATAATCTTAGCATTCCCAAGAATCCATAATATTTATTTCTTTTTTAAACTAACTTTTTATTCACATCTTTTGTCTTTTACATCATCATAGTTTCTCCCAGTATCCTTTCTCTCCCCTGCAGATGGCTATACCATATAGCAAAGAGTATTTTTAAGGAAAAAAAAAAGTTAAAAGGGGGAAGAAGAAAAAAAAAGTCAATAAAATCAATCAATTTTCAATTGAAAAAATCTGAAAATATATACAATGTACCTGTGTACCTCCTACTTCTGCAAAGAAGTGGAGTGGGAGTGTCTTCTTAAATTTCCTTAGGATCATGCTTGTTCTTTTTAATTTCACAACAGTTGTTTGTTTTATAGAGCTTTTAGATCCTAAATAGCTTCCCATGTTATATGTACTAAACTTTTCTGTCTCTTATCTAATCAGCCATTTGATAATTTTTTATAATTGCCTTAAAATTCAATTCAATTTAACCAACTTTAAAAAATATCGAATCTTACTAACAGTTACACATATTTTATATAATTTTGAAATCTTAACAAAATTTCTTAATGCATTATGTATCTTCATGAATATTGAATTATTTTGAAATGGGTGTTCTATTTTAAGTAAACTGATTAATGTGTTATAGTAGTATAAACTTTAATTCTTATGAATATTGTTTCTAGGGAAATGAATTGGAAGTAACAATTATGATGGTGGTAGAAGCACTGTGTGAGCTCCATTGCCCTGAAGCTATACAAGGATTAGCTGTGTGGTCTTCTTCAGTTGTTGGAAAGAATCTTGTCTGGATCAACTCAGTGGCACAACAGGCAGAAGGAAGGTAAGAGAGGGAGAGAAAGATGAATGATTTGGTTAACTTGCATTTAAACTTTATGATCTAGCTAAAAGCAACCTATTTTCATTTTGACACACTGAAAATGGTGCCACATTATACTTTTACATAAATTGTACATGTGGCTTATGAGGGTATGATTTTTGGATTATTCTCCATGAATATGAGAAAAAAAGAGGGAAGAACTGGATGAATTTTTCCATTCTAGTGACCAAAATTAGCAGGGTCTTGAGTTTTGACATCTGGGTTCTTCTCTGGTAAAATGTGCCTCAACTCTCATTTCCTTCTCTGAGTGGGTTCTGAGAGGATTGCTTAGACCTTTGAATCACTATTGTTTCTTTAGTGCCGTTCTGCATGTCTGACAGTAACTGGAGCTTGGATGTCCCCTAATGCCATTAGAAGACAGACTGCCTAAAGCTATCCCTTTTTAATCCATCCTCCACTCTCACCACAGTGATTTTCCTAAGTCTTGCTCCAAAGGGCTGATACCTATAGAATCAAATACAAAATTTCTCTGCTTGGCTTTTGAAGCCATTCACAGCCTGACTCCATTCAACTTTTACTGGTACCCTCTGCTACCCTTCACTTCTTCTGTGGTAAATCCATTGATCAAAAAGTGTTTAGGTGCCTTCTTTGTGTTAGGAAGTAGAGACACAAATCACATGATGAAAGAATCCTAACTCAGCACAGATACTTTAGTGGAGAAACGAGTTCGTATCTAAGAATACACAGGGTAAATAAAAGACTGGATGAGAGCACTAGGAGTTAAAAGAATCACAAGAGGCTTTGGAGAGAAATTTAGGATTGAGGTGAGAAGGAAGTTGTTGCTGATTTGGAGAGCTGCCAGTACAAAAGTATAGAGGCCAGAGTGTGATGCATGTGGTAAGCAGGAGAAGGCTGATTGGACTGGATCCTACAGTGTACCCAAGGAGGAATGGCCAGTCAGCCTAGAAAAGTAGGTTGTAAAAGCTGTTTTATCCTGGTGGAAAGAGGTAGCTGCCTGATTTTATTGAGTAAGGAGAATAGTGATGTGTTCAGATTAAAGCTTAAAGAAAATTACCATGATTCAGCCAAGCTGGCTTTGCTGTCCTTCGCTTAAAACAATTCATCTGCTATCTCCCTTTTCTGTGCCTTTTCCCAGGCTCTCTCTTTTGCCTGTAATGCTCTTCCCCTTATCTCTTCCTCTTAGGATACCCACTTTATTCCATAGCTCATTTCAAGTACTGCCTTCTACATGAGACCTTTCTTGGCCTTTTAGTCCTTAGTGTGACGACTTTGTATAGATATTGGAAGAGGTAATGCAGTAGAGTGGCTAACAAGCTGTTCTTGGAGTCAGAAAGACCCTGAGCAAGTCACTTAACTTAGTATTCTGAACACCCCTGTAAAATGAAAGTTTTAAACAAGGTGTTGATCTTCATTGGGAACTCCCTATGCTGATGAAATCATTGGTCTAGTAAAAACAGATGCACAAATATGTACATGTTGTTTCTTCCCAATAGAATGTAAGCTCCTTTTGAGGAGGGGCTCAGGATATCTAAAAAACCTAACAAGTGCTTGGGAAATAGCATTTACTAAATTGTTGTTTAGTCATGTCTAATTCTTCGTGACCCCATTTGGAGTTTCTTGGCAGAGATACTGTAATGATTTGCCATTTCCTCCTCCAGCTCATTTTACAGATAAAGAAACTGAGGCAAACCGGATGAAGGGACTTGCCCAGGGTCACACGACTAGGAAGTATCTGGGACCAGATTTGAATTCAGGAAGATAAATCTTTCTGACTCCAGACCTGGTACTCTATCCACTGTATTATTTAGCTGCCCACAAATGCCTGCTTATGGCTAGAACTAAAAAAAAAAAAAGAAAAGAAAAGAAAGTCCTACTTAGATTCCTTATAGATCTAAAACTGGAAAGGATTTTTTAAAGCCATCAATTCTAACACCTTCATTTTACAGATGAGGAAACCATCCCAGAAAGGTTATGGGATTTTCCCAGGGGTCACCCATCTGTCTCACCAGTGCTAGAAGCAGAATTTGTGCTTCGGTATTCCTGGTCCAACCCACCCATCCTCCATCCCTGGTCCAGCATAGTGTCCACTGTGCCTTCCAGCTATTCAAGGAATCTGGGATTCTGGAAGTCTCTGCTAATGGATCCAGCTTTCTGAGAAGGGTTCAGGTGTGAACACACCTTCTGTTAATGAGACTCCCAAATTTAAGGAGACTGCTTGCATAGGTTGTCAGAATGATTCTTTGGTTAAAGAACTCAAAGACATCTCAAATAGTAGTTATAGAAATTATCCTCCTTCCTATGGTTAAGAAGAAATCTATACTGGCAGCTTCTAAGCCGAGGAATTGAAAGGCATGGAATATGATATTCCTGAGGTCAAAGGAGCTGGGATAAGAGTAACCTACCCAGCAAAACTGAGTATCATGTTTCAGGGGAAAATATGGTCATTCAGTGGAATAGAGGACTTTCAAGCATTCTTGCTGAAAAAACCAGAGTTGAATAGAAAATTTGACATTCAGATACAAGAAGCAAGAGAAGCATGAGAAGGTAAACAGGGAAAAGAAATCACAGGAACTTATCAAAGTTGAACTATTAACATTCCTACATGGAAAAACGATAATTGTAACTGATGAAACTTTTCTCAGTAGTTGAAGGGAATAGAAATATATATATATATATATATGTCTATATATGAGGATATATGGGCATATGAATACATGTGAATGTGTGTATATATGTTTACAGGTGGTGAAATTAAGAGGTGAGAGAGGAATATAATGAGAGGAGATGGAGAGAGACAGAATGGGGTAAACTATCTCATATAGAAGAGGCAATGGAAAATGGTTACAATAGAGGGGAAGAATAGGAAGGCAAAAGGGAATGGGTCAACCTTATTCCCATTGAATTTGGCTTGAGGACGGAATGAAATACACATTAAATAGGGTAACACCCTACAGGAGAGTAGGGGCGAAGGGGATGAGAGGGAAGGCAGGCTGGGGGGTAGGGAAGTTGAAAGCACCCACTTTTGAAAAGGGACAGGATCAAAGTAGAGAATAGAACAAGTGGGAGGTGGGATAGGAGGGAGGGAAATATAGTCAGTCTTTTACAATGTATCTACTATGTTATTGTTTTGCATTAGCTACACATGTACAACCTGTACTGAACTGCTTATCTTCTCAGTAAGGGGGGGCGACAAGGGAGGAAGGGAATGAATCTGGAATTCAAAGTTTCAAAATCAAATATTCAAATATACATATATATATACTATTATTAATACTATTTTACATGTAATTGGGAAATAAGATATACAGGACTGGGGCATAGAGATCCACCATGCCCTACTGGAAAAGTGTAAGGGGATATGGGAGAAGATATGGGAGAGAGCAGATTGGAGGAGGGGATATTCTGTGGGACTGCTATTTTGGGGCAGTGGGTAGGGGGAAAATGGGAAGAAAATTTGTAATTCAAAATCTGATGGAAATGAATGATGTAAATCAGAAGTTAATAAAGCATTTGAAAAAAAATTAAAAAAAAAAAAAGAAATCTATAACAAATACAATAATACCTTGCACTTGAATTATACTCCAGAATTGATCAAAGGCTTTCACCCATTACCTCCTGCTGTGAAGTGTATGATCTCAGGCTTTATTGATAAAACCATTTTACAGAAAAGGAAGGGGAAGGTCAAAGAAACAAGATGACTTTTGCTACACCTAGGAAGGAGCTGGGCAGTACATTCATTTTCTTCACTAAGTACTTATCCAGTGCCTGTTATGGGCAAGGTCTCTAGTTAGGTTCAGAGGATATGCTATAAGGAGAAATAAAGGGATCTTCTAAATCAAAATCTGTTGTTTTCTATGTTTCAAAAGACAAAATTAAGACATTTTAGGTGTTTTTAAATTTTTGTAATCTTTTTATTCTTATGGTTTCTTGCAACTATATTGATCTGAATAGAATCCATAATTTTCCCTCAAATATAGAAAGCTTTCTAAAATGTACATGTTTTGGGTCTGAAGTATAAGAGAAAACCACTTATTTTACCTGGAATGTGATGGCAACTTGTGGAAAATAATGTTTTGTCAAATTTAACATTCATATTACTATATCATTATCATATTCAGAAATATGTTCTTACCTTGTTTTTTCTTGGAGCTATGCACCACTGCTTGTAAAAATATGTTTTGTTCTTGTTTTTTTTTATAAGATGATAGAAATGTTATTTTTTTTTTTGTCATTCCCTGCTTCTTATTCTTACCTGCTAGTAATAACTTGGATATTGAGATATGAACTGAGACTTGGTTATTTTGTGTTTTGGAGTTTCGTTTCTCATTCTTGTTTAAATTACCCTGATTTTTAAAGGTCTTTTGCTTTGGCACTAGCAAAAACATAGACTTTCTTAGTCATATTTGTATCGATTGTAGTAAATAGGGCACTGGATCTAAATTAGAGTCAAGAAAATGAGATTCAGTTTTCACCTCAGACACTGATTAGTTCTGTCACTTTAGGACCCAGTCATTTTCTGTGTTTGTTTCCTTGTTTGTAATATGAAGAGTTGAGCTTAATTACCTCTGGAACCTATGATCCTTCATTTCCAAATACATAGTTTTTTTATACTTTCCCACCAAGTTGTCCCTTATAAAACTTGAAAAATTAGAGGGAAAATTTGTCAACACCAAACCCATCAGTCATGCCTGACAACTTGTGCATGATTCTTTGACCTTAATCCTCCTAACTCTTCCTTGAGTATATATGCTTAGTCATTAGAATTGCACAATGTTCAGTTTTATTTTGTTATAGTCATTGTGTATATTGTTTTCTTGGTTCTGTTTATTTCACCCTTTATCAGTTATATTTTCCCATATTTCTTCAAATTCTTCTTATTCACCATTTCTGGCACAATAATCAATTATTTGCGTATTATAGTTTTTACCCTTTTTGCATTTTATGGGCACCTATTTTGTTTCTGGTTCTTTGCTACTACAGCAAGTGCAGGAAGGACCTTTTTAAAGAGAGAGCTGGGGGCAGCTAGGTGACATAGTGCATAGAGCACCAGCCCTGGAGTCAGGAGGACCTGAATTCAAATCCAGCCTCAGACACTTAACACTTACTAGCCATGTGACCTTGGGCAAGTCACTTAATTCCGGGGATAGTTTGGTATTAGACTTTACCTTAGGTTAGTCTACATTTTATATATAGGTGTCGTGAGAGTGTCTTAGATTTTCAAATGTTCTTTTCACTTCCAATATGTGAAGGTGAGAGTACTGATCTACCATCTATGAATACAGCATGAGTTTTGCCTAGTAGTAGGAATTGTTTTGTACCTATTTTTGTTTCCATTGTGAATAATGATATACATCATCAATGTCAAAATCACAGACAAAAAGCAAAGCAGCCCAAAGCAGATTAAAATGAGATTGGGAAATGCTTAACTATTTAAGAAATAAATAAAAAACACAGTAGTACAACATAGATAATGTTTATGTATATGACTTTCTAAATCAATGGTTTACCCACAGAGATCTCCTTCTATTTGAGTTTGATACCACCGATGTACACTTTTTCAAGATGTTTGTGTGGTACTAGGGGGCATACGCAGAGAGCAAAATTAACTTGATTTTATGTAGAGAGTAAACACCAGATCTTGCTTTATAAAAACATCATTGTGCAAAAAATTTAGCTTGATTAAGTTGACCGTGGGTCTCAGTTTCCTCATCTGTAGACTGAAGTAGCTGAATTAATGGCCTCTGAAGTCCATTCTAGTTCTAAAATCTATGATTTTATGATCATGAATTTGTTTAATTCCAGAAATATTAAGTGTCTCATAGGCAAGCTACTGGGAAGATAATAATATAAATAGTTATAGATATTCTTCACTGGAATACTGGTACTGCATAAAAACTGTTTAAATTTGTATTTAAGGTTTGAAAAGGCAACTATTGAATACCAAGAGCACTTATGTGCCATGACTGGTGTAGATTGCAGCATCACTGGATTTGATAAATCTGTCTTGAAGCTGGCCAACTCAAATAGTAATAATGCCAGTCCAAAGCATTCTCTGAATGGTAAGTTACATCGGTTTATTGTATTTATAAGATTAAATTTGGCTTCAAACATTTATTTTATTCTATGACTGTTGAAGAGATATATAAATTTGACTTTCAAATTATTTTTATTAATGCTTTGAAATATTTAGTCTGAGCTTTAGAATTATCCTGAGCTTAATTTTTTTTCTAATTTATATAATTTATAGGTGAAGCTAGAAAAACTGTCCTGGCTAAACCAAGTGATTCTTCCCCTGAGGTTATAAATTACTTGGGTAATAAAGCCTGTGAGTGCTATATCTCAATTGCTGATTGGACTGCTGTACAAGAATGGCAGAATGCTGTCCATGACTTGAAAAAAAGCACAAGTAGTACTTCCCTCAATTTAAAAGCTGACTTCAACTATATAAAGTAAGATTTTTTTTTCCTTTAATTAATTATGAAGTTTAGCACAGTACCTAAAGGGTGTGATAACCTGATTTTGTTTTAAAATAATGCATCTTTGTAAATAATGCTATTTTCAACAATCTTAACAAATTCCTTTGAACAGAATATTACAAAAATATGGTTGTTTTTATTTTTGGTTTTAATTAAGTACTTTTTTGTTAAGGAGATGAGAAGGAAGTAAAGAGGAGAATGGAGAGCAAGGGAACAAAACAGTAACAGTAGCAAATACTAATAACAAGAACACATTATCAATAATATTCAGCTTGGAAATTATAACCATAAAAACAAATAAGGAGATTTAGAGTGTAAATTTCATTTCCTTGAGTAAACTTACAGGCTGTTTTGTGCCTAAAAAACAACTTTTTAATCACTTCTGAAAACTGTTTACAATATTTGTTTATGAGACTCTAGGTATCTTTTCCTTACTAAAGAAGTAAGTCCATGGCAGTCTGGGAGTTTAAAAGAGTTCCTTTTCTGGGAGTTGTTATTTGTCCATAAGTTAATCAGTTTGATGTACCGAAGGAATGCATATGAAGGATGGGCTGTTGTAATTATCTACAAATATAATCTATTTTTAGATCCTTTCTTTTGATTGGAATAAGGTCGTCATATTCATAAAAATGTCTCCCCCAGCAAATTGTGAATAAGGATACATTACAACATTTTGAAAATAGCTAATAATTTAATTACAGATCACTAAGCAGCTTTGAGTCCGGAGAATTTATTGAATGTACTGAACAGTTAGAATTATTACCGGGAGAAAACATTAACCTGCTTACTGGAGGATCAAAAGAAAAAATAGGTATGTAAGTAAAATTATTTTTATAGACTGCACATCTGTAAATTCATTATTTGAGTGATTATATGTTCATAAATGCAGGAATTAGGCCATAACTGGATATGTCCAAACATTTGAGTCAGTACTAGTTTTTAAGCAATTGCTGTATTTAAATTGGATTTAGTCAAATGTAGATACTTGTAAAATTAAATATCATATAGATTTATATTTTTAAAAGTACTGTTGACTTTTGTAAAATGTCTGACTTTTTAAAAATACATTTTTATTGATATTTATATCACCTACATTTCCTAGTATATCTCTTTCTCATCCCCTTCCAGAAAGCTAACCTTTATAAAATAAAAAATAAATAAGTGACTGGATTAAAATAGTTGTATAAAACTAACCAGCATTTCAAAAAGTCTGACATTGTAGTGTTCCACATCCATAACCTCCCCACCTTCCAAAGAAGGGAAAGAGATATAATTTCTCATAATTCTTCTTTAAGGCCAAGTTTGGCCATTTAATGTCACAGCGTTCAGTTTCAATTCAGTTTCAATTGTTCTTTTCATTGTGGTGTTGCTGTGTATTGTTTTCATGGTTCTGCTTGTTTCACTTGGTATGAGCTTTTATAAGTCTTCCTGTGCTTCTCTGTATCCATAATCCATGATCATCATTTCTTACATTTTAGTGATACTTCATTACATTCATGTACCACAACTTGTTTAGCTTTTCCCCAATTGATAGGAATCTCCTTTGTTTCCAGTTCTTTGCTACTACAAAAAGCGCGACTATAAATATTTTGGTATGTATGGGGCTTTTCTCTTTAACATTTATCTCCTTAAGGTTTATACCTAGCAATGGAATTTCTGGATATAGGCAGTCTAGTCACTTTCTCTACATGATTCCAAATTTCTTTCTACAATGGTTGTACCGATTCACAATTCACTGGCAATGCATTAATCTTTTTTTAGCTCTACCTTTGCCATTTTTCTAGATGAAAGGTGAAATCTCAGAGTTGTTTTGTATTTAATGCAGATTTGTATTTCTCTTGGTATGAATTATTTGAAACATTCTTTCATATTTTTATGGACATTCCTTTTTTTGATATGATTTTTAAAACTAAAACCAAAAGCTAGTATAAAGGACAGTACTAGACATTTTCCTAATAAATGAAAAGGTAAAGCAAAAATTCCTCCTTTCCCATGTTATATGATGATGATGATGATAGCAGCTAGAGAGCAAACATAGGTTAAATCTCTTGCTCAGGATCACACAGTTAGTAAATGTGTGAAGCAGGTTTTGAATTAAGTTCTTCTGGACTCCAAGCCTGGCACTCTTTCTTCTGTGCCCCTGGCTGCTCCTAGCCGACATAAGTCTAGAAATGCTATCAGCAGTAGCAGTAGAAGAGAGTCTAATGGGTTTACTTCAGAAATCCTTTGGAATCAACATAGATTCTAATTGAAACTAGCTAGGTGGCTCAATGGGTAGGGCATTGAGTCTGGAGCCAGGAAAGCTTTTTCTCAGTTTTCAGATGAAATAAAAACTCAGTGCCCTTTGCAGCATGGCAGCACAAAATTAGGCAGGTTGGAGCAATGCGCAGAGGGCTGGAATAAGGAAGAAGAGAGTTCAGATCTGACCTCATATACTTAATAGCTGTGTGACCCTGGATAAGGCATTTAGACTCTTTCTACCTCAGTTACCTCAACTATAAAATGAGGATAATAAATAATAGTACATACCTCCTGCAGTTGTTGTGAGGATCAAATGAGATAATATTTGTAAAGTACTTAGCACAGTGCCTAGCACATTGTAGGTACTTAATAAAATGCTTATGACCTTCCTTGAAATAATAGCTATTAACAGGTTACAAAATAAATAACATTTCTCTATAGTAATATAGCAAAACCTAGAAAGGAATAATAGAAGGGCACATCCCATTCACAGTACATGCTATATCTGGGACTCAGTCCACCAAAGCACACATACTTACTGATATAAAGTTCCCTTTAAAAAAAAAACAAAAAGAACAAGCAACTTAATTGAGGGGATATCCAGAGCTTGTGTCTGGGATATAACAATAGAATAAAAATGGTAATGCTACAAAAATTCATTTTCAGATTTAGTGCTATCCTAATCATAATTCAGAGCTAGATAGAATTTTTAAAAATCTAGATTATCAAGGGGGAAACAGTTTTTCAAAGAAAGGATAAAGGAGAATTAGGATTTAAAGAATTCATACTACATTATAAAATAACCATAAAAACCACTTGATAATGGTTGAAAAGTAGAAACTGTGATCTATGGAACAGGCTTAACAAGAAAAAATCAGCAATAATTGAGCTCAATCCAGCATAGATAAATATCTCAAAGACATTACCTAGGAAAACTATTATGTAGGAAAGAACTTTACACAAGAATCGCTGGGAACATTGGAAAGCAGTCTTGCAAAAGGTTAGGTTTATGCCAGCATCTTACAATATATACTGCAATACTCAAAATGAATCCATAACCTAAACATGATAGCTATGGCTATGGGATAAATTCATAATTAAAGTACAGATGAATGGATAACACTTTTGATTATGTGAAATTAAAAGAATTTTACATAAATAAAATTAATGCAGCTGGCATAGAAAGGGAAGTGGTTGACCAGTAAAACATCTTTATATAAAATAGCTCTAGTAAGAGTCTGACATTCAAGATAGATTTAGATAATATAGGTATTACAGATATACAGATATTTATATGTAGATATCATTACAGAGGTAGAGATTTAGATAATATGGATATTATAGACAACAAATGCAAATATATTAGATCAAAGCATTGCCCAGTGTAAATGATGGAAAGAGCTAAGCTGCAGAGCCTGTTTTGTAGAGTTTCTCACTTGGAGCTCCTTCTACTGGTGAAAGAATTAGTCTAATTTTAAGGGGTGGAGGTGATATTTTTTAAATTTAAACTTTGTTTAAAAATTTTAATGCAGTATTACCATTTTATTTATTCAAAGGAAACATCTTTGTAAAAAGATTTTTAAAACCTTGGATTCTTATTTTGTTTATAGTATAACTTAAAACAGTTTTGTATAATCTGTTTCACTTTACTATACACAGTGGGTAAGACCAAGACATCCCTATTTACATAGTATTTGGGCACAAAGTCTAGATATGCCTCAGATAAAGTTTTTTTCATTTGCACATATCTTTGACTTATAAAAAAATTTCAGTCAGTATTTCTGGGAAGTATTCATAGTATTGTAGTACAATGACTGATTTCTTAGTCCTCAAGAATACATTTCAGTTGTTGGACTGAGAATTTTTTATTTTCTAATAACAATGAAGCAGCATTAATAATATTTTCCTAAGATACAAAAGAAAATTGCATTTATCAGTAGCTGTGGTGGGTATTCTTTTAACTTGTCTAAATCCATTGACATTAGGATGTAAAAAGTAGGAAATACCATTTTTTATGAGATGCATTTCATTTTTATAGATATGAAAAAACTCCTTCCTAACATGTTAAGTCCAGATCCAAGGGAACTTCAGAAATCCATTGAAGTTCAGTTGTTAAGAAGTTCTGTTTGTTTGGCAACTGCTGTGAATCATATAGAACAGGAACAGAAGTGGCAATCTATAACTGAGTAAGTTTAAGAAACATTTTAGATATATTTGAATTTATCATTTAGTTGGTAGGACTTTGTTGCTCCTAAAATGGGTTAGGAATATTCTCATTATAAATTACATTGGCCTTGCTTTGTCTATGTATAATTCGTGTATAGGAATGGTAATCGGGATGGCTAGGTGGTGCAGTGAATAGAGCACCAGCCCTGGAGTCCGGAGGACCTGAGTTCAAATCCGGCCTCAGACACTTAACACAAAAACTAGCCGTGTGACCTTGGGCAAGTCACTTAACCCCAATTGCCCCTCCCGCAAAAAGAAAAAAAAAAGGAATGCTAATGACCAGATGAATTGTGGTTTCAAAGGAGCAAAAGGTTAAAATAATTAAAAAGCACAAATTATGCCATTTCAGTGTCATTTTATGATTGAAAAATGTTTGTCCCATCTTATTAAGAAATCAATATAGTACAGTGTCATACTTTTTTTCTGTGTCATACTTTTAAATAATTTAACTTTGAATCACAGATTGATAAGTTATGGTTAATTAATATCAAACTTTTTTTTTTCAGAAATGTTGTAAAATATTTGAAGCAAACATCACGAATAGCTATTGGACCCCTGAGACTCTCTACTCTAACTGTTTCACAGTCTTTGCCAGTTTTAAGCACTCTCCAACTATATTGTTCATCTGCTCTGGAGAATACTGTGTCAAACAGGCTTTCAACAGAGGTATATTTCTATGTGTATCAGTCTATGAAACTTTTATGAAGTAATATTCATGGTTAGACTAGTTTTCTAATCAATTCCTTATAGAGAAAATAGAAATAATTCTCACCTTTTTATATCATTAATAGTGCCTGAATTTTTCACTTAATATCTTATGCCCATTAAGTCTGTCTTTTTTGTATCTAGTTTCATTTTGGTTGAGAAATTATCAGTATCAGTTATCCCTGTTAAGTTTCAACTGGCCATGCTCACAAATGGAGAGTAAGTGGGAAGTAAATCAGTTTTTTGTTTAATTGCCTTTTTAAAAAGATTTTGATAGTTGTTTTGTGTCCTTTATGATAGGTAAATAAATGCTTATATTCTCAGCATTGACCAGAATTAATGAGTATGACTTTGGGCTTTTAATTTAAAACACTGATTTTTTTTTTTGAAACACATGCACATTAAAAGCATTCAGGCTTGAGTTAACTCAAGAATGATGAGTATGAGAAGAGACTTAAATGTAATAGTGAACACACCAAAAAATAGACTGAAACTCCTTGTATAATGAGAATTTGCTTATTGACCTTATTAATGGATCCTTAGCATTCATTTGAGATCACTGCCAGGATTAATTATATTTAGTCAGTTGTGTCATTCTCTGACTACCTGAGCTCATTACCCCAAAATAGTCAACTTTTAACAACTTTTTATGATATTCTAGTTTATGTAATTTTTTTTGCAGGACTGTTTAATCCCACTTTTTAGTGAAGCTTTACGTTCATGTAAGCAACATGATGTAAGACCGTGGATGCATGCACTGAGATATACTGTGTATCAGAGTCAGTTACTTGAAAAAATTAAAGGTATGCATACTACTTTCAAAATAAATACTTAAATGAATGCAGAATTAGTATTCATAGACCTTGTTAATAACTTCTTTGGAACAGCATGTATTTTTATAGAACTGTTTATAGATAATACCTGTCTATGGTGAAGAAAAGTGCTTTTAAAGTTATTTTTGCCTTTAAATAGTTATGAAAATCCCATTTCCAGAGTTAAAAGCCAGTACTTTTTTATTGATATTGCAATATAGTTGAATATTAATGAATTAACCATTGAAGTATCCATTTAGGAGTACTCAAATATAGGCAGAATATAAGAAATTTAGGTTTAGATTACAAACATTGATAACTGATAATAACTATGGACTTTTAACACAAATGGACTCCCTGGAAACTTATTCTTTTTCTCTCACTCTGTGTATATTCCCATCTTGAACAATTTTCTCTCAAGATCAATGAATGAAAATAAATAGGCCCCAGGAAGAAAAGCAAAAAGAGAATAAAAAATTTTACCTATTCATTTACCTTCCCTCCACTCCCAGCCTTCTGTCTCATAGCCTACCTTTGAACCAGATATTCAACAGTTGCCATATTGATCCTACTGCAAATTGATTACTAAAATGAAATTTCTTTCAAAGAAAAATAAACACATGGCTGGCTATACATTAGAAAATAAGTATGTCCAGTAATCATATGTTTATTGTGCAAAGTTTATTTTCATATTTCTTGAAATACAAATGAGTTTTATTGTGGTTTTTTTTCCTTTTACACAATCTATAAAGGAAAGAGTATTGGATACTGAGTCAAAAAACTTAAATCCCAGCTCTAATACTTGTGTTGGCATGGCCAAGTCATAGGACTGTAACAATGCTTGTGAAACAATGCTGCCCTGTAAGAGTGTGAGGAAATCATTATGCAACCTGTATAAGTGTTGCGAATATCATTTTCTATTTTCATTTCCATCCGTTATATTCAAAAGGTAGGGGGGAGGGGTTTGTTTGTTTTCTGGTTTTTTAGCTACGAACTGTTTAACCACCTGTTAAAGAAGGATGACACTTTTACACATATGACCAAATTATACTGAAATTCTGTGCATTTCCAGGGTATGCTTTTAAAACATGACTATTCTAAAAATCAGATTTTTGTATAAGTCAAAAAGGAGAGGAAGAGTAGTAAAGGAGTAGGAGAGGAAGTAGCAAAAGTGTGCTGTGTTTAGACCAGTGTGATACTTTTCCATGTGAGGGTTTTTGTTGGCAGAGCCTCAGATGTTATCATAACATAAGTGGATGCAACTTGACCCTGTGCCTGGATGGATGTCATACTGTTCAACATTAACAAATGTTTGTTTTTCTATTTCCAGAACAAACTGTTCCAATTAGAAGTCACCTTATGGAACTGGGTCTAACAGCAGCAAAATTTGCCAGAAAACGGGGAAATGTAGCACTGGCCACAAGATTGCTTGCACAGTGTAGTGAAGTCCAATTGGGAAAAACCACTACTGCCCAAGATTTAGTCCAGTATTTTAAAAAGTTGTCAACACAAGGCCAGGTAGATGAAAAATGGGGACCTGAGCTTGATATAGAAAAAACCAAACTTTTATATACAGCAGGTTAGTATAATGTTTATATTAATAGACTTAATTTTAAACTAATAGAAAAAATTGGGTTAAATGTTTAGCCTGATCTAGAGCTTGTAAGAGCTCTAAAATCTGGCTTCATCATAGAGTGGACTGAGACCAGGACTTAGATTCAAGAAGTGGAGGTCAAAGCCCACCTCTTCTACATACTGGCTTTTGTGACTATGGCCAAGTTCTTTAACCTCTTAGTGCTGTGGGTCAGAACAGAAAACTGATGAGTAAAATATAATATTTACTTAACAGTAAATATTTAACAAAATAAATACAACTTGGATAATGTTAATTTGTAGTTTTCTAAGCCAATATGTAGACCCCAGGGATCCATTTCTATTTGGGTTTGGCACCACTACTCCAGGCAACCTTCTGAGACTGTAGGTTATAGAGAAGGTATCAAACTGCATTGGTAGAAAGAGTTTCCTCTTCTGAAAGTTTCCTGTATCAGTGAAATAAGGTCAGCCCCTATCCCTGTAAAAATTGTATTCTGATGATCCATTTAACGTAGTGGTAATTTATCTTATCTCAGTTAACGTTTTTAGTTTTTCTAGTCTTTTTTACTATATGGAATAGAAATGTTTCTCTGACCCATGATTTGTCACTGAGCATACATATTTTACTGTTTCTTTATAACAAGGAAGTTATAAATTAATTTATCAGGACTGTGGGTCACTGGAACCATGAAATGCAATATCCTGTGAAAATACTAGAAATCAGTCTTACATATGACTAGTAATTATACTGAAATCTTGTGCCCCCTTCAAAGATCTTTCTCAAAGATTTGACTTCTTAGCACTGCGTGATTCCTTTTTTATCCTTATTTGCTTCATTTTACTATCAATGTATATTTATAGTTCTTAAATTTAACACATAATTTTGGGGAATGGGATAGAGGAAGAAGGTAGTATTCTGAAGGTGGAAAACTTGCTTCAGATTGCTTTTAGCCAGAATATAAAACTATTGGCTGAAAAGAAGCAAGTTGGTGTTTTGTCTATTTTTTTCTAAGATAAAATGTTTTTATTAGGATCTGTTTCATTTTTTAAGAAATCTTAAGAATTTTAAGGATAGGCAATATTTTCCCTAATGACTCTTTTCTTTGTTTTTTGCCCTTTTTGAGGGGGAAGGCAGGGCAATTGGGGTTAAGTGACTTGCCCAAGGTCACACGGCTAGTAAGTGTTAAGTGTCTGAGGTTGGATTTGAATTCAGGTCCTCCTGACTCCAGGGCCAGTGCTCTATTCACTGCGCCACCTAGCCACCCCATGACTCTTATTTTCTAAGAGCAACCTGCTTCGTTGGCTGTGTTAGTGAACATAATTTGTGGTATGGTAGTAGTCTACCTTAGAATGTGATGTTTTACACCAATAGTAGAATAATTTGTGATGTTTGTAAAATTAAGTTGAAAAACTTGACTGCTTTCCCCCTCTCTTCTTTTTGTCATCTAGTGATCATTACCATTCTGGTATCTAGTGTTTTCACCCCAAAACAGATGTGAGTATTCACTTTAAAAGGATTCTTTTAAATTATAGTTTGTTGTCTTACTCAGGTCAGTCAACACATGCGATGGAAATGTTGAGTTCTTGTGCCATAGCCTTTTGCAAGTCTGCCAAAGCTGAATATGCAGTAGCTAAATCAATTCTGACCCTAGCTAAATGGATCCAAGCAGAATGGAAAGAAATTTCAGGGCAATTGAAACAGGTATACAGAGCCCAACAGCAACAGAATTTCACAGGTCTTTCTACTTTGTCTAAAAACATACATACATTGATTGCACTACCATCTGTCAATGCAATAGAAGAGGAATATCCCCGGATTGAGAGTGAATCTACAGGTATCATTCCTTTTTAATTTTTAAAGTTTTTGCTTAAAATGAGTTTAATTTTTTTAATATTAACTGTTACACTGTTATGATTTCAGATTTTTAAAAATTCTTGTGACTACTAATACTAGTAAATAAGTATTTTAAGATTGTAATTAGTGATTTATATTGCTTTGTGTTGCTAACAAATAGGAACTTTTGTATTAAAGTGCTTCTATGTAGAATTCATTCTGCTTTTGTTTTACAGAGCTTTACTATATTCTACTTATCCAAAACCACATTGTTTTAATATATCTGACAGATACTATATTTAACATTTGCTGTTTTTTCTCAATCTTGATAGTAAATATTGGAGTTGGAGAGCCTGACTTCATATTGGGGCAGTTGTATCACCTCTCTTCAGTCCAAGCACCAGAAGTTGCCAAATCTTGGGCAGCACTGGCTAGTTGGGCATACAGATGGGGCAGAAAAGTGGTTGATAATGCCAGGTATGTACACATCAGATATTTAATTCAAATGAAATTTATTGAATTTGTTAAAGTATATTCCAAGATAGAGATTTGAGTGTTATCATTATTAAATTTGGGGTAGGTGGAATAATGATGTATTAATTTTTACAGTCAAGGAGAAGGTGTCCGTCTACTACCCAGAGAGAAGTCTGAGGTACAGAATCTACTTCCAGAAAACATAGCTGATGAAGATAGAGAAAAAATATATGGTATTCTTGGTCAGGCTGTATGCAGGCCAGCTGGAATTCAGGCAAGTAAAAAAAAGTTTTAAGTGTCACTTCTAATACAACTGGAGTGTTATTGTTGCATCATTTCCTTTTAAGGAAACATGTTGCATACTGCTCTTAATAAAACACTGTTTGGAATTATATAATTGATATTTTGACTGAGAACTTTTGATTTTGACTGAGAACATGATACTGCTTGTTTTAAGAGGCTGCACACAGCATCTGAGAAATCTAAAAGTATTGTTGGCTCAAGGTTATATTCATTAAGGTTGAATTTAAGTTAGTTTCATGTGACCCTGGGCAAGTCGCTTAACCCTCTTTCTCTCAGTTTCCTCATCTGTAAAATGAACTGGAGAAAGAAATGGCAAATCACTCCAGTATAACCCCAAATGGGGTCATGGAGACTTGGAAGTGACTGAACAACAAAGTTAGTTTTAGAGTATACATGTACCTATTGAAACATATCTCTCTCTATCTCCTTGCCTGAGCATCCTCTCTCTCCCACTGTCTCGCTAGCAAACTCTTTCCACCATAGGCTCCATGTGACTCCATTCAGCCTATTAGGGGGCAGAGTTTACTTTCAAAGCAGGGGAGGTCTTCACATTCTCCCCTAGGGCTATTAAGGGGCAGGGAAGATCTTCAAATTCCCATTACAGTCTTTCACACAAATAAAAATGCACATGTGCATACAGTCAGACACACACAAACACTTGCTCAAAGATAAAAAAAACATTAAAGTTTATCAAGTGATTTCTATACAATAACAATCCCATGATGTAGTCACTTGGTATCTACAACAGTTGGGGCACAGAGAATTTATGTACCTTACCCAATTGTATGTAGCACAAAAGTATTAACAAGAGAATCAGAAACTAGGTTTCCTGACTTAAAATATTTTTGTGTATTGTTTATGTCTCTGCATAAATATACATGTATATTTTAAAGACATTTAATTTTCACTTTTTGAGTTGAAAATAGGTTTTTTTCCCCTAATTTTCATTCAGGATGAAGATATAACACTTCAGATAACTGAGAGTGAAGACAATGAAGAAGATGATATGGTTGATGTCATTTGGCGCCAGTTATTGGCAAGCTGCCCATGGCTTTCAGATCTCGATGAAAATGCAACAGAGGGACTAATTAAAGTGTGGCGAAAAGTTGTAGATAGAATCTTTAGCCTCTACAAACTGTCCTGTAGTGCATATTTTACTTTCCTTAAACTCAATGCTGGACAGGTATGAAGTATAAATAATGCCTTTTACAAATTTGTCAAAGTTGCTTTGCTAGTGTATAGCAAGAGTATTTCAGTTATCCCTTCCACATCACAACTTTTCCTATAGCACTTTCAATAATTGCGAGTTGGCATAAAAAGTTAAATGGGGATTTTGAGGGAGTTTTACAGAGGCTATAGACACGAAGGCCAGCAGACAATACAGGAAAATTTTAGAAACTCAGACATGCATAATGTGTGTATGTATATATAATTTTTCTGTAATATCGATATATTTTATCTTTTAATACTGGAACAATTCAGACTTCTCTGCTACTAAGAGAGGGCCAGAAATTTTTGTGTTGATTTTCCAGATCACTGGGGCACTATGCTGCTAACCACTCCTCCCCCTCTCCCCCGCCCCCCGCCCCGCCATGTGGAAGGGATAGCTGTATAAATTTTTCTTTTTAACTCTCTCTTTCCCCTCTCCCATTTTGTTGATTTTTAGATTCCTCTAGATGAAGATGATCCCAGATTGCATTTAAGTAATAGGTCTGAACAGAGTACTGATGATGTCATTGTAATGGCAACATTAAGGTTATTGAGACTGCTTGTTAAGCATGCTGGAGAACTTAGACAGTATCTGGAACATGGCTTGGAAACAACACCCACTGCTCCATGGAGAGGTAACATGTGAAATGAAGCTTTGTAAAAACCAATACTTTCAGTGGATTTAGGAAAACTAAGGTCAGCTAGGTGGTACAGTAGATAGAGTGAAGGAGCTGGAGTCAGGAAAACTCATCTTCCTGGGTTTAAATCTGACTTCAGACACTTACTAGCTATGTGACCCTGGGCAAGTCACCCTGCTTGCTTCAGTTTCCTCATTTGTAAAATGAGTTGGAAATGGGAATGACAAACTACTCCATTATCTTTGCCAAGAAAACCCTAAATGGAGTCACAAAGAGTTGGACAAAATGAAAAATAACTGAACGACAACAACAGAGTGAAAACCTAATTATGTTTAAACATGGGAGTCTACATTACACCTCATCCTACACCATCTTTTATACTATAAATAATGTCTATTTACTAACAGACTACATGATGTAATGAACAAAGTACTATTTGGAGACAGGAAAGGCCCATGTTCTAATCCTGCTTCACAGGTACCAGCTGTGTTGCCATGGGCAAAATCACTTTAACACCTTCCTCCTTCCCCAGACTCAGATTCTTTAATCAGATATACAGGTGGCCTGCTTCTCTGATCAGAATCACAAGTAGGTATGATAAAGCATGAGTGATTTAAAGTGAAGCCCCCAATGACTATAAACTCCCTGTTGGCAGAGATTGCGTTGTCTAAACCAGTGGTTTCCAGAGTGGAGAGCAGTCCCATGGCCTGAGTATATGATGAACCATATTGAAGGGTCGAAAAATCCCACCTTCTCTGTCCGTTGGGACAATTATAACCAAACTAGTCTCAGGACACCCACAGTAGAACCTGTAGAACAACTCCTTTACCCACCACAATACTTCATTACTAGAGCAGACACCTCAGGAGGGTGTAGATTCTACCTCTCTTCTTTTCATTTGGGTTGGACAGAGTGAGTTGCATAGGATAGGTAGATGTGTTAGCTTGCCATATGTATCACAGGCCTTTTTTTAATATAACTTTAAATTCTAAATTTTAAAAAATGAACATTTCCACACACACAAGCAGGACATAAAGGATTGTATATGAGACAATGAATCTTCATTTCAGTCTACTTACTTTGTAAAAGAATAAATTCCACATTTTACTTTAGAATTGTCCTGTTTTTCTATGCTTGTTTTCTTCTGTATATTTCAAAAAATGCTTCAAAAGCCCTCTTAATTTTTGGAGGGGAGGCGCATTTTTATTGCTAACCTTCCTGTCTCTTCTATACTACGTCATCATATAACCCATTTCAATTGTTCTTGTGTTTGTATTTCAGAGTTCTTGCTCAGCTCTGATTTTTTTCATCAGAAATGTTGCAAATTCCTCTATACCTTTAAAGATCCATTTTTTCCCTGTAGAATGATATTTGACTTACCAAGCAAATTATTCTTGGTTATAGATTTCAATTTCTTGCCTTTTGGAATATTGTGTTCCAAGATCTCTTGTTTATAATTAAAATTGCCAGGTCTTATGTGATCCTGACTGTGGTACCTTAGTTCTTGAACAGCTTCCTTCTGGAAGCTTGCAGTATTTTTTCTTTGATATAAGAGCTCTGGATTTATGGATTTATTTTTTATATTTATTCCTGTGATTTTTCTTTTTAGGGGTTTCTTTCTGGTGGTGCTGCCCTCTGGTTCTAATAGATTGGGAAGTTTTCATTTATTATTTTTTTATCATGGTTTTCAAGGAGTCCAGTGATTCTTAAATTATCTCTCCTTGATTTTTTTTAATAAGCAGTATCTTACATTTTCTCCTATCAGGTCTTTTGATTATGTTCTAATATTTCTTGCTGTTTTGTAGAGTCATTGATTTCTGTTTGTCCTACTTTAGATTTTAGGGAGTCCACTATTATGTTTGGTGTCTTTCTTCAGTTTACTCATTTCTCCACTTTTGATTGTTGAATTCAGACTTTGTGCAGGCACTAGGCTCCACCCCTGCTGTGTTTTGGTGTGTGGTGTTCAGCCCTGCTTGTTTTTACCCTAGTTCATCTGTGTTCTTGCACTGTTTTCCATTTCCCCCAAGTTCAAAGAACTGGATCTTTAGGGCCCTTTTTAGTGTTAAGAATCTCCACATAGTTGGGCTATCCTGGTCTTAAAGTGCCACCCTTATCACTGTTGTTCCTTTTGCCTTCCTAGGTCAGTATACCACCCTGGTATTTTGACCAACTTGGGGCTTTCTTGGAAGCTCTTTTGCTGCCTCTGGACACAGAGCCTTGCAGGCTCTTTGCAGGATCTTTGGCTCACCCTTGGTCACATTTAGATGCTATCATCTTTGACCCTTTACTCTCCCAAACCTCACATATTCAGTCAGTTGTTAAATCTTACATTTCTACCTCCACAGCTTCTCTCAAATAAGTGCCTTTCTCACTTCACTCTCACAACCACCACTCTTATGACGTTATTACCTGTTGCCTGGATTATTAGAATAGTTTCCTAATTATTCTCCCTGCCTCAAGTTTCTTCCTTCTCTAATCCATCTACTGGACAGGTAACAGCGATTTTCCAAAAGTGCTCACGTAACCATCTCATTCACCTACTCAGCAGAATCCAGTAGCTCTGTATTGATCCAGAACCAAATACTTTGTTTTTATCTTGATCTTTTTTATTCCTACCTTTTTTGCCAGTTTTAGAATGTACACAATTGTTAGTATAATAGTACTGGTAATTTTTGAGCACATACATGAGCAAAATGTTTTTATTGAAGTTTGGCAGACATTGGTTTGAACCTTTTCCTGTAGAAATGTTGGCTTAGTTTTGCAATAAATTATATTTGCCATAGTGACAATTTTTCATGGCTAAGATTTTGATTTGAAAAATAGGCCTTTTTAAAAAAAATAGGTTACATTAAGTTCTTACCTGACCCTTTAAATTTTTTTTAAATAGAAACCTGTGATTTCATCAGTACAGAAAATTGCCTGTTTTCTTACAGGCAACCCACTTTACCAGTGCAGATCAGTAACTGCAAGCAGTTAAAAGTTTTGGCACCTGAGGGTCACTGAGAGTTTAAGTGACTTGTCTTCAGTTACACAGCAAGTTTATGTCACAGGGAGAACTTGAACTTATACTTCCTAACTCCAAGGGCAGCTTTATCAACTACTTCATTAAAGGGAAAAGCAAGTTTCCTCTTTCCTGACACAATTCTTATAAATGTCCAATAAGAAGTTGTCATAGAAGTATTACTCAGAAGTTAAAAACTTCTAAAAACTGTTCTTGTCTCCTATTGACTCACTGTTCCAATTATGTATTCACTAATGTGAAATTTTCTGTATGCTTCAGTGTAGAACTGACTAATTTATGTAGTTATTTGATTAAAATCTTGGGGGGAGTGAGTTTACCTCCAAGTTGCTTCCCTCCTTTTTTTGCCTTAAAAAATGTTTTTTTCTTAAATTTTACTATTTTTTTTTTTAGCTTTCTTTTCTTTTTACATGTTGAGTTCCAGATTCTCTCCCTCCCACCTACTGAAAAGGCAAACAGTATATCAATTATATATGTGAAATCATGCAAAACATATTTCCATATTAGCCATACTGCCAAAAAAAGAAAATTATATTTCAGTTTGCACTCAGAGGTTGTCAGTTCTCTCTCTGGAGGTGGATAGCATTTTTTCGTCATGAGATCTTTGGAATTGTTTTGAATCATTGTATGGATCAGAGGTGGCCGAGTGTCTCACAGTTGGTCATGATTACAACGTTACTGTTACTGTGTACAGTGATCTTCTGATTCTTCTCACTTCGCTTGGCAGTTTATCCAAGTCTTGGAATATTTTTTTTCTGAAGTCACCCCTGTATCTAATAGCATAATGGTTCTCTATCACACTTACATACCACAACTTGTTTAGCTATTCCCAAACTGATGAGCATCCCCTGGATTAAAATATTTGAATGATATGAAATGGTTGTTTTTCTTGGTCTACTTAATATGTAAATTCACTGAGAGGATTTAGCTATGGTTATGGGTAAGTAATTCCCATAAAGTTGAGAATAATTAAAGCCCATATGCTCTTTTTCCCAGACTTTGAGGACTTTGAAGGATCTTTACACCTAGGATTGGGGGGGGGGGCAGGTTGAGGGATAAGATTTTTTAAAATCTCACAGTTGCTAAGGACATTTCACTGTAAGAAGGGAGATCACAGAACTGGAGCTAGGAGGGTGGTTAGTACATGATATCTACTAAGTCAAAAGCTTTCATTTTATGGATGCAGATTTGGAGGTGTAGTAACTTGCCCCAGGTCAGGTGGCAATGCTGGGATTTGAACTATGACTCCAAATTCAGCTTTCTCTTTTTTGTACTATGTTACCTCCCGGAAAACTGTTTTGCAGATAGTTCTGATGGGTTGGATATTTCAGGTTCTTTTTTCCTCTCCCCTCCCTTCCTGAAAAAAAAAAAAGTATGGATTTAATGCAGGGGTTTTTTTTGGGGGGAGGGGAGTTGCTCTTTGGAGGGGGAAAGGCAGGGAAGTTGGGGTTAAGTGACTTGCCCAAGGTCACACAGCTAGTAAGTGTTAAGGGTCTGAGGCTGGATTTGAACTCAGGTCCTCCTGACTCCAGGGCCGGTGCTCTATTCACTGCGCCACCTAGCCACCCGGATTTAATGCAGTTTAAAAGATTTATTCAGACTTTCTTTCTTCCTCTTTTTCCAAAGGTATTATTCCACAACTTTTCTCCCGTTTAAACCACCCTGAAGTATATGTTCGCCAAAGTATTTGTAACCTACTCTGTCGAGTAGCTCAAGACTCCCCTCACCTCATATTGTATCCTGCAATAGTGGGTACTATTTCACTTAGTACTGAATCCCAGTCTTCAGGTATGGAATATTAGAATACTTTCCCTTTGAGTGAATTTACAACAATTTTGTGTTGTGTGAACATTCCGTTATGTAGTCTGTGACTTATTAGAGTCATCTTTAATGCCATTTTTTATTTTTCTTTTCTTGACTTTTGCTACAGATCATTCTAGTGTTTGTGGTACATTAATTTTTAAATTCTAGATAAATACGAAGAAAAGAAGTTGACTTGGAATGAGTTAGCTTGAATCATGTATTTAATGGTTTCGTTTAATGGTTCTTTTTCTCCGTTTTATTTAATATTATATGCACATGGAAGAGATATTTTTATAATCTATGTTTTGTCTTCATTCTAGGCAACAAACTTCCTTCTGCAATTCCTACCTTACTGGGCAATATTCAAGGTGAAGAATTATTAGGTGCTGATTGTGAGGGAGGAAGTCCCCCAGCGTCCCAAGATAGTAATAAAGATGAGCCCAAGAATGGTTTAAATGAAGACCAAGCTATGATGCAAGATTGCTACAGCAAAATTGTAGATAAGCTATCTTCTGCAAACCCAACAATGGTGTTACAGGTAAAGGATTTTGTTTTTATTTTCAAATTGAAGTATATTTTACTCAGGACTAAAATATACCTTTAATAGTATTCTGGAAATCATACTGGAGGGAAAAAACAATACATAATTTACTATATATTTTGTTAAACTATTTGAAATTTGAATTTCAAGATTAATTTTTAAAATTACATAGTGTTCATTCTTCTTGATATTGTGGAATTACTAATTTGGAATGGTGTAATTTAAAATAAAAATCAGACTTTTAACAATTATGCTGTACATACTCTAAAAATAAATACATTGTGATGTTTGTATAGGTCCAAATGCTAGTAGCAGAACTTCGCAGAGTCACCGTTCTTTGGGATGAGCTTTGGTTAGGAGTTCTGCTGCAACAACACATGTATGTCTTGAGACGGATTCAGCAACTAGAGGATGAAGTGAAGAGAGTTCAGAACAACAACACCTTACGC
Organism: Petaurus breviceps papuanus; assembly: GCF_028583685.1. Taxonomy (NCBI): domain Eukaryota; kingdom Metazoa; phylum Chordata; class Mammalia; order Diprotodontia; family Petauridae; genus Petaurus; species Petaurus breviceps. Next base: position 265,194 of record NW_027185903.1, on the reverse strand, counting down.
AAGTATGATTGATCAGGAAAATTTCAGAACAAATGGATATTCTTCTACTTTTGCTTCAACATCTACTTTCCATATTGCAATTTAGTTTATTTTCTATATGGTAACATTTAAGTAGAACTCTTATCACTTGACAGTATTAGTTTCATTTTTCAGTAGTTCTATAGCATCAGGTGTTATTTAATAGTAAGTTCTGTGTATATAAAATTTATTTAAATAAATACACAAAATATTTTTGTATATAATCTTTCCATATTAACATATAGTATTTTATTTGAAATGTAGTTTTTTCAAGGTAGTTTAGTCCAAAAAATAAATTTGAAGGCAGTTATCATAGGCAGGGAGACAGCTCTGAATGAAGAAGCTGACAGATCTAGGGAGGTAGGCTTCAAAAAAAAAAGATAAACTAATTGAAAGGCAGTGGTGTCATCAGTCTACATTGACAAGTTTCATTGCTAGTTATTTATAGTTGTCTCCTATTTGTGATTCATAAATCTAGAAATTTTGTGTGTGTAAATAATTACATCACATACTTCAAAGTGGCAAAAATAAAATTTCCTTTTTTATTAGAGAGGAAAAAATAGCTATCATGCGTGAGAAGCACACTGCTTTGATGAAACCCATTGTATTTGCTTTGGAGCATGTACGGAGCATCACAGCAGCTCCTGCAGAAACACCTCATGAAAAATGGTTTCAGGACAACTATGGTGATGCAATTGAAAATGCCCTGGAAAAATTAAAGAATCCATCAAATCCCGCAAAGCCAGGAAGCAGCTGGATCCCTTTTAAAGAGGTACTGCCGTAAGACTACCTGCAAGAAAGTACAAAAAAGAAATTTTTCTTTAAAGTTGATGGATGTTTTGGGTTTTTTGGTTTTGTTTTTTTTTTCCCAAATTTCCTTGGCTCTCTCTCCATAGGAGAGAGCTTTTTTAGCAAAAGCTGTGTAAGACTGTCCGTTATAGATTGTTGTGGGTTTATTTATTTTGTTTTGACAAAACTAAAGTTTCCTTTGATGTTAGCACCTACAACATAAATTATTATTAAGTGTTTGCCCTCTGCTGCTTACTGGTCCATTGTGACATAATCCAAAGGTGGTGAGCAAGTAACACTCTAAATTGGTTGTTAAATGTAAAGTGCCCAAGCTCAGCATTCTCTGACTTTTACCAAATACTAGTCATCTTCTCTTCTGTTACAGAGGAAAAAACAAAAGGAGGAGAGTGTTTGATCCTTTGTATAATTTACTTACTTTTTTTAGTGAATGTATTTAATGTTTATAATAACAAAAAGGCAAACAACCTGATAGCACTTTATTAGCATAGTAAATAAAACTGATATTGATTGGACTTTTAAATTACTTTTATAAATTGTGGAAATAATTCAGAATGACTAAATTAGGAGAGATTAAATATTAAAATAAAATGTTTTAATATTTATCTGCCATTTTCCCCATATATTTGTCAGATATGTTTTCAGAAGTAGCAGCATTACAAATTAATTGTGTGAAATAGATTTTTGAACCCTACCATTGGCTACTTCTTTTTCCCTTACAGTTATTAAGGGTTTTTTTTAATGCCATTTAATAATATTTCTTTTCCTCTTAGAATTGAAGCTTGTATACCAAAATAAATGTGAAGAAGTAAGCACTATACTAATATATTGAACTTTAGGAATTTTTGTTGTTGATTTTTTTTACTTTAAATATAGGTGATGCTAAGTTTACAGCAGAGAGCACAAAAACGTGCTAGTTACATCTTACGTCTTGAAGAAATTAGTCCTTGGTTGGCTGCCATGACTAACACTGAAATTGCCCTTCCTGGAGAAGTGTCTGCCAGAGATACAGTAACAATTCACAGTGTTGGTGGTACCATCACAATCTTGCCTACTAAAACCAAACCAAAGAAACTTCTCTTTCTAGGTTCAGATGGGAAGAACTACCCTTACCTTTTCAAAGGTAAGATTTTAAATCCTTACTCCCCCCTCCCCATTTGAAAAATAAGCATTTTTTTTTAATAGAGAACAAATCCCTTCACATTTAAAGCTAGTGCTTCAAACCTGTTGGCTAAAAAAAATGTATCTTTTAAAATAAACATCAAATGTGGTGTTCTACTATTATTAGTTTCTTTTTATATAACTTGTAATAACTTATAATTTATCCTTAGAAATTTAGAGCATTCATTATTAGCTAGGACTGACTGGTGTCAGAAGGAAGTAGTAAGGGTTGTACCCTTTGGCCCCAGGAAATTAAGATACTGTCATTACTTGGGTTCTTTCCCTAAAAGGTTGTAGAAATAGAAATTTTAGAGCATGGTTAATAATTTAGTTATTTTTCATCACTTCATTCCTGGTGCTGCAAGTAGAATTTTCCAAAAAAGCCATTCTTAGTATAACTATGCCTCTGTCTCTGTTGCTAAGAATTAATAAAGATACATAGGATTATCTGTTGAAAACATTTGCTTCCCCAGAGCAACCCAGTATCTCCCTTTTTATTTAGCCAGATCATCTGAATTTTCTGTGTTTTATTTTTAATTGTAGGACTGGAAGATTTGCACCTAGATGAGAGAATTATGCAATTCTTGTCTATAGTGAATACTATGTTTGCTACAATTAATCGTCAAGAGACACCTCGTTTCCACGCTAGACATTATTCTGTGACACCACTAGGAACCAGGTCAGGTCTCATCCAGTGGGTGGATGGAGCCACACCATTGTTTGGTCTTTATAAAAGATGGCAACAGCGAGAAGCTGCCTTACAAGCACAAAAGGTAGGTACTTTTATTGTTTTACATATTTACATCTATCTTTCTATTGAAATACACACAGATAGATATAAATGTGTAATATATAGATATATGAAAATGCTAATGACATTCTTTTTAAGATCATACTTTTTTCTAGTTCAGTAACTTAACAAATGTTTAAGTACTGGGAATATACCAGTTGGTAGGATGTGAGAATATATTAGAAAGAATAAAGGTATTTTTAATGGAAATGTGATTTTTGGTTAAACTTAAAAAAAAAATTGAGCCCAGGTACTATATAAGTAATATTGAGTCTTTGATGATGTGATGTTAAAAATGTAAAAAGGAATACAAAGATATTTATGTATTGGTGTTCACCACTCCATGCTGCCGGGAAGATCTCATTTCAAACCCATTTCTTTTTTTTTGCTTTTTGGAGGGGGCAAGGTAGGGCAGTTGGGTCTAAGTGACTTGTCCAAAGTCACATGGCTAGTTTTTGTGTTAGGTGTCTGAGGCTGGATTTGAACTCAGGTCCTCCTGACTCCAGGGCCGGTGCCCTAATCACTGCACTACCTAGCCGCCCCTCAAACCCATCTCTGACACATAGTTAACTGTGTGGACCTAGGCAAGTCACTTTTCTCTCAGTGCTCTAAGGCCAGTGGTGTCAGTCTCAAATAGAAAAGGGGACTACTAATCTGTACATTATCCCTGTAGGCTACATATTGACTTAATTTTCAGATTTGATATTATATATTGAATTGTTAGTTTGTTAAATATTTCTTAATTATATTTTAATCTGGTTCAACTGCACTTGGGAGTGTGGTCAGCCAAGTGTTTGACACCTCTGCTCTAGGCAACAGTCTAGAATTATAAATCACAGAATATCCAATCTGCATGGGTAGAAGGAGCTTCCTCACTTGGGAGTTCCCAATCCCTATCCATGTTTTCTATTAAATTAAATTCACAAGTTTGATTTGTTCAGAAAACCTTGACAGAAAAGAATATGAAATTATGGTCAAGATTTTTGTTTTTTGTTTTTTAAGTAAAAGAGGCAAATAGAAAGAATCCTGACACTCATTTTGAATTAAAACTGAAAGTAAAGGGGACATAGGGCCGTAAGGAAGATGAGTTAAACTATTTGGCACATCAAAAACTAATCTAGGAGGACTTGGACAGGCAAACAGTTTTATTAACATTTTTATAATTGGGGTTTTGTATTTTTGTTTTTAACAATTCTTTAGTTTAAACTTCTGGTTCTAAAAGCCGTTTCTGTTTCCCCTTCAAGTTCTTAGTTTTAAAAAGTGTTGTAAAAGGTCGGTTAAAGCTCACTGATAATACTAGCTGATATTTTTAAAGTTTTAGAGTTCTTTTTTTAAAAAATAATTAATGCTTTTCATTTTTACATCATATTTCCAATCTCATACCTAGAGAGCCCTTGCTTAAAGACTTAAAAGAAAGGAGAAAAAAGCATTTCAGCAAAGCTAACAGATTATCAGTTCTGTCTGACAGTAATAGCTGTTCAGGCTTCTGTTGGAAATAAAAGTGCAATTTTGGTTTTGGGGGTTGGTTTGGTTTTTTTTGTTTGTTTGTTTTTTTCATAGGCTCAAGATTCTTATCAAACTCCTCAAAATCCTGGAATAGTGCCCCGGCCAAGTGAACTTTATTACAGTAAAATTGGACCTGCCTTAAAAGCAGTTGGGCTTAGTCTTGATGTCTCTCGTCGTGATTGGCCTCTTAACGTGATGAAGGCTGTGTTAGAAGAGCTAATGGAGGCGACACCACCAAATCTTCTGGCTAAGGAGCTCTGGTCGTCTTGTACTACCCCTGATGAATGGTGGAGAGTTACACAGGTATGGTTTGTTTAAATTGAAGCTTAGGGCTTTAATAGTTAATGCATAATGTTTATAGCCCTAATTGTAGAACTTAACTAGGGTTATAAAGAAGAAACATCAAGTAGTTTTAAGTGAGACTCAGAGGGTTGGGGGGGGAGGTGGTGTGGAGCACACCAAAAAGAATTAGAAATAGGAAGAAAAGTAAACTAGTTAGGTAGATGGACCATCTATGAGAGAGTGAGGTGTTGTAGTTTTAAAAGCATTGATACTGGTTTTAAAGCATTATTTTCATGTTTGAAAAGTAATTTCTACTGATATATAAAATCTTTTTTTTATTTTTAAGTCCTATGCAAGATCTACCGCAGTCATGTCTATGGTCGGATACATAATTGGCCTTGGAGATAGACATCTGGATAATGTTCTTATAGACATGACTACAGGAGAAGTTGTTCACATAGATTATAATGTTTGCTTTGAAAAAGGTAAAATAGAATTTATTTTTGTATGTTTATAAAATGACTTCACCTGAAGTGAGTAGGGAGGTCTAAAATAAGAACAAAAATATCTTGTTGTTTAGGTAAAAGCCTTAGAGTTCCTGAAAAGGTACCTTTCCGCATGACACACAACATTGAAACAGCCCTGGGTGTGACAGGAGTAGAAGGAGTTTTCAGGCTTTCTTGTGAGCAGGTATGCTTTTCACTCTTTTTTGGGTGCACTTTAACAAAGTAAGGAAATGTATCTGTTATTCTTGCCTGCAAAACAAGATTTTCTTTTTGTAAAGAAAGTAACCACAAAACTAATATAAAATTATTTATTTAACAGGTTCTGCACATCATGCGACGTGGAAGAGAGACTTTGCTTACATTACTGGAAGCATTTGTGTATGATCCTCTGGTGGACTGGACAGCTGGGGGAGAAGCAGGATTTGCTGGAGCTGTCTATGGTGGTGGTGGCCAGCAAGCTGAAAACAAACAAAGTAAAAGAGAGATGGAGAGAGACATTACACGAAGCCTTTTCTCTTCCAGAGTAGCTGAAATTAAGGTGAAATAAAAACATGATAATGTATTCTGTTTGAATAGTTAAAAGTGTGTCAGTGGGGGCGGCCAGGTAGCACAGCGAGTAAGAGCACCGGCTCCAGTGTTGAGAAGACCTGGAGATCGAATCCCAGGCTCAGACACTTAGCACCCACCCAGAAACAGCTGGCCGTGTAACCTTGAGCAAGTTACTTAACCCCAATTGCTTAGGGGCGGCCAGGTGGCTCAGCGAGTAAGAGCACCGGCTCCAATGTCAGGATGACCTGGATCAAATCCGGGCTCAGATACTCAGCACCACACCTAGAAATAATAATAACTGGCCGTGTAACCTTGAGCAAGTTACTTAACCCCAATTGCTTAAAATAAAAAAAAAAAAGTGTGTCAGTGACTTGAACCACCACTACTACTTAAATATAGCTGTTCTTCTAAAGGTTCAGTAGACACAATTTTGTTCATTTGGGATCGATCTTAGGAAATATTACTTTTCCTTCTAAAAGCACTATGCTAGTGAATCAAGTCTTAATTTTCATCATGTCCCTTTTAAAAAAAAAAAAAACTCCCAATATTTTTGTCAAGGGCCATGCATTGTATTTACCTTCGTTTGTTTGATTATTTACGTGTCACTTTTCTTCTACTGTCTAATAGTATAATTTGCTTTTTGTATTATTGAGTTAATGATGCTAAAACTGTCTGAGAAAATGAACTGTAAGAAAACTTCCTAATAACAATAATTTTTTTATAGGTAAACTGGTTTAAGAATAGGGATGAAATGCTGGTTGTGCTTCCCAAGCTAGACAGCAGTTTAGAAGAATATCTGAACTTGCAAGAACAGCTGACAGATGTTGAAAAATTACAAGGCAAACTTCTTGAGGAGATTGAATTCCTGGAAGGAACTGAAGGAGCTGATCATCCTTCTCACACTCTACAGCACAGGTATCAAAGAATTGTTGAATTTGTTTATAAGTGTGTACTTTTTAATACCCATGTGACCTTGGGCAAGATCATTTTTCTAACCCTCAGTTTTCTCATCTGTAAAATGAAAGAATTGAGCTAGATAGCCCCAAGTGTTCCTTTCAGCTCTAAATTCATCATCTATGAACATATGAGGGTTTTTTTCATATTTGATATAGAAGAAAGAGTACTAGAATCACTGCCAGAGAACTTGGGTTAAAATCCCTACTCTCCTACTTGGTACTTCAAATGACTTGACTTATGTGGCCTATGGTTTCCTTAATTATAAAATGAGGAAGTTGGTCTAGATAACTGGGGGTCCCTGAGACTCTTTCATGGGGTCCATGAAGTCAAGACTACTTTAATAATACTAAAACATTATTCACCTATTAAAATACTCCCTTTTTCAATTGAAGAAGGGGTTTTGAATGCCATTAGGCTCCTTTCATATGGCAAAGCACCTGATGCTGATTGTATTCCAGCTGAGATTTACAAGGTATGGGATCCATTCCTCATACAAAAACTGACTGAAATTTTCCAGGTTATCTATATTGCAAGAGGAGGTTATCCCCCAGGAGTTCAAGGATACCTCCATTGTCCATCTTTATAAATGTAAAGGAAATAGATTGTCCTGTGACAATCAGAGGGGGGTCACTCTCTTGGTCATTGCTGGCAAGACTCGACAAGAGTCCTCCTTAATAGGCTGATCCTTCACCTGGAAGTTGATCACCAACCTGAAAGCTATTGTGACTTCAGAAGGAGCTGAGGAACAGTTGATATGGTATTTGTTGCCCAGCAACTACTGGAGAAATGTCAGGAGCAGATTAGAAGTCTGTACACAAAATTTGTAGATCTGACCAAGGCCTTTGAAGTCATAAGAGCTTGTGGGGGGCGGCTAGGTGGCACAGTGAGTAAAACGCCGGCCTGGAGTCAGGAGGACCCGAGTTCGGTTCCGGCCTCAGACACATAACACCCGCACAAAAAAACTAGCCATGTAACCTTGGGCAAGTTACTTAACCCCAATCGCCCTCCAAAAAAAAAAAAGAGAGAGCTTGTGGAGGGGTGACTGGGTGGCACAGTGAATAGAGCACCAGCCCTAGAGTCAGGAGTACCTGAGTTCAAATCCATCCTCAGATACTTAACACAAAACTAGCCATGTGTCCTTGGGCAAGTCACTTAACCCCAATTGCCCTGCCTTCCCCCACCAAAAAAAAAAAAGCTTATGGAAAATTATGTCAAAATTTGGTTGCCCGGAGAAGTTTATCAACATTATACATCAGTTTCATGGTGGCATGCTTGCCCAGGTTCTAGGTAATATGCAGTGCTCTCATGCCTTCCCAGTCACCAATGGAGTGAAACACGGCTACGTGCTTGCTCCCATGCATTTTAGAATGATGTTGTCAGATGCCTTCAATGATGACTAACAGCACTGATGGTAAATTCTTCAACTTGTAAAGGGCTACAAGCCAAGACCAAAGTGGAGGGAGTGTTGGTGCATGATTTTCTGTTTGCAGATGATTGTGCACTTAATGCAGACTCTGAAGCTGAGATGCAACAAAGTATGGATCAGTTCTCTGCTGTTTGTGCTAATTTTGGCCTAACAATTCAGACCAAGAAAACACAGGTGCTCTTTCAGCCACCACCACACCATGCATACTTGGAACTGTTGGTTACAACAAATGGAGAAGTTTTAAATGTTATGGATAAATTCACTTACCTTGGTAGTGTGCTTTCCACGGATGTACACATTGATAATGAGGTTGATGCGTACTTTGCCAGAGCTAGCTCAGTGTTTGAGAGGCTCTGAAGTAAAGTGTGGGAGAGAAGAGGTATTAGACTGACTACCAGACTGAAGGTCTACAGAGCTGTGATGCTGACCTCATTGTTGTATGCCTGTGAAACCTGGACAGTCTGCCAGCGCCATGCCAGGAAACTGAATCAGTTCCATTTGAATTGTCTTCGGAAGGTTCTGAAGACCACCTGGCAAGATAGGGTACCAAACACTGAGCTCTGAGGTCCTTACTTGAACTAACCTGCCAAGTATTCACACTCTGCTTCAGACAGCACAACTCCAATGGGCTGGCCATGTTGTTTGAATGTCAAACATATACTCGATCCAAAAAGACTATTTTATGGAGAACTCACACAGGGCAAGCATTCACATGGTGGTCAGAAGAAGCAATACAAGGACACTCTCAAGAACTTTGGAATTGATTGTGTGACATGGGAGACACTGGACTGCTCAGCATAGAGTGCCCACATCAGAGAAAGTGCTGTACTCTATGAACAAAGCAGAATTGAGACAGCTTAAAGGAAGTACAGGATGCACAGATTTAGAAAACCCACCCCAAAAGTTCACATGGACTATTTGTACCCAGCCTGTGGTAGAGCATTCTGAGCTCATACTGGACTGAGCAGCCACAGTCAGGCACATTGAAACCTGACTCTATCATAGTGATGTCATTTTGGTCCTCTTTGAGAAGAAGGATAATAACTACTATTCGAGGCTGCATTATCATCTTTGCTTCTACTAAAACAACACGTTGCAGCAGATTGAATGCAGAAGCAGATTGGAGGATCCAGCTGATTTCTCTTAAGATAGACATTAAAGAGATTTTCAAAAATGTATAAAAACAATGCCAATAAGTTGATAGACATTCTAATAATTCTTCAATTTTTAAGAAAGGCCTTCAGACCAAAAAGTTGAGAATCTCTTATAAATAGAAGAACATCATACTAGAAAATCTCAGATCCCTTCCATCTCTTGTTTTTGATCTTGTGTTTAACACTGATCTCATTATAAATGATTAAAGCAACTTAAGCACAAATAACAAAGTTTTTTAAATGTCATCTTTTCAGCAATTGACTATTATTTATCTAACATTAACTTAGAGAAGTATTTTTTCTTTGATTTCTTTAATTCAGGTATTCTGAACATACACAACTGCAGACTCAGCAAAGAGCTGTTCAGGAAGCAATCCAGGTGAAATTGAATGAATTTGAACAGTGGATAACGCATTACCAGGCTGCATTTAATAATTTAGAAGCAACACAACTTGCAAGTCTTCTTCAGGAGATTAGCACACAAATGGACCTTGGTATGCTATAATTGTAACATGTAGACATTGTTGAATGGCAGCCATACATTTTCCTTGATGGTTGCATTATTCTATTTCAAAAGTTGCTACTACCATTACGTTATGTTTTGCATTTTGTTTTATAGGTCCTCCAAGCTATGTACCAGCAACAGCTTTTCTTCAGAATGCTGGGCAGGCTCATTTGATCAGCCAGTGTGAACAGCTGGAGGGAGAGGTTGGTGCTCTTCTGCAGCAGAGGCGTTCGGTATTAAGAGGATGTCTTGAGCAGCTGCATCACTATGCAACTGTAGCTCTTCAATACCCAAAAGCAATATTTCAGAAACACCGAATTGAACAGTGGAAGACTTGGATGGAAGAACTTATCTGTAACACAACAATTGAGCGCTGTCAGGAATTATACAGAAAGTAAGTTACAGGCAACAGGAAAAACTCTTGGGTGTTTTTGTACATATTCTTAGTAAAAAAAAAAATCAGTTAATCAAAAACTATAGGAGGTTGACATGGAAAATTTTAAGTCACTTGTGCTTTTATTGTTCATGTATTTTAATTTTTTTTTTTACTAAAAATAGTGAATAGTGCTTTGCTTTTTTGGGGGTGGGAAGAGGGCAATTGGGGTTAAGTGACTTGCCCAAAGTCACATGGCTAGTAAGTGTGTCAAGTGTCTGAGGCCAGATTTGAACTCAAGTCCTACTGACTCCAGGCCCGGTGCTCTATTTATTCACTGCACCACCTAGCCTCCCCTAATTCTTTTCTTGAGTAATACAGTTACACTACAGATTTAGATAATGTGTCTTGTGATTTTTTTTTTTTACAGGTATGAAATGCAGTATGCTCCCCAACCTCCTCCAACAGTATGCCAATTCATAACTGCCACAGAAATGACTCTCCAGCGTTATGCTGCAGATATAAATAGCCGACTTATCAGACAAGTGGAGAGATTGAAGCAAGAAGCAGTTACTGTGCCAGTTTGCGAAGAACAGTTGAAAGAAATTGAACGTTGTATTAAAGTTTTTCTACATGAAAATGGAGAAGAAGGGTCTTTGAGCCTAGCTAGTGTTATTATTTCTGCCCTTTGCACGCTTACAAGGTAAGTTAGATGTGTTTATGGGACCATGCTCTGTGTTAACTATTAGATTGTAAACTCCAAAGCAGCAGGAACTCATTCTTCATCTTTTTATTCACAATGTTTTTTGCACAATATAGTTATTTAATAATTTTTATGCTTTATGAACAGAAATTAATTGATGCTCATGTCAGTGCTTGACACATTGGTACCACATTGGTTTTGTGCCTACTAATTTCGATGTAGTGCCTGATAGTTTCAGTAATATTACCAGAAAAAGGTCTGAAACACTCTTAGCTCATGTTTTAATGTGGGCAGCAATTAGAATATGCCTTGGGAGTACTCCTACAGTATCTTAGCTACCATTTCACCTGCACTGCTGTGGATATGGGCTCTGCTAATCATTCTAGATCACCAGGAGGAAATTTATAAGGGTGAAGCCAGTGGCTACCATAGCTTTTCACTCTTTCACAGTGGTGCAGTAGATAACTGGACTTATGCGCTCTCTGAGCCTTTATACAAGTTCTTAAATCCTTATAGAGACTCATTGATCATTAATCCTAAATTGGAAGCCTGAAGAAGGACCTGTGCTGTTGTGTTGCCTTTTTAATGGTTTCCTTTTGATTTCCTGAAAGTTGAACATTTTTTAGGATTTTTAGATCTGGAATAATTTGTCAAAAAACTGGTGGTGGAAATTTTATATCTATATAAGCTGCCCCAGACTGAATTTGAATAATTAGATTGTCTATTCTAAATATGGTTTCTTCATATAATGCTTCAAATAACTGATTTTTGTATCTAATATTGATAATTAATTTGTAAGGTCGATGTACATTTTTTCTCATTATATAAATATTTCATTTAGGCGTAATCTAATGATGGAAGGTGCTGCATCTAGTGCTGGAGAACAACTTGTTGATCTCACTTCACGGGATGGAGCCTGGTTCTTAGAGGAACTGTGTAGTATGAGTGGAAATGTTACATGTCTTGTTCAATTATTGAAGCAGTGCCATCTGGTCCCACAGGACTTAGATATTCCTAATCCAATGGAAGCATCTGAGGCAGTTCACTTAGCTAATGGCGTATATACTTCACTTCAGGTGAAAAATGTCTTTATTTTACATCAACTTCATCTGCTTTCTTTTCATGAATTTATGGGGTTTTTTTGTTTTGAATTCTTGTAAGATGGTCCGTTTCCTAAACAAAAGCATATTTGCCATTCATATTATTGGCAAGCCAGCATCTTTAAAAAAAATTTTTTCAACTATGCTGTCAAATGAACCTTTTATAAGGGATAATTATTACAATCATTAATGTAATATTGTTTATCATTAATATAGCTGTAGTTTATAATAGTGCCTTAGAAAATAAAACATGTTTCTCTTTTTCACACACACACACACACACACACCTATGGGAAAGAGGTACAATTATTATCCTTATAAAAGAATGTATGAGAGCTAAGCCCAGAACCCAGCTTTCTTATCTAAATTCAGTATTTTTTCCAGTGTACCATAGCTGTGGCTATCTGAACTACAGTGAGAATGAGGATTTTAATACATCAGTTAAAATTTTGTCTTCTCATGTAAATTTTAATTCCATGTATGTGTGTATATTGAGAGACATTTTTTTTTACCTTAAGTCATATAAACTTATACTTTAAATATTGAACATATTTCTTAGTTCAGGTTTATATAGTCACTTTAAAGTTTGTAAAGCTATTTATATGTATTGTCTCATTTCATCTATTAAAATCATCCAGAAAAGCAATGTAAGAATCCCTGTTTGAAAAAAGGGCGTGCGGCTAGGTGGCACAGTGAGTAAAGTGCTGGCCCTGGAGTCAGGAGGACCTGAGTTCAGATTTGGCCTCAGACACTTAACATAAAAACACTAGCCGTGTAACCTTGCGCAAGTTACTTAACCCCAATTGCCCTCCAAAAAGGCAAAAAAAAAGAAAGAATCCCTGTTTGGACATCCATTTTTGATAAAAATTCAACTAAAAATTTTGTAACCATTGCATTTTGACAGTAGGATTTAGAAGGATAGTGTTTTAAATTTTTTATCTTAAATTTGAAACCAAGCACTATGAGTTATTTCCCTATTAGTAATTATTGCTGCATTATTGTAGAAAACTAGTTTCTCTGGGGCGGCCAGGTAGCATAGCGAGTAAGAGCACCGGCTCCAGTGTTGGGACAACCTGGAGATCGAATCCCAGGCTCAGACACTTAGCACCTACCCAGAAACACCTGGCTGTGTAACCTTGAGCAAGTTACTTAACCCCAATTGCTTAGGGGTGGCCAGGTGGCTCAGTGAGTAAGAGCACTGGCTCCAGTGTCGGGATGACCTGAATCAAATCCGAGCTCAGATACTCAGCACCACACCCAGAAATAACTGGCCGTGTAACCTTGAGCAAGTTACTTAACCCCGATTGCTTTAAAAAAAAAACTAGTTTCTCCTTCATTCTCTGAATAGCTAATATAGTGGTTCCTGAGCCTGTTTCATCATAACACCCCAGTCAGTTAGAAGTTTTTTAATATACCCCCTCAATATGTGTATACCTGCTTATTCACAAATTTTACACACAGACATTTTAAAATTATGAAATAAAGATGATATAAATTTTGAAAATATTAATGTTTTAATAAGAGGATTGTAATTGAATATGCTTCTTTATTTTTAAAAAACCTTAGTTTAACATTTTGGGGTCCAGCAATTGAAAGATCTCGTTTTAAGTTCAGTTTATTTCTGTACTTGGATTTTATTGGTTGTCAGTGCTAAAATAGACACCTCACAAAGATACATAGCTCCAAATGTAAGAAGTACATCATTGACAGGGCTTATTAAATCATACTCATTTTTCAATCCCATCTACCCATTATGCAAAACTTTTTTTTGAAATTCAGCTGTTATATTTCTATCTTCCCTGATGTCAGATCAAATGTTTGCAAACTTTTTAACTAATTTAATTTTTTTTTTTTAATTTTGGAGGGCAATTGGGGTTAAGTAACTTGCCCAAGGTCACATGGCTAGGTTTTTTTGAATGTGTGTGTTAAGTGTCTGAGGCCAGATCCAAACTCAGGTTCTCCTGATTCCAGGGCCGGCACTCTACTCACTGTGCCACCCAGCCACCCCAAGTTTTTGCAAACTAATCAGGTTTTTTTTTTTGTAACAAGTTAAAAAGGTTCTTTTTCCAAGTTTTTTTTTTTTAAGTGAGTTTTTAAGAGGTTTTTTGTTTTTTGGTTTTTTGGGTTTTGCTTTTGGAGGGCAATTGGGGTTAAGTAACTTGCCCAAGGTCACACAGCTAGTTTTTTGTGTGGGTGTTAAGTATCTGAGGCCAGAACCGAACTCGAGTCCTCCTGACTCCAGGGCCGGCGCTTTACTCACTGTGCCACCTAGCCGCCCCTAAGAGAGTTTTAATAGGTGACATACTTAACAGTGCTTTTAGAGAGTATCCAGGAGAGGGTGCTCATTAATTTCACATTCCAAAGAAATATCTAAAAGGATGAAGACTGAGAAAAGAAACTTTGCAATTAAGAGATCATTGGCAACTTGGAAGAGATAATTTTATTTGTGTGTAGAGTCAGGATAACAAGGAAGTTGAGGGTGTGGGAAATTAGTGGAATTTTCATTAGGAATAGCGGAAGTTATAAAGAGGGGTGGGTTTGAAAGGAGACATAATGTAATGAGATCTTCATTGTAGATCCTAACCTCTTTGTGCCTACTCAGCCTGGCTTCTTCACTCTTTCACCCTAAAAAAATGAAAAGGGATTGAGAGGAAGATTCCTAGTTACTTTCTCCCCCCTGAGCTGTCAGATGATCTGAAGGTCTGAGTGTGGGGGTGCTCCAAGTGGAAGATAGAATTTTGCCCATGCAGCAGCCATGGGAGGCCAACAGTCAGTGTAGAGTGGGGAATGTTCAACTAGAATGAGTGAAGGGGGAGTTTTAGGATTGTTGAGTTAGAGATAATCTATTCTGAAGAGTGTGGTCCACGACCCATTTTCCTATCCTTCATTTGGTTGATTATGTACTCCCTGGTATGTGTGTCTTAGTCTCCATTTTGGAAAGTGCTGAGTTAGTAGAATGTAACTTGAAATAATGCAGAAGTATTACTAAATGAAGTCTGTTGTATGTTCATAGGAATTAAACTCCAACTTTCGGCAAATAATATTTCCAGAAGCACTTAGATGTTTAATGAAAGGAGAATATACATTAGAAAGTATGCTTCATGAACTGGACGCTCTTATTGAACAAACAACTGATGGAGTTCCTTTACAGACATTAGTTGAGTCTCTTCAAGCCTATTTAAGAAATGCAGCGATGGGATTAGAAGAAGAAACACATGCTCATTATATAGATGTTGCAAGGTAAATGAGACTCTCCAATACTTCCTTCTCTTGAGTGCTTGAGAGAAAAGGATAGAAAAAGAATGTTTCTTTTATCTTTCATTAATGATTCGTAAGTATAGAAGTTAGCTGGAAGGTTTCAATTTTATATATATATATATATGTATAGGTCCTTGTAGCAGCAAGCACCCCAGCATCCCCAGGGTGGCTGCCAACACAGTTTCTTAGATCTGCTTTTGTAAAGGAAAGCAACTCAAAATGGGTTAACAATCTTGCTTTAATCAATCAAACGTATCATTTACCTAGTTCAGGGGGAAAAGGTCAGCACCCCGAACTTCAGAGTATACAGACAGAAACATTTCGAGCAGACAGGTAGGTCTCCAATTATCCAACCATTACATCCATACCAAATCACAGTTACCAGAGAGGGAAGCCGGGGGCTGGACTACAGCTGGCCAGAGTCTTGTCTGGTCAAGTCACACAACACTTCTCAAAGTGAGCCCCGAAACAAAGTCTCACATCAGGGATTATATAGCCTTCTCCTGGGTCAGAGAATGTAACAACCCTCTTGACCCACTGCCAAATCACAAAGTATCTCTTGAAAAGCCAGCCTCCCACCACAGGCTCCAGGAGCATTTAACCTAGGGGCAGGGAAGATCTTAAAAATTTATATTCCTCTAACAGTCCTACTGTTTATAATAAATGTATTGTGTATTCCTTTATATAGAGATTTAAGAACATACAAAACCAAATGCAGGATCAACTGTTGTATGATTGATCAGAATAAGTAAAAATTAATATATGAGAGATTTGCTTTAACTTTGAAATTTGAATGAGATGCCACAGCTAAGTATCACTTGCTCTCATTAATTCATTTTTTTCTCATCTCAACTCAGATATACTAGTTTTAATTTTTAATGACCTTGAATATTTCTGTATCTTTGAAAAGGACCATTTACAGGTTTTTATGTATGTATTCATTAGCATGTTTTTATTACACATACACATGACATAAAAAATTGTGTGTATACATCCGTGAATGGTGTGGGATTTTCAAGACTAAGAGGCTAACTCATTCATTTCTGGGCATGGTGACTACAAGTTTTATACCTGCCATCAGGTGACCAATAAAACTGGGCTTTGTTAGAGAGTTAAAAACTGAAAGAAAGGAAGAAAAGCACACTCTCAGTCAACAAGTATTAAGTACCATCTAGTAAATTGTCTCTTTTTTTCTATCTTTTATATATCACTTTCATTTCCAAATATGTCCATTCTCATTTCCCTATTTAAGGAGCTATTCATTGTCACATTAACAAAGAATAAAAAAGGTGGGAACGGGGATTAAATGCTCTCAAGTGTAAAGCCCAATACAGCACTCAAGTTTGACAACATATGCAAATGTTTCATGCCCATAATTCTGCCATCTCTGCAAAAAAGAAGGGGAGGGTGAGTTTTCTCATCTCTGAGGTCAATCTTTGTCATAACAATTGAATAGCAAGCTTAAAATCCTCAAAACAAAACCAGTTCTTATTTCCCTCAATATCCTTTGAAGATACTGGAGTTCCAAAGGGACACTTGTTTCTTCTCCCTTTTTTGAATTGAACATTATCATGCATCCTCTTCCAAATTGCTCTTATGTTTGTATTTCAGAGTTCTTGCTCAACTCTGGTCTTTTCATCTGAAATACTTGAAAGTTCTATATTCTATTAAAAGTCCCTCTTCTCCCCACTCCCCACCCCTTTTTTTTCCCCGTATAATTATACTCAGCTTGATAAATTGAATTTTTTTTTTGTAAATGCCTGTCTGTTACCTTTTGGAATATAATTCCAGTATCTCCTCTTATTGTACTAGAAACTCATGTCTTATATCTTTCTGATTTTAGTCCCTTAGTATTTGTGGTGCTTAATGTTTACAGTGTTTTTTTGTTTGTGTTTGTTTTTTTCTTTTGATGTGAATTCTGGATTTGGGCTATGATATTTATTCCTGGAACTTTTTTTTTCTTTGCTCTACTTTGCCCTCTAGTTCTAATTGATCTATGCAGTTTTCATTTATGATTTCTTGATCTTGCTTCATGTCTTCTAGGTATTCATATAGTCATTGTATAAAGTCCTTCTCCCCCATCCTCTCACCCCCCTTGAGCCTCTGCCTGCAATTGTAGAGTTCATATCTCTTCCTGGACTGAATTTTATGGACCTCTAGATTTGCCATGATTTTTTACACTGGTGAATGTTTTCTTTGACTTACCCATGTTTCCAGTTTTAGTTCCTAAATTAGGGCTTTGTGCCAGGAGCAGACTTTGCCGCTTACTGTGCTTTTTTGGGTGTGGAGTTCAGCCACCCAGATTTTTAAGTTTCAGAGTGCTGCATCTTTTAGTCCTTCTCTTACATCTCAGTATGTGGGACTTTGGAGTGCCTGATTCCAGGGAATCTTGATCTTAACATGGCCACTGCCATTGCCTGGCACCTCCAGAGTTTCCACTCTGGAACTTCCTTCTCCCCCTGGGGCTTTTTTTTTTTTAATTAAATTGTATGTTTATTTTTAGTTTACATCATTCATTTCCACAAGATTTTGAGTTACAAATTTTCTCCCCATCTTTCCCCTACCTACCACCCCAAAACAGCAATCCCACTGTATATTCCCTTCCCCCTCCAACTTTCCAGTAGGGCAAGGTGGATCTCTGTGCCCCAGTGCCTGTATGTCTTATTTCCCAGTTGCATGTAAAAAAATATATACATATATATGTATATTTGTGTGTGTGTGTGTGTGTGTGTGTGTATATATATATTTGTGTGTGTGTGTGTGTGTATATATATATATTTTTTTTTTTAGCAGTTGGGGTTAAGTAACTTGCTCAAGGTTACATGGCCAGTTATTTCTGGGTGGGTGCTACTTATATCTGAGCCTGGAGTCTATACCAGGTCATCCCAACTCTGGGGCCGGTGCTCTTACTCACTATGCTACTTGACCACCCCCTTTTTTTTTTTAAGCATCTGATTTTAAAACTTTGAATTCCAGATTCTTTCCCTTCCTTCCTAGTCACCCACCCTTACTGGGAAGATAGGCAATTCAATATTGTACACATGTAACTATACAAAACATTTTTCTATAGTGGATATATTGTGAAAAACTGACTATATTTCCTTCCATCCTATCCCGCCCCCCACTTGTTCTATTCTCTGCTTTGATCCTGTCCCTTTTCAAAAGCATGTGCTTCTAACTTCCCTCCCCCTTAACCTTCCCTTCCCTTCATCATTCCCCTTCTCATCCCCTTCCCCACTACTCTCCTGGAGGGTGAGATATACCCTATTTAGTGTGTATCTCATTCCCTCCATAAGCCAAATTCAATGAGAGTAAGGTTGACCCATTCCCTTTTGCCTTCCTGTTCTTCCCCTCCATTGTAACAGATTTCCCTTGCCTCTTCTATATGAGATAATTTACCCCATTCTGTCTCACCCCATCTCTTCTCATTATATTCCTCTCCTCTCAATTTCACCTTTTAAGTATCATCCCTTTCTATTCAATTGGTCCTGTGCCCTCTGTCTATGTATACCTGTGCACATATATACACACACTCACATATGTATTCATACACACCTTAATGCTTTTTTGAGGAAGCTCTCTGCCCTTGTTGCCTCCAGACACAGAACCTTGTAGGCTATTTGTGTTCCTGCCAATTCTAGGAGTCTGTCCTTCAGGCTTCCCTTCCATTCAAGCAGCTATCTTGGCCCAGACTTGGGTCTTATGTATGTGGATGAGGGGATGGAGAGTGGGGAGGAAGAATAAAAAAACCTTAAAAAGTGCTGGATACCATTTTTTTTTTTTTATGTTTTGACCTTTGATATTCAAGTCACACATCCATATTTATTTATCTTTCTGTCACACATGGCATAAGATGTTAACTATATTTCTTCCAGATTGCTTTCCAATTCTTGTGACAGATATTTCTTTCACCAGGTAATTTATGTTCTTGAGTTTATTAAACATTTGGTTATCGAATTTGCTTCTGATTCTTTTCCTGTCCAGTCAGTTCCACTGATCTAATTTTCAGTTTTTTAAACCAGTACCAAATAGTTTACTGCTTTGTAGTATAGTTTCTTCTTAATTCATATTGCTTTTTTCATTATTCCTTTTGAGATTCTAGATCTCTTGCACAGTTCCTGTTCTAGGATTCATAGTAATCCTCTGATGCCAGCATTGATTGCTTTGTATCTTGCTTGAATTACCAGAGCAAAAGAATATTATTTCTTTTCTACTCATCTTAAAGAAAACTTTAGGCCTCCCTGCCCTAACAACTTAATATCAAAAAAACAAAATAAATTGCATCTTTTCCCAGTAGTTTTTAGCTGGAAAAAGAAAAAATTTGAAGGCAAAGTGTGCCCTCAAATTCATGCTTATTAAATCTGGTACTTGTCTCTTGGACAAGGATACACTGGTAAATTTAGGGTAAAATTGAACTTCAGGACCTCCAACAGATGTCCCCCAACCAAATAGCATGTATGAAAAACATTCACTGATTAGAGCAATAGTTAATTTTTAAACAGGTACCCTCTCCTTCATTTTTCCCCCCTCAGCACTCTTCCAAAGTAACCCCATATACATGTACCATATTAAGTGGTAAAATTGTTTTGTTTTAATGTTGACAATTTACTGACATGTATCATTTACTGCTATTGTTTGGGTGGTTTTTTTCATGTGCCTTGAACATGAAATCTCAGTAAATATAAATCTCTCTGTAAATCATTCTGGAATACATTGATTACAGCAGTTTACAACTCCTCAATTAGGAATTTTAGAGCATAAAATAGGCTTTTTATAGATTCGGATTCTTTTAAAATGGTATTTACCATTTACCTCATTAGCTTTGCTTTCTGTACAAATGATGTTTCTTTTTTTTTTTTTTTTGGCGGGGAAGGCAGGGCAACTGGGGTTAAGTGGCTTGCCCAAGGTCACAAGGCTAGTAAGTGTTAGTATCTGAGGTCAGATTGGAACTCAGGGCCTCCTGACTCCAGGGCCGGTGCTGTATTCACTGTGTCATCTATCTGCCCCTAAAAAAATGATGTTTCTAATCAGTAATTAGCAATCACCTGGGAAACAAATAGCCATACTTACTACAGAAAAGGTAATCTGGAAGAAGTAGATTCCTTCTCACTAACAGTTTTCCCATGAAAGCAAGATGACTAATAATTAGACTGTTTATTTAGGTACAGGCTGAACTAGTTATCTTTGAAGGTCCCTTCAGACTTTGCTTTTGTAAAATTCAAGGCAGTTGGCATTGCCAACAGCCATTCTCCCCTCCTATTTTATCAGCCAAGTCACTTAGTGAGATAGCAGAATCAAGCGTATTTTTTGTATCCTAAAATTTCATTATCGAGGAACCATTTAGTAAGCACCTAATATGTGCCAGTAACTGTTCTAGGGATTGAGGAGATAGACACAAAGATGAAACAGTCTCTGCTTTTAAGGAGCTTACATTCTATCCTGTGTGTGCTTATAGTCCGATTGTATGATTTCTTCTCTAACTGTTGGTGTAGGTGTAGGTGAAATAAGTCCTTTGATGGCATGTTATCAGTTTCTGCTTTGGCAAGAGTGAATATTACAGTAAAGGTCCTTGAGCTGTTTTAATTTCCCTTTTCATCAGGATTCTTCATGCTCAGTATGGTGAATTGATTCAACCAAGAAATGGTTCAGTTGATGAAACCCCCAAAATGTCAGCTGGTCAAATGCTTTTAGTTGCTTTTGATGGAATGTTTGCCCAAGTTGAAACTGCTTTTGGCTTATTAATTGAAAAGGTAAGTGTTAAGTTTATTTTTGGAATAAGATATATGCAACAAACATTTGAGTGAATGAATGTGCAGGGAAAGTGGAATGAAATATATACATTTTTTTAATTGACAGTTAAATAAGATGGAAATACCTGTAGCTTGGCGTAAGATTGACATTATAAGGGAAGCCAGGAGTACGCAAGTTAATTTTTTTGATGACGATAATCACCGCCAAGTCCTAGAAGAAATTTTCTTTTTAAAACGATTACAGACAATTAAAGAATTCTTCAGACTCTGTGGTACTTTTTCAAAAACATTGTCAGGTAAATATTTCATGTTTGTAAAATAATTGTTGAACTTGGTTGTGTCCTAAATAAACCCTTTCTGTTGTAGGTATTATGTGGGTTTGATTTGGTTTTGGGGTTAGTTTGGGGGGGGGGGTTATGTGAAATTTTTTTTTGACCGGCCATCTTTTTTTTTTTTTTTATTGTTTTTTCCTAGACATCCAACTTTCTTAAATTGAGTGGAATATTTTTCTTTTTTAGGGTCAAGTTCACTTGAAGACCAGACTACTGTAAATGGACCTGTACAGATTGTCAATGTGAAAACACTTTTTAGAAACTCTTGTTTTAGTGAAGACCAAATGGCAAAGCCAATAAAGGCATTTACAGCAGACTTTGTGAGACAGTTATTAATTGGACTCCCAAACCAGGCCTTGGGGCTTACCCTTTGCAGTTTCATCAGTGCTTTAGGTGTAGATATAATTGCTCAAGTAGAAGCAAAAGACTTTGGTGCTGAAAGCAAAGTTTCAGTTGACGATTTGTGTAAGAAAGCAGTGGAACATAACATCCAAATTGGAAAGTTTTCTCAGCTGGTCATGAACAGGGCAACAGTACTGGCCAGTTCATATGACACTGCTTGGAAGAAACATGACTTAGTTCGAAGGCTGGAAACCAGTATTTCATCTTGTAAGACAAGCCTCCAGAGAGTACAACTGCATATTGCCATGTTTCAGGTAAATCACATTAGATTTTAAAGATTCACATGAACAGTACTTCAGAAGAATTTATCATTTCCTTCTGCCCATCTTTCCTTCTGGCAATTTGGACTTATATTCCCAAAATAAATGGCACAAAACTTAAGCTAACAGTTCAAAAGGAAGTATTATGAATCTTATAATTTGTTTCATTAAGTCCTATTATAGGTTATATATTTTCAGTGTTCACTTTTGGCTAATAAGATGGCTCACTTGTTTTGAAGTTTTAGTTTAGCCATCCAGACATTGTCAGTGCTGTGTTTTGAGCCTCATAGACTCAAAACCTGTCAAGGATTTTGCCTTATCCTTAGTTAGCATCTTTAGGGATTTGTGCATCTAAGATATATTGAATCGTTTCACCCAGTATAGCATACATTCTTATGCCCCCATGAATATTGTTTAAAACAATTTTTACAAGGATTGCCAGTTAATTTTAAATTCCTTTTTTTCCTTCCCTGAAATAGTGGCAGCATGAAGATCTCCTTATTAGTAGACCACAGGCCATGTCAGTTACACCTCCACCTCGTTCTGCTATTTTAACCAGTATGAAAAAGAAACTCCATACCCTGAGTCAGATTGAAACTTCAATTGCAGCAGTGCAGGTATGTTGTGCCAATCTTCATATTTTTTCTTCAGGTTATCTAAGCATAGTGATTTCACCCATGATTAAATGAGTAAATGCTCTGTGTTGAAGTATATCAGCAAGTATATTCCATTTACCAACTAAGTATAACAGATAATTATATTTTTACATTGTATTGTTGAACTATCTTCATATGTAAATTTTGAGCATAGGAGAGTATCAGATTGTTTATTTCATGTTTTGGGGGAAATCTATAAACTGCTACCTTTAAGTGGAATCCTTGTGATCCGAAAGACTTCGTGTACATTGCAAAGTGTGAAATTGATAGAATAAATTTGTTTTTAATGAAATTTTCTTTGAGTTCTAAGCATTTGTTTTGTGTGGTATGTTTTTAAATTCTACTTGAGGTTTGGGCACTTATTTCTTCCTGAGTTTTATAGATAAGGAAATTGAGAGTGATTAACTCGATATTTTTAAGTAGGAATTTTAATGCTACATTTAAGAGTGAATAAATACTGTCTTCTGAGCTGATGCAATAACTATACTGCTTCCTTCTCTGTTTCTTTTAGTAATACCATCTTTCCTCAGTTTTTACATGTTTGCAGCTATATAAGGTTATCTTTTATTCTTCCTCTCCCTTACTTCTCATATCTAATTAATCACCATAGCCTTTTGATTTTTCTTTACAATATCTCTTGCATCTTTTCGCATTGCCACTACTATTCTAGGGTAATGAGGGCTCATTACACCCACTTAGACTATTGGCAGGATTCTCTTATCAAGTCTGCTTGATTATGTTCTTTTCCTCCTTCCTCTAATCTACCATTTGTTTTCCTATCAGAATCATAATTCTTATGTATATATCTAGTTATGTTACTTATGTATTACAGTAATCTTTGCCTGTAAGTTTCTCATACTCATACTACCTTCCTAGGGGTTCTTAACCTCTTTTGTGCCACGTGTCCCTTTGGCAGTTTGGCAAAGTCTATAGACCCTTTTTCAGAAAAATATTTTTAAATACATAAAATAAAATACATAGGAATACTTTAAAAAACCCTACAATTATCAGAAATATTGTGGAGAGTGTATCAGAGTTCACAGACTGGTTGGTACTCCCAATCTAGACTTTGTTTGTTTGTTTTTTGCTTTTTGGAGGACAGTTGGGGTTAAGTGACTTGCCCAAGGTCACACAGCTAGTTTTTATGTTAAGTGTCTGAGGCCAGATTTTAACTCAGGTCCTCCTGACTCCAGGGCCAGTGCTCTATTCACTGTGCCATCTAGCCACCCCCTTTAATAAATGTTTATTGATAAATCTTGTTTTGTATGTTCTGTATGGTGGCCGGTATTGGCACTATTGGGATTGCATAGTTGTATGGTATTTTTTTTAAAAGAAGCCACTTTTTTTTTTTATTAATTTCCAGGAGAAACTAGCAGCACTTGAAGCAAGTATTGAACAGCGTCTGAAATGGGCAGGTGGGGCCAATCCTGCATTGGCCCCAGTCTTGCAAGATTTCGAAGCAACAATTGCTGAAAGAAGGAATCTTGTACTTAAAGAAAGCCAAAGAGCAAGTCAAGTATGTTGAATTTTGTCTGTATTCCACTGTGATATTTGTAAAGCTTCATATTTGATATGTAGTGCAAAAATCATTTTGGGTTATTGCCACATTCTGCCCTGTCTCTGTTATGTTCCTGTCTCCCCCAATCATCTGCACATGGAGGTAGTAAACATTTAAGTTGTAGGAATACACCATCAAAACTTAAAAGTTGAAGTCCCCATCCTGCTGAGTCAGTGGATTATAACCATTCCTCTCCTAAGGTTCTTATTAGAGTTAGGGACATAAATAATTAATTATTTCTCATGTTACAGCCAGTAATCACAAATATAATGCATATTTAGTAAGTAAATGCAAAAATTTTTCAATATTGGGGGTATTCTTTTTCTCTAATAGAGCCATTTTATTTGTATCATACTATAATGACAACACCCCAGTCATCAAGCATTAATTAAGCACTGGTTTTGTGCCAGGCAGTCTACTAAGCTCTAGGATGCAGAGAAAGACCAGAAAAACAAAGCCCCCAGTCCCTGCTCTCAGGGACCTTACAACTTACTGAGGAGACCCACCCACACACCTGTGTATAAATATGTACGGGATAAAAATGGAGAATGTCTTAAGATGTTTACTGTCTGCTTTCTTTGCTTTATTTCACAGATCATTCCATATTTCCTTATACTTTTCATATTTAACAATCTTACTTTCATTAGTAGGCTTAAATGAATATGCCACAATTTGTCCATTCTCTGTTAGATATTTAAGTTGCTATCAAACAGCTTTGATCAGAGAACTTTTTTCTCCTTTATAAATGAAGGGTCTATTTCTAGTAGTAGAATTACTTAGTCAAAGGCTATGATTTTTAAAAATAACTTGCAGTGTCTTGCCAAATTGTTCATCAAAAATTAACCTCTAACAAGTGTTCATTTTTGTCTGAAATCCCTACCATCTTTAATTTGACATTTTCTTATCAGTCTTTTTCGGTGTTGTATGAGTGAGGGTAGTACTTAAGGGTTTTGTTCATATATTTTGCAAGTACAGAATGTTTTATTTTATGTAATTAAAGCTGTCTTATTTCCTACTATAATTTGTTTGAATTTTTTCAGTAGATGAAAATATCTCTCACAGGTGAGATAGGTTCCATTTCCTTCTCATTTTATTTCAGGTTCTTTTTTTGGTATTTGATTCATTTTAAATTTTTGTCTACCATATCTAATCCAGTATTTCATCAATATACCTGAAATAAATCCTTTTCCCCAGTTTTTATTTACTGTAGGATTATCAAATGCTTATCTTTGTAGGTTTCTTCTTTTTTAAGTTTTATTTTATTATTTATTTTTATTATTAAAAAATTGTTTTGAACTTAAACACCAAATAAAATTAGCATTTCCATATACAAAGTAGAATAGAAAAAGAGTGGTGCGTGAAATTGTTCTCTATTACATATAGTTTTTTTTGGTTCAATTTCTAGAATCTATTGTTTTCCATTGTGTGTATATTTTTACTCTCAAACATGGTTTCTGTTTTCTCTCTTTCTCTTTTTCTCTCTTATATTTAAATAGTACCAGGTAATTTTGATGGTTATGGCTATATATAATACAATTTTAAATCAGGAAGGTCAAATCCACCTCTTATCTCAATGTTCCTCTTGATATATGTGTGTGTGTGTGTGTGTGTGTGTGTGTGTGTGTGTGTATTTTTTTTTTTAATTTACTTTTCCTTTTTAGAAGGGGAGGGCAGGGCAGTTGGGGTTAAGTGATTTGCCTAAAGTCACACAGTAAGTATTAAGTGTCTTGAGGTCAGATTTGAACTCAGGTCCTCCTGACTCCATGGCTGGTGTTCTATTCATTGTGCCACCTAGCCATCCCTTGGTATTCTTTGTTAGACTTTATCTCTTCCCTAATTGGCTTTAAAATCCAGTCTCCTCTGAGAGGGATTTTTCATGAACCAAACTGCCCCAGCTAGCATTTGAACCAGTAAGGTCATAGTGGTGGACTATGAATTGAAGAAGACAAGGCTAGGCAAAAGTATTAGAGCATTAAAAATGGAAATAGAACATTATGCTATTGGAAGATCAGAATTCAGATCACCTTGAAACAGTGTGCTTCCTCTCTCTGGCCTCAGTGTGCTCAATTATAAAACAAGGGGTCTGGACTAGATGATCTTTAGGGACCCTTTCTACCCCTAACTCTATGATTTTGTGAATTTTTGCTCTAAGAAATGACCTTTCATTTCAAAAGATTATTTACAGCCACTAAAAATTTTACAAAAACCTGCCAGCATAAAGTTTTTAACTCCTTTGAGCTTATTTGAAATGATCACCAATTCTAAATTTTCCTGTTTAGTGCGAATCTTAAAGAAATTAAAGATGAGCTGCTGGTTATTGACCAGAATCGTTTTCTCAGTTTTGTTCAGTTGTTTTCAGTGGTGTCCAACTTTTTATGACCCCATTTGGGGTTTTCTTGGCAAAGATACTAGAGTGGTTAGCCATTTTCTTTTCCAGCTCTTTTTACAGATGAAGAAACTGAGGCAGTCAGGGCTAAGTGACTTGCCCAGAATCCCACAGCTAGTAAGTGTGTAGGACCAGATTTTAATTTAGGTCATCCTAACTCCAGGCCTGGTGCTCTCTCTAGCCACTGTGCCACCTAGTTGCCCATACTTCTCTCAGTAGCTTCTACCTACACAGCTAAATATTTCTGTGGTCTTTCTCCTTTAGAAGTGAGATTCTTTTAAAAGGTGAAATTGAACTCTTAACTTTTTGCAAGGTGATTCAGACTTTAATTTTGAATCTTAATTTATTTATATTTAGTCATATTGCCTTTTTTTTTCTTCATAGGTAACTTTCCTCTGCAGTAATATTATTCATTTTGAAAGTTTACGAACTAGAACTGCAGAAGCCTTAAACCTGGATGCTTCATTATTTGAACTTATCAAACGCTGTCAGCAAATGTGTTCATTTGCATCACAGTTTAACAGTTCGGTTTCTGAGTTAGAGCTTCGTTTACTACAAAGAGTGGTAAGTCTAAGAAAGGCAAAATGAACTCTATAAAACCTGTTTTCCCAAGTTAATTGACTAATTGTTGGAGCCACAAGTTTTACTGTTTCCAATTAGACCTGTTATAAATTATGTATTCCTTTACATAGATTTATTTTTTTGATACACCAAGTGGTAAATTTGAATATTACAAAGCCTGACAGTAAGTAACAGGTACTGTGCTGAAATTTAGGCACTCTTTTAGTGTGTAATTACATAGTCATAATCTGTGGTAGCATTTGGACAGTATAACCAACATAGTGCAATTAGAGAGTTGTTAAAATTATATTTTAATTATGATGATCAATGACATTTTTATTTCAATTGATTCTTAAAAGAATTTTTTTTTTAGGGTACTAATCTTGAACATGCTATTGGCAGCTCTGAGTGGCTTTTGTCAGCACACAAACAACTAAGTCAGGACATGTCTACTCAAAGGGTAGTTCAGACAGAGAAAGAGCAACAGATAGAAACTGTCTGTGAAACAATTCAGAATTTGGTTGATAACATTAAGACAGTTCTCACTGGTCACAACAGGCAACTTGGAGATGTCAAGCATCTACTAAAAGCAATGGCCAAGGTAAGACTGAAGACATTGGAGTTTTGGGGTTTTAAAACAAAACCTGTTCCTTATTTTAAATAAACTTCATTGCAGAAATATTTCTTTTTGTATGAAATGTTAAATTCACTATTTTTGAAGACTTTAAGGCTCAGTATTTTTTCCTCCTTTTGTGGTATGGAAGAATACTATAATACTAAGAAAGTAAGTACCATGGAACAGATTCTAGCTCACTAATGGGGTTGGAAAGCTTAAAGATGATCTAGTTTAACTCTTCCATTCATCACCTGTTTATTGACTGCCTGCCAGGTGTAAGAAACACCTGTCCTTAAGGGTACCTCCCCTTCCCCCCCCCATAACCAGCATTTTTCAAATGGATTTTTGGATTTGGGCCCAGACCTTTGGGCGCAGGGGCCATAATTTGTTGACCACTGCTCTAGTAAAATGAGGAAAATCAAATCCCAGAAAAGTTATGATTTCCCCATTTATAACCTAGGTCACACAGCTAATGACAGAGATAGAACTGGAAACATTTGGAGAAGATTAATTTAGAAACATTTATTTTTTCATTTAGGACATTATCCACATTTAGAAAGAGAACAGATGAACTGTTGAGTGCAGATCGAAGTTTTTTTCACTTTGTTTTTTTTTCTTGCCTTTTTTTTTTAGGTGGGACATGGGGTAGGGAAGGGGCAACATGGAAATATGTTTTGCGTGACTTCATACACATAATGGGTATCATATTGCTTGTCTTCTCAGCGGTGGAGGAGGAAGGGCTGGAAAGAGGGAGAGTTTGGAACTGAAAATTTTTTTAAAAAGAATGTTATTTAGGATATTAGAAAAAGTGTGTCAGATTGCCAGTGGAAATTGAATGGTATTTGTTGTCCAGTTGTCTGATTGGTCATGACGCAGTTTGAGGTTTTCTTAGCAAAAACACTAAAATATACTAGGGTAGTTTGCCATTTCTTTTTCTTTCTTTCTTCCTTTGTTGTTGGTTTTTTTTTTGCTCTTGGGAGGGCAATTGGGGTTAAGTGACTTGTACAAGGTCACACGGCTAAGTTTTTTGTGTTAAGTGTCTGAGGCTGGATTTGAACTCAGGTCCTCCTGACTCCAGAACTGGTGATCTATTCACTGCGCCACCTAGCTGCCCCTAGTTTGCCATTTCTTTATCGAACTCATTCTACAAATGAGGAAACTCAGGTAAACAGGGTTAAGTGACTTGCCCAGGATCCCACAGCTAGTAAGTATGTGAAGCTAGATTTGAACTCAAGATGAGTCTTCCTCACTCCAGGCCCAATACTTATTCCCCTGTGCTAGCTAGCTGCACTTGAATGCAGCTTTTATCACTAAATTATTGCATTTTGTTTTGTATTTTTAAGTAAATTTTTTTTGTTCTCTGAAAGAAATAACTTTCAAGTCACCTCCTGGATTGTAAAGGTTACTGCCTAGATTAACTTTTTTTTTTTTTACCTAAAAATAAAACTTTAAGAAATCCATTACTTTTTATTGACATATAAGAAAAAGATTCTCTAATAGCAAAATAGAAATATTTCTTAATGTTTTTATTCCAGGATGAAGAAGCTGCACTGGCGGATGGTGATGATATTCCTTATGAAAACAGTGTCAGGCAGTTCTTAGGGGAATACAAGTCATGGCAAGACAACATTCAGACAGTGTTGTTTACATTAGTACAGGCTATGGGTCAAGTTCGAAGTCAGGAGCATATTGAAATGCTGCAAGAAATAACTCCCACCTTGAAAGATCTGAAAACACAAAGTCAGAGGTGAGTGGTTTCTCAGTCACTGATCAAAGTTAAACTATAAGAAAACCTTAAATAATTTATCTGGTCCTCTTTAAATTCAAATTAAAGCATTTTTACTGCATCAGAATATCTTCTAAATAATTTTTTAATTTTCCATATATAATTCTGCTCTAAAAATAGATTTTATGAAAGTGTATTTTTATCTTTCAGCATCTACAATAATCTAGTAAGTTTTGCATCACCCCTAGTCACAGATGCAACAAATGAATGTTCAAGTCCAACATCATCTGCTACCTATCAGCCAACTTTTGCTGCAGGTATTCCTTTGTGGTTGGTGGAAAAGGGGGGAGGAAAAGGCTGAAATCAGATATTTTAAATTAATAACTCATATAAATGTTTTTTAGATAATGTGGCAAGTTTGCATGGTATATGTGATACTCCTGTTTAGTTATAGGAAAAGCAATCCTTCCAAAACACGCAGCCAAACCAGTTTTCAAAATAGTCAATTAAATATAAAAATAATTCATGCCAAATAAACTTTTTAAAGTTTAGAATAAAATTGTATTAATAATAAGGAGTGGAAGGACATTGAGGCCAAATTTCTTCGTTTACATCAGCTGAAGATTTGTGTTCCTTCTATTTAAATAATAGTATCAATTCTCATCTTTATAGCAGTACGAAGCAATACTGGCCAGAAGACTCAGCCTGAAGTTATGTCACAGAATGCAAGAAAGGCAATTCAGAAAAATCTTGCTACATCAGCAGATACTCCACCGAGCACAGTCCCAGGAACAGGCAAGAGTGTTGCTTGTAGTCCTAAAAAGGCAGTCAGAGATCCTAAAACTGGAAAAGGTAATTAGTTATAATAAAGTTGTCTTTTGGTGTACTTTAATTCTCTATATTTTAAAAATGGTGGTTTGAATATTTGCAATTTCATTTCTTTTTTTAGCTGTGCAAGAAAGAAACTCATATGCAGTGAGTGTGTGGAAGAGGGTCAAAGCCAAGTTAGAAGGCCGAGATGTTGATCCTAACAGAAGGATGTCTGTTGCTGAACAGGTAGCTCTTAAAAATAAGCAGAAATGTGGAACTAATAATTATTATATTGCTGAAAAAAATAGAGTTTTGTGTCTCCGGTCGAAGAAGTATTTATCGAGCACCTATTTAAGTCACAGAACTCGTATCAAAGGTCTAAAAGCAGTTGACACTTTAGGTTAATGTTCTAAATTAATATGATGTTTAACTGCCTTGCCACACAATGAAAAAGGCAAAATTGGGACATCTCCTTTGAGTACCTTCCCACTTTGTCATCTCTACTGTTCAGCTGTTGGTTGGTAACTTTATTTTAGGAGACTTTGTTGCTCTCTTTCCCCCCTTCCCCCCCCCCTTTTTTTTAATTTCTAAGAGGACTTTCTTGAATACCTAGAGTGAATTGATTGATACTTTGTGGCAGTGGTATCCATTTCACTTGCTACCTAATCCCACTACACAGAAATTCATATCGCTAGCAGATCACATGTTGTTATACCTGTGAAGTGTTTCGTCAATAATCTTTCTTTGTTGGTCTTTTAAAAGTAGCAATATGTGGGGTTAGAAGCTGAACCCAGTGGCCCTGTGATTATATGTTGCACAGTAGGTTGCCGAATAGGATTATTATATATTATGCTATGCCAGCTTGCCACAAACTTGTGACATTCTGTATACTTATTTTTCTCAGATTAATTTTTATTCTTAAATCAACAGTTCTTCAAACATCATGAACATACCTTTACATAGAGGCAGCATGACGCTAAAGAAAGAACAGTGATTTTTTTCAGTCAGCAGACCTGGATTCTAATTCTGCCTCTTATTTTACTATATGATGTGACTTAGGGCAAGTCATCTCACCTCCTTGGGGCCTCAGGATAATCATCTATAAAACGAATGGACAAGATACTCTGAGGTTTACTTCCGGCTCTATATGTAGGATCCTAGAACAGTATTCTTAAAGGATTAGTTATTATTTAAAGTCCTTGGCCAGGTAGTAGGGAGACAACAGTATAGTGTAATGAAAAGAGTGCTGGATTTGGAGGGAAGCTTTAGGGTTGAATTCTGGCTCTGCTACTATTTCTGTACCTGAAGTCGTCATTTAATGAAGCTCAATTTGGGGGCTCATTTTCCTCATTTGTAAAATGAGGGGGTTGGAGATAATCTCTGAAGTACCTTTGAGCTCTAATTCTTTGCCTCAAGCATGGTTATTTTGAATTTATTTACTGGATCTGGAGGTCATACTTCTTTCGTTACTTTTTTCCTGTTGATGTATCTGTTGTGTTCAAGGTCTTTTAACTTTCTTCATCCTGAAAATCTTTGATACTTGGTCTTCTCTTCCCCAACCCATTTTCCTTATGACTCACTTCCTGACTCCACATTGTGGTTTCCTTAGGGGATGGGTCTCAAAGCATCTTGGTTTCTTCCCACACTGGGCAATTCAAAGGTAACAAATTAGGTCTGTGTCCTGACTTTTGGGTGGTCAGAACTAACCCCCAGCTGTGTACTCTTGCCATCAGACTTGGTGGAGTGCTGCACAGCACCCCCAACCCCAGCCCCTCCAGCATAGCCGTAACCTGTCTCACTTTCTCTCACTTTTTTGTCCTAGCACTCTCAGTTCAGAGCCTGCTTTCCCTGCTACAGGTAATTCAGAGCTTTGCAACGTTGTTGCTTCTGGATCACAGCCCCAGTGAGTTTTTGTTTCTGAAGGTTTATAGCCAGGCTGGTTGTCAGGAGTTCCAAACAAACCTCCAGAGCCAGGATCCCTACATCACCGAAAAGGGGTGGAGGGAATGGGGTGTAGGAGTGGGTTTTGATGTAAGCTCATGTCATGTCCTTTCATTGGCTAGCACAACCTCACTGCCACTAGCATGAGAAGTGGGGGAGGGGTACCAAGTGACCTCAAGGTCAGTGATTATCAGTTCCTGGGTTTTGTCTTTTTTTTTTTCTACATATATCAGCATTTATTGGGTGTGGATAAATCAGTCTTCAGAGAAAAAATGTTTTTTAAACTTATTTATTTTTAGTTTGCAACATTCAGTTCCACAAGCTTTTGAGTTCCAAATTTTTCTCCCCTTCCCCAAGATGGCATGCAGTCTGATAATAAATTCTACATATACATTCACATGAAACATATTTTCACATTAGTCATATTGCAAAGAATAATTATAACCAATGGAATGAAACACAAGAAAAAAAAGAGCAAATAGTATGCTTTGATCGGCATTCAGACTCTGTAATTCTTTCTCTGAATGTGGATAGCATTTTCCATCATGAATCTTTTGGAATTGTCTTAGAACCTTGCATTGCTGAGAAGAGCCAAGTTTATCAAAGTGAGTTGTCATACAGTGTGGCTGTAACTATGTACAGTGTTCTCCTGGTTTTGCTCCTTTCACTCAGCATCAGTTCATATAAGCCTTTACAGGTTTTTCTGAATTCCACTTGCTCCTCATTTCTTATGATGCAATAGTATTCCATTACATTCATATACCACAACTTGTTCAGCCATTCCCCAACTGATAGACATCCCCTCAATTTCAAGTTCTTTACCACCACACAAAAAGCTGCTGTAAATATTTTTGCACATGAGGGTTCTTTTCTCATTTGTATAATCTCTTTGGGATACAGCTCTAAAAGTGATATTGCTGGGTCAAAGGATATGCACATTTTTATAACCCTTTGGTCATAGTTCCAAATTGCTCTCCAGAATGGTTGTATTGGTTCACAGCTCCACCAACAATAGATTAATGTTCCAGTTTTCCCACATCTTCTCCAGTTTTTATCATTTTCCTGTTTTGTCATGTTAGCCAGTCTGACAGGTGTGATGTAGTCCTAAGAGTTGTTTTGATTTGCATTTCTCTAATCAGTAGTAATTTTAGCACATTTTCATATGACTATAGATATCTTTAATTTCTTTCCCTGAAAACTGCCTGTTTATATCTTTTGACCATTTATCAGTTAGGGAATGATTTTGTCCTTTTTTTTTAACCGTTCCTTTGTATTCTGGTTGTCCTAGATCATAGAGACAGCTGAAATTGCTTTATCTTTGAAGCATGGTTTCAGTTTTTGAGAGTTGTAGGGATCAGAGAATATGTCTAGTCAACCATCTTGTTGCTTGTAGGACCCATAGTCCAAGAATAGTTATCTTGAAATGCTCATCACAAAGCATTATAGGATTCTGCTTATTAAAATTATAAATACAGCATGTTAGGATTCCAGTTTTTAATAAAAATGCAGGGGGCGGCTAGGTGGCACAGTGAATGGAGCACTGGCTTTGGAGTCAGGAGGACCTGGGTTCGGATCCCACTTCAGATACACCACAAAAACTAGCTGTGTTACCGTGGGCAAGTCACTTAACCCCAATTGCCCTCCCCAAAAAAAAAGACCAAAAAAAATTTTTTTTTTAATGGAGAGTAAGGGAGAAACTATTGACAGTGTTCATTATGTCAAAGATAAATTTTACATTATTCATTTCTAGAAATTCTTACCCTCTCCTCCCTGAAATAGAGGCATTATGCCTCAACTTAATACACTAGCATTATTGATCTTCCTACCTGAAGCCCTTCCCTAACATAGTCCATCTTTCACTCATCTGCCAAAGTGATCTTCCTAAAACACAGATCTAACTGTGTCACTCTGCTACTCAGTAAATTCCACTAGCCTCCGTTACCTCCAGTATCAAACAAAATCAATCCTTAGTTTTTAAAGCCCTTCATAATAGAGCTGATTCCTACCTTTCCATTTGTCTTATAATTTACTTCTCCACATACTCTGATCCAGCAGCACTTACCTCCCTGCTGATCCTTAAACAGTACTCTTCATTTCCTGACTCCATACTACTTTCCCTGGCTGTCCCTCATGCCTGGAATGTGCCTTTCTCCTCACCTTCACCTCCTGGCTTCCCTGAGGTCTCAACTAGAAGCCCACCTTCTATGAATTCCTTTCCTGGTCCATCATCTTCTCTCCCTTCCTCTTCTACCCACCCCCACTCCCAGCCTGTCTTTGAATCCACAGCACCTTTAATCAATAGGCATTTAACATAGTGCCTGATAGATAGTAAATGATTGATAAATGCTTTTTGAAAATGTACTGGGGGGGCGGCCAGGTAGCTCAGCGAGTAAGAGCACTGGCTCCAGTGTTGGGACGACCTGGAGATCAAATCCCGGGCTCAGACACTCAGCACCACACCCAGAAATAACTGGCCGTGTAACCTTGAGCAAGTTACTTAACCCCGATTGCTTTTAAAAAAAAAAAAAAAAAAAAAAAAAAAAAAAAAAAAAGATAAATGCTTTAAAAAAAAACTTTAAAAAAAAAAAGAAAATGTACTGGGAGTCATGCTGAACAAAGACTCTTTATCACTTACATATTATACTTATTATATGTCTAGGCTTAAAAATTAGAAATTGGGGGTGTGTTCCTTGGTTCGAAAAGGCAGAATTCTTAAAATCTTTGAAGGGTAATGAATGTTTTCAGAATCAAGGGATCTCTATCTATTATCATAAGCTTCCCAGTGTCTTAAACTGTGCTTTACACATTGCCTAAGACATTGAGGTGCCTGTTTTATCTCCAACTTGTCAAACAGAAAGATGTTTCCACCTACATACCTGTCTACTAGTTGTAATGTGAGTAAGTGGGTTTCTTTTAAGTTTAGACATTATAATAAGAAAACTTTTTATACTTTTTCCACATTGTTCATATGTGAACCTTACCCTATTTGCTTTGTATTCATAAGATCATAAGTTTAAAATTAGAAGACCCTCAAAGATCTTGCTCTACAGAATAGGTACTTAACAATACTATACAGGTAGTAAATTGCAGACTTGTGGATTAGAACCTAGGTTCTGACTCCAAAAAGCCCACCTTTAACAACAAATATTCAAGATTGTAAGCCTGTGTTGCATAGTGTGAGGATTCCTCTTAGAAATTCACTCTCCCTAAGAAGTTTGCCTTATAATTTTTAAATATATTAGTTGCTCTTGCAAGTTTTAGCTAAGTCATCTAAACTGCTGCCTCATTTGAGAATCACAATCAACTTTTCATCTCTATTCCCAAACCAGTTTACCTTTTTAAAAAATTGTTACAGTTTTAAACTTTTTTTGCTTTGCTTGTTTTACAGGTTGACTATGTGATTAAGGAAGCAACTAATCTAGATAACTTGGCTCAGCTGTATGAAGGTTGGACAGCCTGGGTATGAATGGGAAGACTGCAGATCAGTCTGGTTAAGTGAGGTCAGACATCTACCAGAATCAACTCGGCCTCAGGCATCCATAGCCACACCACAGTCGGTGGTGATGCATACTGGGGCTTAATCTGAGGAAACCTAGGAAATCTCGGTGCACTAGGAAGTGAATCCTGCAAGATAGCTGCACTCAGGGATACACTAAACACAATGGTCTGCAACCCCAGGGTCAAGGGTGAAAGTTCACCGCCTGAACACCACGATTGTCTTTCTGCTACAGCTGCAAACGTGTCAGGAGGTTAGCTGCAGAAAGAAATCCGAATGCTACAGAGTGCAGAGTGATTTGGAACTCCATTCCACCTGACCCTGTGTGTACAATCCAGGAAATACCAAAGCCCGTTCAAAGAGAAACAGAAAACTGGGGCCATGAAGAAATCACAGCAAAGGAAGATTTGATGCATTCAGATTCTTGTGTTACACTTGTTGTGTGGCAGCAGTACTGGTTGGGTTGACCAGTAAGTTTAAAAAAAAAAAAAAAAGGCTACACAATATGAACTTCAGAAATATCTGACTGAAAGCAGAGAGCTGTATAACAGATACACTGCAATGGAAGAACTTCTGAAATGAAGAAAAAGTCTGGGTTTCCCCCTTCCCCTGCCTTTTCCCTGCTCCTCCTTTCCCTACCCCTCCCCTTCTCCCTTGCCCATCCTACTTCTTCCCCTTTTGCCTAGTCTAGTAGATTAGCCATATTTCAAATAAACTTTTATTTCAATCCTTGTATTTCACGTACTTCAGTCTCAGTACTGTTTAACCTAGATTCTTTTTGATAGATGGAA
Organism: Petaurus breviceps papuanus; assembly: GCF_028583685.1. NCBI lineage: Eukaryota > Metazoa > Chordata > Mammalia > Diprotodontia > Petauridae > Petaurus > Petaurus breviceps. Next base: position 228,814 of record NW_027185903.1, on the reverse strand, counting down.
ATTTCTCCAAAAGCACTGAAAACATTGAAAATTCAAGGATTACTTAAAGGTTGAATGATCACATACAAAATGTAATTCTGGTTTATTTAAGTCATTTCTGTGATTCTATCATGTACAGTTTCCCAAATTGTCACTGTGCATTTAAAAGTAATTAACCTAATAGGCATTTGATTTAATGTACACTTCTCTCTGCTGTTGCAGAGTAAGTATATGGGGGTGTCAGGGGGGAGTCATTCAGAATTTTCCCACAAAACTCATTCTACCTTGATTGTTGTAGTTTCTTTCATAAAAGAGTAGCCAATCCAATGTAATCTTTTACCTTTTTAAAAACCAGGATAGAATATCTAGTAGAGTTTTACATTGTTGATGACAGATAAACAGTAAAGTGATGTTCTGGTGGAGGTAGAGTGATGTTTTTTTTTAATTTGGTTTCCTCATTTGATACTTTTAATTTGCAGAATTAAAATTCTTTAGTTCATGTGGTATATTAGGACTTTTTCATATAACATTAGTAAGAGGAACAACCAACATTTTGTTCAGTTTAATTATTAAAGTTATGTGTGAAGTATTTTACTTTATAGCATGACTTCGATAGTTTACTATTCAGTAATACATGACAGTGAATTCATGATGGTTTCCTTAAATTTAGCATTGCATTTTAATACTGAAGTCTTATTCAGTAAACCAGAATCCTGGCCAGAATAGGAATTTTCAAATCACGTGTTAAAAAAAAGCAAAACAGGATTAAAACCTGATTCCAGTACAGTTTTCAAACTCTTGATAAATTTTTGGACAGAATTCATCTGCCATATACTTAATTCCATATACTTAATAGCTTTTTGTATTTTCTGATTTTTTTCATTACTCTGATTTGATTCCCATGAGATAATCCATTTCATTATAGATGCCCTCTTAACACCTTGCCATGTATTGCAAGAAAGATGGCATTTGAATATCCTTGTGCCTAACAAAAGATCCTATCACAATTTTTTACTTTGTTTATAGTGAACCTTATTTTAATAAAACAACTTAAGCTGGAATAATAATGCCATAATGCATTTTGCATGCTGCTGTTTTCTAGAAGCTGTGAGAATTTATTTCATCTCACATGTACCTCCTAGTATCCAAAAATGAAGCTGCTTTTTTCTTTATGTTATCAGAATGAAAAATCATCCCTGTTTTTTTTTTAAGCATACAAGCCCAAATCAGCCCCTATGTGTAGTATTCAGAAATGGCTTCCTCTTTAGTAAGGAAGGTTAACAGAAAATTCCAAGAGGTATCAAACCTCACAGGTGCCTTGGCACTTTTTCCCAGATAATACAGTGAAACGACGTTACTATGAAAGCACCCGTATACATCTAGTAAATTACCCACATACCTTTGACAAAATGGTCCCTTTAATGTTTGGGATAATACCATCAAAACAAATATTTTGTTTTCAGAAACGTTAAATTGTAACTCCAAATGTATATTGACATTTACTGCATAGTAGTTTGATTTCCTCATGGAATTTAAATTATAAATGGCCTTGCAATTTTAGATTACTCTAAGAATATTCACCAGTATCTTCAAGACATGCATCGGTTAAAGACGTACTGGTGGTATAGCAGATCAGATAGGGCTGTAGGTTTCTTGTTCATAAAAAAATGTAAAGATGAAGCAGCTATGAAATCATAATTATATTTAGAAATAGACAAAATAGCTATGGAAAACAAGGTGGTTTGGATTTTTTTTTAATGATTCTGGTTGACAACCTCCAAGCAGCTATTTTTCTTTTCTCTCAAGGCTCAATTATCGTCAGTGTTATGAACGTTGTCTAAGTCATTGGAATTGCCTGGCCATCCTTGTTTTCTGTTTTGTTTTGAGAAATGTTTGCCTGAAAAAGCTCTGGAGGTATACTAGTTTGTGAAATACCTGTAGCAATTTCACTGGTCTATTTAATGTGCTTGTCCCATTGTGTTCATGACCAGTTCTTATGCAGCTTTCTTGATGGTTAGGTTATTTGGATTACAGTATTAAGAGTCTCTAGATTTGATCTTACGGTCTTCATGCATAGTTTTCCTTTCTGTGTAGGGACTGAGAACTTAGGTAGAACTACTGATCCACTATCACAACCCAAGTCTTAAATTCTTTATTAGGTTTCAGATGCTGAAGATTGTTTAAGGCTGGAGTTTAAGATAAATGAAGTCATCTAGCACTCCAATTAACCCTATCTCTCCACCTTCTTGTTACACTCTAAATGGTTTTCCCGTGTTGTAGGGGTTTTCTCCGGTGTTTGGTTGGTCTAATCTGTAAAATTTTAAGGAAAGAGCCATTTAAAATTTCTGATCAGGGCAGTGCGAATACAGCCAAATATTAGAGTATAAGTGCAATCCAAGTCCCTTCTTAAGTTATAAGCAGTACTTTAATCCTGAAAAGTCTTCCCCCTTCCATTCTCCTCGGCATTTTTGTAATTCCTTTTGAAGGTTGCTTATTTGAGTAGCACCCTGACAAAAGGAGCTGGTTCCTTTTCTGTGCTCCTCTTGGCAATCCTTCCTCCTTTGGGGATGTAAACTACAATTCAGCCAATTTCTTTAAGCCTAATTGAACTGCTCATTCAAAAGAAAATGACAAATTATTTACTATTATCACCCTTAAATGTTTTTATGTGAAATTAGAGGAATATTAAAATCAGTGACCTTCCATTTCTCACTTGGCTTACACATTATAAATAAAATTGAATTAGGATATTTTATTTTCCTTTGGTTTAGAGGTAGAATATAGTTAACATTCAGTGAAAGAATGTGGTTTATGCTTTGATGTTTCTAGTTAGAAAAAAAAATGGTAGCTTATCTAGATAAGGTAAATTTTTTTTTCAAGAGAAGATGGAAAAGAAATTTACCATATTATGAAGTTGTGTGGGTTTTGTTGCGCTTTTCCTGCTCCTTATACCTGTATTGGGAATAGCAGCATTTCAACTTCATTAACAAAAAGTGCAGAACACTTGGCCCTGGCCAAGAGAATCTCTCATTTGAAAGGGTGGATTGTAAAACAAGCAGACTGTAGATCAATTGGTTTTTCATACTCAATTGTGTGGGTTTATTAAGGAAAAACTGTTGTACTAATAATGTAAAAATGTAATACAGTTGTTAGATGTATTTTCAAAAGTGGTAAATAGTAAAGAATTGCATGTTGCTCAGAAATAGAGTTGTGGAAAGATGCTTTGTTTTTATTTTTTAAAAAACAAGCTGATTTAAATAGAAGCATATTTTTACAACATTCAAACCTCAAATGTTTTGTTCAACTCAACAATTTATACCCCTTGTCATTACTTTTTCCTGGTGTGAAACACCTTTCTCTACCACTTGTAATGGTAATCAGAATATGTGACATGAATAATTTCTCCATTTACCATTATTGTGAGGGCAAATAATTTTAAATGAATCTTCCTTTTTCTTAATAGAACTGTATAAAAGGAAGTGGCTATTCTGTACAAAGGTCGTATTGCCTCCCCAATGGATATAATTTCGTGAATGTATCACACCAGCTTCCTCAAAATGTTAATAATGCATCTTTTGAAAAAAAAATATTACAAGCAAACTTTGTGCATACATTGCATCAACATGGCAAAGATTGTATAAAATACCTTTTTCAAGAAATAAAGATTTAAATTCAACTGGGCTAATGTTAAATTCTGAATTTATTGGTCAAAGACTACTAAAAATACTTTCTAGCCCTAATACTAAATATAAAAGTTTTACCTTCCTAAAAGCTCTATAATATGTGCAATTGTTTGATATCCCCAACCAAGTTTTCCTAATTTTTAAAATGTTTCAAGGTACATGCTTATCAAATTGGATAAAGGAATTACCACTTCAAAAGAAGTTCAGTAGGTTACAAAACTGAAAAACCTTAAAAATCATATAGGGAAGTTGTGGTTTCATGGCTCCAATTGAATTTCTTCATTTTGAGAGTTGTTTTGTTTTGTTTTTTTAAATCCAACCATACTAGTTCCAAAAACAAGATTATTATAAATTTACCCAAAAGTTGGGTGGATAGCTTATCAGCTTAATTTGCAAACTCTGCTAGTAGGTATGTTTGTCCTATTGTGATGTGGCAATTTTCAAAGTAAAAAACGAATACAACCTCACATCTGTTTAATACTATAAAAGCCGAAAAAGGGTGTGGGGAAAGAATCTATAGTGTGAAGCATATATTTTAAGTAAAACATTTAGAGAATTTACTAAAGATCTAATCCATTTTTTTTTCTGTTTACAATTTGAACATTATTAACAATCTGTTAATTCCATAGGGTTATTTCCCCCCCTTAAAAAAAAAATCCCAAAACTATGCTAATAGGAAGCTTCAGTAGTACAGGTAGGGAAAACTTAGTGGAAAACTCAGACAACCTTACCTATGTAACTTAGGCTGTGAATATGCACAGGAAGGCTCTACAATATGGATCATACTCCATGTAGCACCTAACAGTTCTGTCTCTCATTCTGTATTGTCTTCCCTTAGGTATTTACCACCTGGCCTAAAGCATCTTCCTTAGGGCAGTATTTTCACAGTAAAAATATATTCCTGCCATTCTGTGAGAGAGAGAAAAAGTATTTTCACATCAATTATTCTTTTTTTGAGGAGCTTATCTTTAGTTGAGAGTATTCCACCTTATCTATTCAACTTCAGTACTCCCCAACAACCTGCCAATCAGTCTTGAGTTCTTCCTATCCCTCAAAAAAAAAGATATTTGTCATCTAAACTTTTCCTCTCCTTACCCTTCACAGAATAAAAGACCTCTTAAATGTTTAACATTGAACACTACTACCTGGAATGATCTACAATCACTATACTGTATATGACTAATCTTGTTTTCAGAAGTAAAGCAACAGTACAGTCTCTGGGGGAATCTGATGTAAAACATAACTGCACATTTCTGGGAAAGTTTTACTTTCCCTTCTACAAAAGTTCATGATTTAGCTGTTTTATTTCCCAATGCTAAATCCAAATGTCCATGATAGTTTAAACTCTAAGGCACTACACAGGTGAGAAATACGTGGCCTTGTCTGCGTAATTCCATACTACACTCAAGTGCTTTTAGATCTCTTATCTGATTAGGCCTTTGGAACTGCTGGAGGCTGGTAAAAGCAACCTGCTCAGTCACATAGCAAGTCTTTGGCACCAGACCCCAGGATGCTTGGGGGGAGAGAGAAGGTGTTGCTCCAGTCGCCAGGTGTATTATCAGGCAGACCCAAACCACAGGAAACGCTCGCAAAAGCTTGCTTAAATGTGTATATAAAAAACTTTTTGGAGGTAATGAAGGTAAAGTGACTTGCCCAGGATCACGGAGATAGTTATCTGAGGTCGCATTGGAACTCAGGTCCTCCTCACTCAGCTGCCCCAGCCACATAAAAATCAAACACCAGTCCCTCCTCTCCCTAACGTACGGCAACTCTATTTTCATTCGTGGCGTTTTGCAAAATAGGAATAAAATATAATCGGAAAGCTCCCTTCTGCTGGCAAAAGAGCCCGTAGCAGGTTGGTCGCCTCGTCATTTTACCTAGACGACTGATGGGGAAGAGAAAAATCTGCGCCGGCGTTTGGCTCCGCAAGCATGCGCGCACGCTCGAATCCCTTCCCTACCTGTAACAGTTGAACCGCTTCCGAACCTGTGAAGTGGAAAGGACAGAACGGATCCACGAGATGATTGGCCAACTCGTTCGTCATCCCGCCCCTCAACCCAGGACTTTCTTTACATTTTTCTAAGCCTCGGTTTGAAAACATGCACCGGCTCGTGGTTGGCTGGTATATACCTCAGCTTCTGCTGAATTCCACCAATAAAAAGACAGGCTCGCAAGGCCTGTCGGGAAAGGGAGCCGGCCTATAAAAAGGCCTGGGAAGCAAAGCCGTATTTGTTAAGGATCCAGCTGAGGGCTGTTTGGGAAGTATTCTTATCTTTTATATAGGGATCTGGAGGCCGTGGCCGGTTATCCTGGGAGTTGTTACGGTGACCATGGCTGAGGGGGACAATCGTAGCAGCAACCTGCTGGTGAGTGGCCCGGAAGCCCATAGCAGAGACAGGCTTCTGGCCTTCCTTTTGCTGGGGTAGCTAAGTGCCGCGGTCAGGCTCGTAGCCTGGTCACCCCAGGTCGAGGCTTGTGGGCCAGTGGAGGATCTTCATCCTCCTTCCGACCCCCCCCCCCCCCAAAAAAAAATGTTGAGTACGGTTGGTTGGGCCTTGAGGCGTTTGGCTAATCATTCGCTCTTCACTTCCTGAGTGGGGCTGGGGCTGGGGCTGGGGCTGGGGCTGGGGCTGGGGCTGGGGCTGGGGCTGGGGCTGGGGCTGGGGCTGGGGCTGGGGCTGGGAGAGGAGAGGAGCGGCCCGAAGGCCTTGGATTAATCTTTAGAAGAAGGCAGGGGTCGGGAAGGAGAGATGGAAGGGAAATTGATGGAAGGATGTGAGCAATATGAGGAAGTAAATCGAAACCAACCCTGCGGCGCTGGAGCTTGGTCAGGCCTTTTCGCCCCCGCCCCCTTTCTGGGAAAACTGCTAGGTTGAGCAGAAATTGAATTTCCTCAGTTTTCCAATGTATAGTGAGGGCTTCTTGCTGCAGAAAATTGGGGGAGCGGAGGTTGGGCGGGGAGGAGGCTGGAATGTACTGGTCATAGATTACGTCTGATTTTTGGAATGCTTGCAATTTGACTGGGATTTTGGTGTAAGGCAATCACGGGCTCTCAGAGCTGGAAAAGGGTCTTCAATGCCCTTTTAGAAATGAGAAAACTCATTTCCAGAGCGACTCATTGACAGGCTCAGATTGCTTGGAAAACCTGGGTATTCTTTTCTCTGTATGCCCTGGAAGGTCAATTTATTTCATTGAAAAATGTGGAGATAGAAATCGTTTGAGGTTGACATAGTAATCTCGTGAGGTAATGCAGTAGAATTCTAGGAAGATAGCAGTTTTAAGATTTAGAGTTGGAAGGGAGCTCAGAGAGCATCTGATGTACCCCCCCCCTCCACCCCTGCATTTTGCAGGTGAGGAAAATTAATCTCACAAAGTACAGTGACTTGCATGTTTTAAGATAAGGGAATGCTAGAGTATTTCTCATCTGATTAATTCTAGGTGATTTTTAGAAACAACTGGGTTTCACATTAGTTTTCAGACTGCAAGCCATTTTTAGCTTTATTCATTTGAGTCATGCTAGTTCTGCTATATTTTGCTTATTCAAGAGTTTCATTTTATAGGTTTCTCGTTCTTCCATAAACTACAAGGGGAAGTTGTGTTGAGTTGGAGATGAAACATCCCAATTTGATGAAATCAGGCTTCATCTGTTTTATATATTAATGCAATATATCTCTATTTCAAGTGATGTTAAAAATGGTTTCTTGTTAAAAGAAAGTTGATTTGAAAATTGAAAGAAATGGGGCAGCTAGGTGGCACAGTGAATAGAGCACTGGCCCTGGAGTCAGGAGGACCTGAGTTCAAATCCAGCCCCAGACACTTAACACAAAGGTGGCCGTGTGACCTTGGGCAAGTCACTTAACCCCAATTGCCCCTCCAAAAAAAGAAAAAAAATTGAAAGAAATGTTAAGAAACCCCCTTAGTACAAGAAAGATGTAAATCCCTTTTATTACACTAATTTATAGGTTTACTAAAATAGTGATTTTTGTTTTAGAAACTACTGAGACCTGAACAAAGAATTAATAAAAATTTAACCTTTAAACCTAATGCCTTCATTAATTTTTTGATGTCTCTTATCTTCATATCATCTACATTTCTCACTTTATCCCTTTCCCATCTTCCCCCTAGAGGGTCATCTCTTACAACGAAGAAGAAAAAACAGTTAAACAAAACTAATCGGTACATCAAAAATGTCTGACATCATATGCAATGTACCACACCCCAGGTGTCTTCTGTCTTTGGGTCTAAGCTTGGTCATTATGATTTCACAACTGTTAGTTTTCATTGTTTTCTTCTTGTTTTTCTCCTGAACATTGTTGTAGTCATTGTTTACATGATGCTATTTTACTTCCTTTACTTTTAGTTCATAAATCTTCTCATGTTTTTTCTTCATTTACATCATTTTCATCATTTCTTTGGGCACAGTATTATTTCATCACATTGATGTGCCACAGCTTGTTTTGTTTAGTCAGTTCCAGCTGATTGAAATAGAATGTATTTCCAGCTCTATGCTTCTTCAAAAAAGTTCTGCTATAAATATTTTGGTATATATGGGGGTCTTTCTATCACTGACCTTTGGGTGACCCCTGTGACTTTTTTAAAAATTAGAATTATTGACTAGTTTCAGCTGAGAATAGATATCTTTTGAACATTGTAACACCATAAAAGAATTTACCTTTCAGATAGCCAACACTACCATTAAGAATATTGTAGTGACTATTTTAAGTATTTCTTGTATGCAGGCTGCAGAAACTGCCAGCCTGGAAGAACAGTTACAAGGATGGGGAGAAGTGATGCTAATAGCTGACAAAATCCTTCGATGGGAAAGAGCCTGGTTTCCACCTGCAGTCATGGGTGTTGTTTCTTTGGTATTCCTGTAAGTGAGCTTTGAGGTTTCTGTTTTAAATTTGCCATTAGTATTTCCTTGCACCTTTATTTAAGCCTCTCATTTGATGCAGTGCCCTAAATCCTTTGTAATGTATAATCTGTAAAGAATGTATTTTCTTAGGTCAGCTTTCTCAAATTTCATTATTTATGTAAACTTTGCTTTATAATGCTCTATTGCATTTATCATGTAATGTATATTAGAACAGTATTGGAACTAAACTCATCTACTAGACTTTTTTAAGTCCTTTGAAGTATTAGAATCATGCTTGCCTTGTCACAACTTTGTATCTATTCCTTCATCTAGGTCAGTGCTTTGCTTCCATTGAGTGCTTTTAATAGTTTTGTTGCTTTTATTGATTTTATGGGATAAACTGTGTAGTAATCTGATATTTAAATCTTGTTTTCTTTTTTCTTTAATAGACTGATCTACTACTTAGATCCATCTGTTCTTTCTGGTGTTTCCTGTTTCGTTATGTTTTTGTGTCTGGCTGACTACCTTGTACCCATTCTTGCTCCTAGAATATTTGGCTCCAATAAATGGTAAGTTAAGTAATACTTTAGTAACCCAAGGAGGAGGAGTTTGGTGTTACATTAGGATGTCATATTAGGATACCTAATTTAATTGCTAGCTTATGTGTCCAGGATTCAAAGTTTAATATTCATCTTAAAAATGGTTAAGTATCTTATAGAGGGAAAGACACTTCTGGCTGGTGGAGAGAATTGCTTTTGAGAAATACAACTAAATTAAAGATATTAAGGAGTTACTCAAAACTGACTGAATTAGTCCTTGAAAGAAGTGTAATCTCCACTGAAAATAAATTGTTTGTTGTGAATGTGTTCCTTTTTTTAAAACCTGGTAGGAAGTGAAGTTACTATATATTTCTTAAGGTATGTCTGAAAACAAATTGTAAAAAAAACATGCTAATTTTTCACCAAAAAATCTGAACCATAAAATTTTATAAATAAATGCTCTTGATAAGAACAGCAGTTGTTACTGTACTACTACTGTAGTGAGTAGAATGAGCTTCAAACCAGGGGTCAAGGAACCTGGATTCAAGAACCAGCTCTGTTACTAACTATAACTGTGTAACTTCAATTCCTTTTCTGGATTTCTTTTCATAGTTTGGGCTAGATGGTAGCTATATTCCAGATCTGTGTTTCTATCTTTGTCTATTGAAAATAGTCTATAATAATATATAGTCTTGACGAGTGAAAATGTGGCTATACCCATTGAAAGTCTTTGGGTCTTATTCTTTCATTCCCTATAAAAGTTTTTTTTAAAACCTTCATGTAAGTTTCTAATCAAATCCATAACAAATTAATTAGCATGCCAAAAATGAGATGAGGTTTTCAATATAATGATTCAGTATAAACTCAGTTTGTGTTTCAGATTTTCCTTCTTAGCATTTTTTTTTTTTTACTTTTTGAAGGGCAATTGGGGTTAAGTGACTTGCCCAAGGTCACATGGCCTTCTTAGCATTTTTTTTTTCCATTTTCAGTGAACAAATCCATTTTTTTCTTTGTACCTATTGTGGTGCCAATGCAATATTCACAGCACCCACGGTCACTATAAATATGCCCGCATGGTGCTCACAGAATATAGCAGACTCTCCACAGAGAAGACAGAAGCAAAACATTCAGACAGCAGAAAACCGAACCTCAAAACCAGTAAGCTGATTCCATCATAGTGACAACGGCACAGAGAGCCACAGCCTCCTTTAGCCTTCCCACAAGCCTGTCCACTTCCCTCCCCCCACAGGGTCCATGTCATTACCTTCAGCCTATTAGGGGGCAGAGTATATTTTCAAAGGGAAGGTCTTCAAATTCCCATTATCACTACATTTACTCTTTTTCTTCTTTCCTCAAGAAAAAGCAAAACCTGCCCCTGCATTGGCCATGTCTGAAAAAAAGGATATCTCATAGACCTGAATCTCTCGCCTCTCCGTCAGGAGGTGGTAGCGTGTTGCACCCTTAGGGCTTTTGCCTCGTGCTTGTTCATTGCAGGCTTTTAAGGTTGTTTGTCTTTACATTGTTGTTGTTTTCTGTACAAATTATTCTCTTGGTTCTACTTACTTCACTCAGCATCAGTTCGTACAGATCATCCTTTTGAATTGTCCCCTTAATCATTCCATTACATTTATAGATTATAATTTGTTAAACCATTCTCCAGCTGGTCTCCACTTGCAGTTATGGGTATTGTTTCTAGTTCTTTGCCGCCCCAAAATGAGCTCCTATAAATATTTTTCTATTTATGGGTCCTTTTCTTCTTCTAGTGGTCTCTTTGGTCTCTAACAGTGGTATCTATGGTCCTAAGAGCATGCACAGTTCAACTTTTTCAGCATACTTTCAAATTACTTTCCAGAGTGACTGGCATAGAAGTTTTATATAAATGTCCCTGAGCATGCACTACGCGGACTTTTTTTTTTATTATATAACCTAAAGAAAAAAAGTTATTTTATATAACCCAAAAATACAAGCCAATTGGCTCAGACACATGAGTTAGGACCTCAAGTTTCCTCATCTGTACAGTGGGTATACTAATCACTGGGTTGTTTCAAGGATCAAATAGAGTAATTTGTAAAGTACTTTGCAGACCTTAAAAGTGCTTTATAAACTAATGATGATAAAGATGTTTAATAAGCATGAAAGAGATAAGCTGGAGCCAAAGTGTGAAGGGCATTAAATGCCAAACTTTATATTTTGTCCTAGAGACAGCAGAGAAATTCAGACTTTTTTTTGAGCAGTGAAATGACTTGTTCAGATTGAATCTATAAATAAGGGTATTTTCATTCTAAATTTGTTTTCTGGTAAATGTTTTTTCCCACTGTTTTTCATTTTATGTCCTCTAATAAGCTAGTGAGTAGAGTTAAAAGGATGTTGTAGAAGGTCTTCTCTTCCCTTCTCCCCCCCTCTCCAGTCTCAAGGTCTGTGTATATAAACTTTAGTATTTTATTGTTGGTAAAAAAGATACAAGCCATTTTGTATTCCTTTGGCACTTATTTTTACTACATTGAAATACACTTACATTTTGTTATAAAAGTGATGAAATAAGGGGCGGCCAGGTAGCACAGTGAGTAAGAGAGCCAGCCCCAGTGTAGGGATGACCTGGGGATCAAATCTGGGCTCAGATACTTAGCACCACACCCAGAAATAACTGGCTGTGTAACCTTGAGCAAGTTACTTGACCCCAATTGCTTTAAAAAAAACAGTGATGAAATAAAATTAGAGTGGACAAATTTTATAGCTACCATTTATTCCTAAAATTTGATTACTAAATCTATAAAGATTTTTCTCTAAATAAAAACCTTGGTCTTAAGTAAAAATTTGGTAGAAGATGAATGTGACTTGGGTGGGTAAATATGTCATTATGATACTGGTGCTGAAAAATAACTTTTGTATTAAAATCCAGAGTTGTCAAAATTAATGTTTATTTAACATGGCATATGTAAAGTACTGTGCTACTCCAGACTGGAAACATCCACAACAGTATACTTGGTGATCTTAAATGACCTACTCAGGATTAAAATAAGAGATTCTTGATTTGTTGGAGACAAGACAAAGGCCTCATGTCAAAGCAGTGCTTTGAAGGAAGTTAGGGTTTCTGTGAGGCATAGGTAAGGCAGGAGTACATTTCTGAGTGATGGATTGTTATTTATAGGAAGCAGCTTAACAAACCAGTTTAAATAAAATAGATGGCTTGAAAAAGGGAGTACTAGAATGTTGGAAAAAAGATAGTAGGAGCCAGATTGTGGAGGGCACTGAAGTTCTGTATTTTATCCAAGAGGCAGTAGGGAATCATTGAAGATGTGGGGTAGATGTGTAACACGGTCTGGTCTAGGCTTTAGGAATGTCAATAAACTTTAGGGTTCCATGAAAGCTTAAAATGCAGAAATAAAGATGGTAAGTTTATTTTAAAGGTGACATTACATTGAATATAGACCTTTTTGTACTTTGTAACCTTTTGTGACCCTTTCTTCCTTCCATGGGAAATTAGACTGAGGCTGGTAAGCCACATACCCCTCTTCAATGGGCAGCCTGTGAGTCTTCAAGACCTTCTCATATAGTAATGAATTATATTAAACCCTATAGACCATACAGTAGTTAGATGGCTCTTTGAATTAATGAAGTTTACAAATAATGTTTCTGGAGCCACATAATTGTATGAGACCTACATGTATAGGATAAAATATTTTGCTTTGTTGTAGTTCTTTGCCAAATTTTGCTTTAGTAGAAAGAGTCATAAAATGTAAGATGACAAAATTGCATATATGACTTCTTGTTCTGTATAAAAAAGAAATTTGCTCACAGTAAAAGTGGGGTGGCTGGGTGTTGTTATTTCACTAGGACTACTGAGCAACAGCAAAGATTCCATGAAATCTGCAGCAATCTAGTGAAGACACGGCGCAGAACTGTTGGCTGGTGGAGACGCCTCTTCACGCTGAAGGAAGAAAAACCTAAAATGGTACTTGTTTTTGACATATTTGTCTAGTGTGTCTTCTAACCTGACTTCAAAGGAGCATAATATTGGTAGAGAGTGAGGTATGGGGTTTTTTTGTTAGTAATGCTTATTAGGCCATGCAGGTGACAAAGTTACATTATCAGAATGTGGTTGTTTACTTTTGGAGTAATGTTTCCTCTTGTAGATAAGAATGTTTTTGTTCCTTTTTTTTTTCTCTTTGCTGAAAGAAAAGTAAAATACCTGTACTGTGTTTAGAATAAATACCTCATATAGTGCTTCACTGTTACATAATATAATTATTGGAAGAGTCTTTTGGGTATCAGTGGTTAACTTCCAAACTAATATAATTGTCCTTTCCACATCATGGGGGTTAGGAACACAGTGCCCCCAAGATCAGGAAAATCTATAAAATTTATGTAAAAAATTTTTGACAAGAGAAGTCTGAATTTTTTGCTTTTTTCTTATAGGGTGTTTATAGTATCTTATAAAATTTGGGTTGATACTATACAATACTATATTTTATATATATAAAATATACATATATTTTATGCATTTCTGATTTTCTAAACATTTTCTGTGTTGAGTAATGGCCTTTGCGTGTGATCTGTAGCTTCCACGAAACTCCCCAAAAATTCCCATTTAATTTCTTAGGCTGATCTGCAATATAGTGAAAATGTGATGGGGATAAGTCACAGTGTGGAAGGGATCAGCAGTGATTTGGTTTACATTAGAAGATCTGAGTAAAGATTGAAAATAGAACATTTAAACATAGATAATTTGTATTTGCTTTGTGGTAATAACAAAATCCTAAAGCGCTTAAGTGTTTTAAGTATCCTACTTCTGTAAACAGGGCATTCTTTTTCATTTTTATTTTTTAGTACTTCATGACCATGATCATTTCCCTTGCTGCAGTTGCTTGGATTGGACAGCAAGTCCACAATCTTTTCCTCACCTACCTTATTGGTAAGCCTTTTTAGAGACTGAACCAAAGGGATATGCGATTGTACTGGGGATAGCAAAGACAGATGAAAAAATCCCTGGCCTCAAGGAGCTAATATTCTACAAGGAGGGAGAAAAATATGCACATAAATAATTGCATATAAATAAATACAAAGGTGATTTTTTTTTTCCTCACAGACACTAATAACTAGGGGGATCAGAATGTTTCATGCAGAACACTGGAGCAGAGTTCTGAAGGAAAGAAATGGAATTTTTTTTTCAGGGGGGAAGGCAAGGCAGTTGGGGTTAAGTAACTTGCCAAGGTCACACAGCTAGTAAGTGTCAGGTGTCTGAGGTCAGATTTGAACTCAGGTCCTCCTGACTCCAGGACCAGTGCCATATTCACTCTGTCACTTAGCTGGGCCCCCCCCCCTTTTTTTTTTTTTGATGTATTAAGTGTTTTTTTTTTTTACTTAAATATTGGAACTTAAATATAAAGAATAGGAAAAACTAAAAGCATATTATGTGCGTAGCAAAATATAAGAGGATTCAGAGTATGTCACAATAAATTTCCATTGCAAGAAAACCTGTATGATAAATACTACACATTATGTTGATAGCTGTCCTTCTTTTCTTTGTAAGTTTTTTTTTGTTCTCTGCTGTTCACTCTTTATTTTTTCCCCGCCACAATTAAGTGTGGATAGATCTGTAAATATGTATATGCATATATATACACACATCTATACCTACATATAGACTCTCCCTAATAAATTGATCTTTGTTTTTATGTTTGTGTGTATCTCTTATTTCCTATCCCTCCTGACTCCTCTACTTTTCTTGTACCCACTACCTTGCCCTTAACCTATTACTTCACTCTCCTTTCTACAGATCCCTACCTTGTCCTCTCCCCGCTCCCTATACCCTTACTACTTTATTTCTTCTGAATTTAGAAGACTTTTATGCTCCTCTAGCTATATAAACCCATCCCCAATGAAAGTAGATTACCAGAACTACCAGCCCTCCTCCCCCATCTAATTCTTCTGTATCTATTCTTCCTCTGGCACTTCATTTGTATAAAATAATTACTCTTTTTAGCTATTCCTAAATGGTTTTACTTCATATCATACTCAGGTCTACCCCAGTATTTCTTATGAACTCCTGAATTACTAATGACAATCTTAGACATACCATGTTTCCCCGATAATAAGACACTGTCTTATTATTTTTTTGGACCGAAAAACACCAGAGGGCTTATTTTCAGGGGAGGGCTTATTTTAATGAACATTGACAGCAATTTTAATAAACAGGTAAATGTGAACCAAAAAATGTACCTTTATTCAATAAGCAAATCACTGGGGAAGAACAGGATGACGCGCTCACTGCTACAGCTCTGATTGGATGCAGCTCGGAGTGCGGCGTGCGTTTCACGGGGGTGGGGGGGGGGACGATGCATACAGAGGGTACCGTAATGTAGCGTGTAGCGCAGGGGATCACCTTCACTACCGTAGCAATCTCAATAGGGCTTATTTTCGGGGGAGGGCTTATTTTAGAGGAATCTTACACAGTAAGGGGAGGGCTTATTTTCAGGATAGGTCTTATTATCGGGGAAACACAGTATATACATTTTACATATATAAAGAGTAAATGGGCAGGCGGCTAGGTGGTACAGTGAATAGAGCACCGGCCCTGGAATCAGGAGGACATGAGTTCAAATCTGGCCTCAGACACTTAACACACTTACTAGCCATGTGACCTTGGGCAAGTCACTTAACCCCAGTTGCCCTCCAAAAAAGCAAAAAAATTAAATGGTCTATCTTTATCCCTTGTAGTCAGTATTTACTATGTACCTTATGTTTCTCTTGGCTCTTTCTATGTCAAAACTTCTATTAGGTTCAAGGTGGATTGTTTTTTTTTTTTAACAAAAGTCTTGAAATTCTGACAGTTGATCAAATGTCCATTTTTTTTTTCATTCAGGATTATGCTTAACTTTGCATGGGTATGGTATTTTTGGCCAGAGCTGCAGTTCTTTAGCTTTTCAATATAGTGTTCCAAGACCTGCAATCCTTTAGTGTCTTCACTGCTAGGTCTTGTATGATTCTAATTGTGGTACTATATAAATTGATATTTTTTTGTTGCTTTTAATATTTTACTTGTAGTTTTTTATCCTTAAGCTGGGGGTTTCAGAATTTAATATTCTTAAGAATTTTCCTCATAGGATCTCTTTCAAGTGGTTTTCAGTAGATTTTTTTCTATTTCTACTTCCCCCTTCTAATGCTTCAGAACAATTTTCTTTTATTTCTTGTATTAATTGTATCAAGATGATTCTTTTTTTGATCATAACTTTCAGATAGTCTGATTATTCTCATGTTTCCTCTTCTTGATCTGTTCTCCAGATCAGTTGTTTTTCTTATAAGATGTTTCACTTTCTCTTCTATTTTTTCATTCTTAAAATATGAAGATATATTTTTTTAATTATTTTAAAATAATTTGTTTAATTATTTCTTTATCTCTTATAACTTCACTGGCTTCACCTTGCCCAATTCTAATTCTCAAGGTGTCATTTTCTTACGATTCTGGATCTACTTTTCTAATTGGTTGACTTTCTTTTCTTAATCTTGCTTTTTTTTGGATTGGTTTTTTGTTTTTGTTTTCCCTCCATCTCTAATTTGATTTTTAAAGTCTTTTTAAAGTTCTTCTATGAATTCTTTTTGGGGCAGGTGACCATTTGATATTACTGTTTGAGGGAGAAGAGGATTTCTTTGCTTTACTATCCTCCTCTGAAAATGAACCCCAGGGTGGCTCAGTGCACAGTGTGTAAAGCGCTGTCCCTGGAGTCGGGAGAACCTGAGTTCGGTTCTGGCCTCAGACACTTAACACAATAAAACTAGCTGTATAACCTTGGGCAAGTTACTTAACCCAAATTACCCTCCAAAAGGCCAAAAAAAATGAACCCCAGTCATCTCTATTCGCACAATAACTTTCTGTGTTTGAATTCTTCCTCCTTTGCCTGTGCATTTTTTTGTAGCAATAGCTTAATTTTTGTAATCACCTCTAGCCCTGGTTGTGGGAGATAGTGCCTCTTGCCCCAGATCTCATTCTCCCCTCTGTCCTGGAACCAAAGTCTAACCTCCAGCCTCCTGTAAGTGCCCACAGCCAGGGGCATTCCTGCCCCACTGCTTCTGCACTCACTGAATGGATGTATGCTGATTTCTTCTTGCCCCAACCTCTCTCCACAGCACAGCTGGGTCTGGTGTTCCTGGTCAGCAGAAGTTCCCTCAGTCTTCCTGGGGTCAAACACCCAACTCCCTTCATTATCCCTGGGGTAAAAGTTCCTCTGACTGGGGCCAAGCAACCTCTCAAGTCAGCTAATTCCAAGGCTTGCTGCTTGTTGTTAATAGGGCCCTGGCCTGGAGGTGTTTACTCTTCACAGGGATCAACCCTCTTCCTGGGATTATTCTTTGGATCTTCTCCAATTGTCTCAGGAAAACCCCTATTGTGCCCCTATTCTATTTTTATCTGCACTTTGTTCATTCTAAGGTGTTATTTTATCTCTTTTGTGGGGAAAAATCTTGAGAGCTTGGAATTTTCTGACCTACTCCACTATCTTCCCAGAATTCTCTCCAGAAAACAGAATTCTTAAGACATGGAGGTGAAGAGGAATATCATTCTAGGCATAGAGGACAGCCAATTCCAAGGCATGGAAGTGGGAGATAGAACAACATGTATGCAGAACAGCAAGAGGCCAGAATGTCTGAAGTGCAGGGGAGTAATGTCACAAAAAGACTGGAAAGGTAGAAAGGGGTCAGGTTGTAAAGAGCTTTAAATGGATGATTTTGTAATATTTGATCCTGGAGGTAGTATTTGGAAAATGGAGTTTAGTAGAGGAGTAACACAGTCAGACCTACAATTCAGGAAAGTCACTTTGGTACCTCTATAGACATTAGTTTGGATAGGAGAGAAACTTGGAGCAGGGAGACCAATTAGGAGTCAGTTACAGAAGTTCTGGTAAGAGGTAATAAGGGCCTGAACCAAAGTAGTGGTAGTGTGAGCATAAATAATGGATTGTTTGAGAGAGATTGTGAAAAGACAGAGAGTGTGTGGAAATAGAAACAGGAATTGACACCTGATTGGCTATAGAGGGTGAGTGACTGTGCAGAATGAAAGATGATGCTGAGGCTGGGAAACCTGAGTGATATGAAGGGAGATGTACTTCTTGACAGAAGTAGGGAAGTTTGGGAGAGTCAGCTGTATTAAAGCCATGGGAATTTGTGAATTCACTTAGTTGATGGACTATAGCAAGAGGACAAAGAGGGCCCAGGACAGAGCCTTGTAGAATCTCATTTAGGAGTTGTGATATGTATGATAAACCAGAAAAAGGTATGGTGAGAAAAGTAGGAAAAGAACAAAGTGAGGACAATCCCATAAAAACTCAGAAGAGGAAAATGTATCTAAAAGGAAGGGATGGTCAACAGTGTCAAATGCTGGTAACTTTGGGAAAACAGTTTCTGTTGACATATGAGGTTAGAAGTCAGATTGCAAAGAGAAGAGAAGTAAATAAGGAGGAGGCAGTTAATGTAAACAGCTTTTTCAATGAGTTCATGTAACAGGAGAGGATAATAGCTTGAGTGGTAGGATCTATGGAGGGTTTATTCAGGATGGAGGAGACTTGGGCATGCTCAGAGGGATCAGAGGAGGAATAAAGAAATTGAACATTGTAAAGGAGGGTGATTTATGGAGGCAAACTGCTGGAGAAGATGAGGAAATGGTGAGGTCAAGATACATGTAGATGAGGTTGACTTTAAGAAGAGTCCCTATTCAGAGACAGATATAACAGAAGTGAATTAGGGTTTTGAGATGTAGAAAAGAGATGCTTAAAATGAGGTCATTTTTTTCCCAGGAAAGTGAGGCAAGATCCTTGGATGAGAGTTAGAGAGGAGGTGATGATGTGTGGGAAATTTAAGGAAAGAAAATGGCTTTAAACAGCCTTTGTGAGGAGTGGCTTAAAGAATCCTTTAGGAAGAAGCGAAAAAGATTGTCTTGTTGCTTTGAGGTCACAGTTGAGATTAGTATAAATTCATAGTGAACCTCGTCAAATTAGTTGTGTAATTTCTTCCAGTTGATCAGCAGCATGAGTAGAAGTGGAGGAGGTAAATGATGGAAGTTAGTCCGGGTTTGGGGTTTGGTTAAGTTGTTAGAATTGATAGGGCAGATGAATGGGACTCGAGTAAAGGACAATAAGTTGAATTAGTTAACTATAGGTGGAAAGTGGAACCATTTAGAGTCCAACTCAGTTGTTAGCATTTTGACATAGGTAACAGACTCAGGATGCATGCAAAATGAGACCTATATTTTTTGGACACAACCAGTATAGGAATTTGTTTTGCTTGACTGACTGTTTATGTTTGTTAAAAGGGTCATTTGTTTTACTCAAGGAAAATCAGTTTTTTAAAGGAAAAAATTAGGGGGTGGAGTAGAAACAGCACTTCCTCGGGGCTCCGGCTTCCACCTCCCCCAATTCATGTAAAAGGGGACTCTGAACAAACTTGGGAGCTACAGAACCCACAAAATGACACAGAGAGCCTCCCACTGAGGACAGCCCAGAAGGCCGGTAGGAATGGGCCAGCACAGCACTCTGGGAGCCAACCCCCCACTCCAAGAACTGTAGGTTTTAGCCCCAGGGCGGGCCTGACCAGCAGCTGGCTGGAGGGACTTCAGATCACTAGCAGCTGTGGCGGTTCCCAGAATTATCAATACATACCATGTTTCCCCGATAATAAGACACTGTCTTATTAAATTTTTTTTTTTTTGATAGAAAAACACCAGAGGGCTTATTTTCAGGGGAGGGCTTATTTTAATGAACATTGACAGCAATTTTAATAAACAGGTAAATGTGAACCAAAAAATGTACCTTTATTCAATAAGCAAATCACTGGGGAAGAACAGGCTCACTGCTGCAGCTCTGATTGGATGCAACTGAGAGCGCGGCGTGCGTTTCATGGGGCGGGGGGGGTGCATACAGAGGGTACCGTAATGTAGCGCAGGTAGCAATCTCAATAGGGCTTATTTTCGGGGGAGGGCTTATTATCGGGGAAACACGGTAGATGCCAAGGACAAAGTGAGAGGTCAGTGCAATGTGGACTTTGGGCTCCAGTAGTCGGGAGTGTGGTCGGCCTTTGCCCCCAGGGCAAGAAGCCTCTGAGGCAGGCTGCCATGCATCAGCCACCACATGGCAGCTTCAGCTCCTGGCCTGCAGAGTGTAGGGAGACTAGCCTACAAGTCTGAGGGGTAATCGCTCTTGCTTTAACCTGCTTGGAGCTGGATTGCAGTCTAAGGTGGAGGTCCTGGGGTATATGACCAGCTTGCCAGAGAGTGTGGAGGCTTCAGAGAGGGCACCCAACTAATACCTTTGGCAGCTAAGAAAACCCCAACATTTGGGACGAAGCTCCCCTGTCTGGTGGCAGAGTCCTACTGTGGCAAAAAGCCACAGTCAAGTGATTGAGTGGTGACATGAACAGGCAAAGGACTTTAGACACCTATTCTGGTGACAAAAAGGATCAAAGCATGGAACAGGAGGAAAACAGTGAAGTCAGAACTCCTACACCAAAAGCTTCAAAGAAAAATATCAGCTGATTACAGGCCATAGAGGACCTTAAGAAGCAGATAAGAGAAGTGGAGGAAAAATTGGTAAGAGAAATGAGAACAATGCAAGAAAATTATGAAATGAGAGTCAACAGCCTGACTGAGGAAAAATAACACCTTAAAAAATAGACTAACTTAGGGGCGGCCAGGTAGCACAGCAAGTAAGAGCACCGGCTCCAGTGTCGGGATGACCTGGGGGTCAAATCCGGGCTCAGATACTTAGCACCACACCCAGAAATAACTGGCTGTGTAACCTTGAGCAAGTTACTTACCCCGATTGCTTTAAAAAAAAAAAAAAGACTAACTCAAATGGCAAAAGAGGCTCAAAAAGCCAATGAGGAGAAGAATGCCTTAAACAGCCAAATTTGCCAGATGGAAAAAGAATCTCAAAAGCTCAATGAGGAGAATCATTGCTTCAGAATTAGATGGGAGCAAATGGAAGCTAGTGACTTTATGAGAAATCAGGATGCTGTTAAACAGATCCAAACAAGTGAAAGAATAGAAGGCAATGTGAAATATCATGGGAAAAATCACTGACCTGGAAAATAGATCCAGGAGAGATAATTTTTAAATTATTGGACTACCTGAAAGCCATGACCAAAGTAAGAACCTAGAAATCATCCTCCAAGAACTCCTCAAGGAAAACTGCCCTGATGTCTTAGAACCAGAGGGCAAAAGAGAGGTTGAAAGAATCCACCGATCACCTCCTGAGAAAGATCCCAAAAAGAAAACTCCTAGGAATATTATAGCCAGATTCCGGAATTACCAGATCAAGGAGAGAATATTACAAGCAGCCAGGAAGAAATAATTTGAATATTGTGGAAACATAATCAGGATAACACAGGATCTGGCAGCTTCTACACTGAGGGATCGAAGGGCTTAGAATATGATATTCTGGAGGTCAAAGGAGCTGGGATTAAAACGAAGAATCAACTACCCAGCAAAACCGAGTATCATGTTTCAGGGGAAAATATGGTCATTCAGTGGAATAGAGGACTTATAAGTATTCTTGACAAAAACCAGAGTTGAATAGAAAATTTGACATTCAGATAGAAGAAGCAAGAGAAGGTAAACAGGGAAAAGAAAATATAAGGAACTTATCAAAGTTGAACTATTAACATTCCTACATGGAAAAACAATTATGACTGATGAAACTTTTCTCGGTATGAAAATAGTTGAAGGGAATAGAAATATATGTATGCATATACATATGTCTATATTGGAGGGTATATAGGCGTATGAATACATATGTGAATGTGTATGTATGTATGTTTACAGGTATACATAGAGGGCACAGGACCAATTTAATAGGAAGGGATGATACTTAAAAGGTGAAATCAAGAGGTGAGAGAGGAATATAATGAGAGGAGATGGGGAGAGACAGAATAGGGTAAACTATCTCATATAGAAGAGGCAAGGGAAAATGGTTACAATGGAGGGGAAGAACAGGAAGGCAAAAGGGAATGGGTCAACCTTATTCTCATTGAATTTGGCTCAGGGAGGGAATGAAATACACACTAAATAGGGTAGCTCACTCTACAAGAGAGCAGGGGGGAAGGGGATGATGGAAGGGAGAGCCAGCTAGGGGGAGGGAAGGTGGAAGCAGCCACTTTTGAAAAGACAGGATCAAAGTAGAGAACAGAACAAGTGGGAGGTGGGATAAGAGGGAGGGAATATAGTCAGTCTTATACAATATATCTACTATGGTAATGTTTTACATAGCTACATATGTACAACCTATACTGAATTGCTTATCTTCCCAGTAAGGGTGAGTGACGGGATGAAGGAAGTAAATCTAGAATGCAAAGTTTTAAAATCAAATGTTTAAGAAAATATATATATAGATATATATTAATACTATTTTACATGTAATTGGGAAATAAGATATACAGGCACTGGGGCATAGAGATCCACCATGCCCTACTGGAAAAGTTGAAAGGGGTATGGGAGAGAGCAGATTGGAGGAGTGGATATCCTGTGGGACTGCTATTTTGGGGAGGTGGGTAGGGGAAAAGCGGAGAGAAAAATTGTAACTCAAAATCTTGCAGAAATTAATGATGTAAACCAAAAGTTAATAAAGCATTTGAAAAAAAATAAAAGGAAAAAGTTTAAAAGAAAAATGTACCTACTATTTAATACCTACTATGTGCAAGGTACTTTCAGAGATAAAAATATGAACTTGGTTCTTTTCCTTTAGGACGTTTGTAACTACTAGGAGGGAGATAAAACAAGTATATATAACCATAATATGAAGGACATTATTTGATACATGTTCCTTAACTTAATTTCTTTTTGCTTTTAGTAACTTTCTTACTGCTACTTCCTGGACTAAACCAGCATGGAATCATTTCAAAGTACATTGGAATGGCCAAAAGGGAGATAAACAAGCTTCTCAAACAAAAGGAGAAGAAAAATGAATGATGCATCTCTATTGCTCAGTATCATAAATGTGACATAGTGTCCTTGGGAGCAGTTTCTACAAAGTATGTGTACTAAAATGTTACAGAAGCACATTTGTACTTTCTCATATAACTTCTGATTGGTTCTTGATAAGAATTTGAGACTTTCCAGTTGAAAGGCTCTATGCATAGTGTCTTTGCATAAAGTTCAACAGAACGTGTCTTCACTGATTAATACTGATAATTAGTCTGTGAAATCACCCCCTCTGGACTTGCTCTTATTTCATTACCCAAGGTTAACTCAACTGGCATTTTTAGGGAACTAAAACAAGCTTGTAGTGTAATAGTTTAGTAGTATAGTAATTCACTTTAATCCTTTAGAATGTTTATAGTAACTTGAGTAATATAGTCCATCTTAAGAGTGGAAAATCTCAGGATAAATTTTTCTTCCTAGAGAAGTAGTGGTGGTCTGTGGGTATAGAAAGTAGATTTCACATCTTACTCCATAGATATAATGACCAATTTTGTCACTTCTGACAAAGAGACCAATTAGCACTAATTTTCCATTCCTATTCATTATCATGGAGATGCCCACAGAATTACTGACAAGATAGATTGGTTAATGTTTTGACCCTATGGAACACCTTGGCAGTGTGCAGAAATTGGATAATTTCTGCCAAGTAGCAATCTGGCACACTGTTGTCAGTTACTCTTGTGACTTAAGAAAGGGTAACTTCTTTTTAGTAAATTGTTGAGAAGCTTCCTTATAGTAACTCATAAACTGAGTCCCACTGTTAAAGTTATCTAAATCCCTACTCTGGGGGGAACCAATGAGTAGAGTTGCTTTCCTTGCTCTAAAGCCAAACAGTAAAACTTAGCCTTAAATTAGTCAAGCCCTACTCTAATAAATAGTAGGTCTCATGAGATAGTATTTTAAATTCTCAGACCTATACTATGGCTCAGGTTAATAGATAAAAGATACTGTTATCACCATAGGTTTAGTATAAAAACAAGTGATTGCCTGTGTCCTTTGACCATTCCATAGAGAACAAAAGGGCTATTGGTATACTAGAAAGTCTGCCCCTGTTTTTGTTTTGAATTTGCCAGGTATTCAAATTCTATTCAGCTTTATAGCCAGAAATTGAGGTAGTTTTGAATTTGAATAAGTTTGCAAGCACTTCTTTTCCACCAACACCCTGCCCTCTGTGAACAATGTCAAGGAATGTTGAGAAACAATATTTAAAATCTTATTAACTATGATGTAGTTTTGTGAATTTAATTGCACTGAAATTATAAAACTGGGCTGTGATAATTTATGTTCTAACAGTAAACCTTTGTTTTCAGAATACTACTGTAGCCAAGGAGCCCATGTAGCATGAATAGTTTTATGATTGTTGTCTGATACACAGCCCACCTAGAAAATATTGCATTTATTTCTTCTTGTAAATAAGCCTGTCTTCATAGCTGGTTTTGTGTGTTGTACTGATGACCTCTGCTGTTTTAATCCTGTATTATTCCTTCTACTGTGTTTTGTGTAGGAAGAGATGGGGAGAGAATAAAGAGGGATAGGAAAGAATAAAAAAATTAAACTCTTCACTTACATTTTAGCATATTTTTAAAGCTCAACCAAGAAAATTATATAATCAAATTTAAATCATATGTGTGGATGAGTTACATCAAATTCACAACATTACAGGTACTTACTTAAAGGGTCTGTCTTAGACCTTATACAAGCCACTTTGTAGAGCAAAGAGCGTTCTGGGTTTTAAGGTAGTCCCCATGACATGTTCCTCAATGAACAGTGTTAGTTTGGGCCAAGTGGGTCAATTTGATTGGAACATAAGTGTGAAAGGGGAGTAATTGTGAAATAAGCCTGGGAATGTAGGCGCTTATTTCTGGCACTAGGCTGTAAATGCCAAACTGAGGAGTTTGTATTTTGTTGCTGCTGCTATTCTTTGTTCCTGAAGAGGACCATGGTATGAGAGAGGTGATGCAAGTGAATTGGATTTAAGTGAGGGAGGGCTCTGCAAAGTCAGCAGCTTCACTTTCTCCCCTGGAGCTGAGTCCAGTAACCAGATAGGGGTGAAGACAACTGAACATAGCCTCAGATGTAATGGAGGACCTATTTGAGGCAGTGTCCATTCAGTGATAAAAATGAGGCAAAGAATGACCTCTTTTAAAGACAATTCTATCTGGGAAGGGAAGACCCTCAGAATTTCTGGGGAAAACAGAAACAGTTGTTATTTATATTTATTATGAGCCTGTCAGGGCCCAAGTAATGACAAAGTAGGGCTTGGTCCCAGACCAGAGTGATTTGGGGTTAAGGCTGGTGTTTAAGAGAAAAAGGTGAAAGCAAGAATAAAGTTTCAGATTAAAATTTGCATTCCCTTTGGGCAGAGAAGAAAAGAAGCAAGTCTCACCCAACTGGAAGTTTGGTCCCTAGTGGGCAGCTCCTTTTCCACTCAAAGAGGTTGCTGTTTGTCCTTTGTTCTCAAAAAGGACCATGACATCAGCGAGGTGATGCCATGGCATGCAAGTGAGTTATATTTAAGTGAGGGAGGGCTGTGCAAAGTTACCAACCTCACTTTTTCCCCTGAGCCATCTGAGTTCATTGACCAGATATGGATCAGGACAACTATAGGTGGCCAGGGTGAAGTGGGGATCTTGACCGTGGTTAACTTGAGTGTTGGGAATACCCTTTGACAGCTGTAGAGAATGGGAGCAGCTAGGTGGTACAGTGGATAGAGCACTGACCTTTGAGTCAGGAGGACCTGAGATCAAATCTAGCCTCAGATACTAGCTGGGTGACCCTGGGCAAGTCGCTTAACCCTGATTGCCTCAAAAAAAAAAAAAAAAAAAAAGGCAAGACAACTGTAGAGAATGGAGCAGAGAAGTTCCCAAAGTGGCCAATGATACCACCCCTGGGGTGGCGCTGGAATGATTCAGGGGACTGGTAGTAGCCTCAGGTGCAACTGGAGGGCATTGAATAAAAATAAGGGAAGAAAATTTTGAAAAACTATTTCATCTGTTGTGTAACAGTTAAAAGTCAGTGATTACATTATTTTCCAGATAAACACACAGGTTATAACCAATGGATGATCAAGTCCACTAACAGGTCTTAAGAAGCAAGTGTTGACAGGTGAGCAGTCATGCATTGTCTGAAAGTCCAGCATGCATTGGCAGGAATATGTGCATGTAATGACTTGTTTCCAGTACACTGTTAAAAAGTTACATGACACAATATTGTGTCATAAGATTTCTCTGCAGGAAAAAACCCAAATTTTCAATAAATTATTCAATTTAAGATGCATTTTTTTAAATGAAGCACATTTTCTTTTACATCGTTAAAATAGACTTCCAAGAGGATGCTGAGTAATTTTTTAAGGGAGGAGTAAGCCAAATAAATTTGGGAACCTCTGAATTAGAAGAATGATGGTGGTACCCTGTGCAGAAAAAGGGACATTAGAAGGGATGGGTTCAATTCTATTTGGACAAGTTGATTATAAGTGCTTATGGGACATTCATGGGGAAGATATCTAGCAGACTGGTGATTACAGACCTAGAGCTCAGGAAGAGATGAGGGCTATTCATCTGCATAGAAAGATGAGTGAAACCATGGGAGCTGATGAGATCCACAACATAGAGAAAGAGAGCCAAATATAAAGTCCTGGGCTATACAGAAGTAATGGGATAAGACAGTGATTGATGATTCTTCAAAAGAAGAAACCAAGACACAAAGCAGTGTCACAGAAACCTATGGAGGGGAAAATATTCAAGAAGGAATAATCAAGTGTCAGAAGTATCAGATCAAAAAGGATGATATCTGAGAAATTTATCATTAGTGACCTTGGAGAAAGCAGTTTCAACTGGTGGGCACAGAGAAACCAGTTTGCAAGAAATTGAGTAGTGAGTGACATACACTTACATAAGGTGGAAGCAAAAAGAATCAGGTTTTTTTCTCAGTTTGTGAAAAAGTTAGCTTGAATGACTGCAAGTTAGTTTCAAGAATAGGGGAGATCTGTAATGAAGGCAGCAGAAAAGGAGCCAGTGGATAAGGAGAAGATGAAATCAGGGAGAAAAGGGATGGTCAAGCTGAATGGCATGAAATCCACACAAAGGCAACAATTCCCACAATATATCCAGGTAAGCTCCAAACGGATAACATAGTCACATCATAAATTAAAGAAGCAAAGAACAAATCATCTTTCAGATCTCTGGAGAGAGGAAGGCTTCATGAACAAATAAGGAATGGAGAGGATCACAAAAGATAAAACAATTTTGATTATATATTAAGTTTTTGTACAAACAAAACCAATACAACTAAGATTAGAAAGGAAACAAGTGAGGAAAAATATTTACAGCCAGTTTCTCTGATTAAGGTCTCATTTCTGAGACCCTATGTCAAGTTCATTCTCTCCCCACCACCCAACTTACCCCTTTAGATTATAAACTCTTTGCAGGCAGTGAACTGTTTGTGCTTTTATTTGTATTCATATCCCCAGCACTTACAGTACCTGGCACAGTCGGCACTTAATAAATGTTTATTCAATGACTAGTATTTAAGGAATTGATTCAAATTTATAAGAATAAGCCATTCCTCAGTTGATAGGGAAGGGGGATGAGGAGGAGAATAAGCATTTATATAATGCCTACTATGTGTTGGGCACTGTGCTTCCCCCATCACCAT
This sequence comes from Petaurus breviceps papuanus, assembly GCF_028583685.1. Lineage (NCBI taxonomy): Eukaryota > Metazoa > Chordata > Mammalia > Diprotodontia > Petauridae > Petaurus > Petaurus breviceps. Next base: position 201,145 of record NW_027185903.1, on the reverse strand, counting down.
TTCATTTGATCTTCACAACAAACCTATGATGGTAGGTCCCATTTTCCAACTGATGAAACTGAAGCAGTTTGAATGACCTGCCCAGGGTCACATAGCTATTAAGTATCTGAGGCCAAATTTGAACTGGTCTTGAATTCAAGCTATTGAACCACCAGCAAGCAGTTGCCTAATAAATGGCCAGATAAATGGTCAAATAAAATCAAGCACTAAGAATAATGCTACAAATCACTAATAGAGAAATGCAAATTAAAGGCAATATCCTAAATGTCTCTTGATAATCATTCTCCAGTAGGTAGGAACAACTCTCAAAAATGGCAAGACAAATTGCTTCACATCAATTCCTCAACATAAAGTGGTCAAAGGATATGAACAAACTTCTCAAAAGAATGGTGAATTATGAATTACCAGGAAAAAATGCTTCCAATCACTAGTAATATAAGAAATAAAAATTAAAACAACCCTGAGGTTTCACTTCACAACCAGTGACCTGGCAAAGACAGAAGAAGATGAGAGTAGACAATATTGGAGGGGTTGTAGGAAGAGAGGCATGCTCCCGGATTTTTGGTAAAGCTCTGAATCAGTGCAACCATTTTTGGAAAGCAATTTGGGGTTATGCATATAAAGTGACTAAAATGTTCATCATACCCTTTTTAACCCAAAGATTCCATTACTAGACATATAGCCCAAAGAGGTTATTGGCAAGAAAACCACCATATATGTGTGTATGTATGTATATTCAAACATATATACATATGTGTATGCATATACATATATAATATATATTAAAATGTAAGCACTTTTTGCAATAGTAAAGAAATGAAAATAATAGATATCCATTGAGAGGAATGGCAAAACATTGTGTCACATCAATGTAATGGAATATTGTTCTATCATGTCCAACTCTTTGTGACCCCATTTGGGGTTTTCTTGACAAATATACTGAAGTGGTTTGCTGATTCTTTCTTCAGCTCATTTTACAGATGGGGAACTCAGGCAAACAGGGTTAAGTGACTTGCCAGGGGTCACACAGCTAGTAAGTGTCTGAAAGCCAGGAATTCAGGAAGGTAAGTCGTCCCCACTGCACCACCTACCTATCCTATCTACTGTTTTGTAAGAAATAATATGAATACAGAGAAGATTTAGATGAAGTGATGCAGAGTGAATTAAGCAGAATCAAGAAAAACTACAGGGGCGGCTAGGTGGCCCAGTAAATAGAGCATAGGTCCTGGAGTCAGGAAGACCTGAGTTCAAATCCGGCCTCAGACACTTACCACAAAAACTAGCCATATGACCTTGGACAAGTCACTTAACCCCAATTGCCCTCCAAAAAGTAAAAAAAAAAAAAACCTACACAATGACTACAACCATGTAAATGGGAAGAACAATCGCAAAATAAAAATGAAGGCCCCACTCCTTTGCAGAAGTGGGTGGTCATTTTGTTCCAAAAAAATTCTGAATTAATTTTTTTTAATTTCAGTTCAAAATTTTCGCCCTTACCCATTGTGAAGGCAAGAAATGTGATATCGGGGGAGGCTAGGTGGCACAGTGAGTAAGCGCTGGCCCCGGAGTCAGGAGGACCCGAGTTTGGTTCTGTCCTCAGACACAACACCCATAGAAAAAAACTAGCCGTGTAACCTTGGGCAAGTTACTTCAATTGCCCTCCAAAAGGCAAAAAAAAAAAAAAAGAAAAAGAAATGTGATATCAGTTTTACATATGAAATCATGCAAAACATTTTCATATTAACCATGTTGCAAGAAAAATAAAGGGAAAAATGATCCTGCAATCTGCATTCAGACTTCATCACATATTTCTCTGGAGGTAGACAGAATTTTTCATCATAAGTCTGAGAATTGGCTTGAGTCATTGTATTGATCAGAGTAGCCAAGTCTTTCACAATTAATCATCATTACAGTATTCCTGTATGCGATGTGTGTACTGTGTACACTGATCTGGTTCTCCTCATTGATAGAGTAGGTGGCAATGCCTTAACCCTATATGTGTTGTAAAAATCACTAGAACCTCTTCCATCTTGATCAAGGGGAGTGCTAACTTTCTCTCATGGCTGTGGAGATAGTGAAGCTGGTGTCTTTGCACAGACCTGCCTCACTTAAATCTAATTCACTTGCAAGTCATGGCATCACCTTCCTGATGTCGTAGCGCTCTTCAAGAACTAAGGACAAATAACAGCAACAGCACTGCTTGGTCAAAGAGTATGCAAAGTTTTATAGCAGTTTAGGCATAGCTCCAAATTGTTCTCCAGAATGGTTGGATCAGTTCACAACTCCACCAACAGTGCATTAGTGTCCCTCTTTTTCCACATCCCCTTCAGCATTTATCATTTTCCTTTCTGTCATATTAGCCAGTCTGATAGGTGTGCAGTGGTTACCTCAGAGTTGTTTTAGTTTGCATGTCTCTATCTGTAGTGATTTATAGAAAGCTTTGATTTCTTCTGAAAACTACCTGTTTATGTCCTTTGACTATCAATTGGGAAATGGTGCTTATTTTTATGAATGTGATTCCATTCTCTGTATATATGAGAAATGAGGCCTTTAAGGGAGAAATCTGCCGTAAAAAATTTTTCCTCTTCTAGTCTTGCCTGGATTGGTTTTGTTTAGGCAAAACCTTTTTAATTTAATATAATCAAAATTATCCATCATACATCCCTTAAAACTCTCTATTTCTCTCTGTCTCTCTTTTGTTTGGTAATAAGTTCTTCCCTTACCCATGAATCTGAGAGGTAAAAATTTTCCATGTATCCTTAATTTGCTTATGATATCACCCTTTATGTCTAAACATGTACCCATTTTGACCTTATATGGTGTGAAATGTTAAGCTATACCTAGTTTTTGGCAAACTACTTTCCAGTTTTCCCGACAGTTTGCCAAATTTTGGATTTGGGGGTTTATCAAACACTAGAGTACGATGGTCATTTACTACTGTGTGTTGTGTACCTAATCTATTCCATTGATCTATCACTGTTTCTTTTTTTTTCCTTTTTTTTTTTTTTGTAGGGCAATTGGGGTGAAGTAACTTGCCCAAGGTCACATGGCTAATTTGTGTGTGTGTGTGTGTGTGTGTGTGTGTGTGTGTGTGTATGTGTGTTAAGTGTCTGAGGCTGGATCCCAACTCAGGTCCTCCTGGCTCCAGGGCCAGCACTCTACTCACTGCACCACCTAGCCATCCCTATCATTCTGTTTCTTAACAGAGTAGATTGTTTTGATGATTACCACTTTGTTTTACAGTTTGAATTCTGATATAGCTAAGCCACCTTCCTTCACTTTTTTTCATTGATTCCTTGGTATTCTTGACCTTTTTTTCTAGCTCTACAAGATAATTTTTGGTAGTTTGATTGGTATGGCAATGAATAAGTAAATTAATTTAAATGGAATTGTAATTTTTACTATATTGGCTCAGTCTACCCATGAACAATTAATATTTTTCCAATTGTTTAGATCTCATTTTATTTGTATGAAAAGTACTTTATAATTGTGTTCATTTAGTTCCTGGGTTTGTCTTGACTGGTAGACTATCAAGTATTTTATAGTGTCTGCAGTTATTTTAAATGGAAATTCTCTTTCTATCTCTTCCTGTTGAATTTTATATGGATTAAGTTTATATCCTGCAACTTTTCTGAAGTTGTTCATTGTTTCAACTAGTTTTTTAGTTAAATCTCTAGCATTCTCTCAGTATACCATAATATTGTCTACAAGGAGTGATAGTTTTGTTTCCTTGTTGCTTATTCTAAAGCCTTCAATTTCTTTTTCTTCTCTTATTGCTTTTCTAATACAATACTGAATAAGAGTGGTGATAATGAGCATCCTTATTTCACCTCTGATCTTATTGGGAAAGCTCCTAGCTTATTTTAAGATAATACTTGCTGGGTAGGCTAGGCACAGTGAATAGAGCACTGGCCCTGGAGTCAGGAGGACCTGAGTTCAAATTTGACCTCCAGAGTAAATGGAAGAATGTTGATACGCTTCACAAAAATGGGGAAGTTTGGAAGGCCCAGAGAGTTAGGAGTTAGCAAGGAGGTCAGTGCAATGACTGGAGGTTATGACAAAACACTGATAATAAGTCAAGGAATCATGAGGTACAAGGCAGAACTAGAAAGACAGAAGTTATGGTCTGATAGAGAAACTTCAGAGTGAAGAACTGTGTAGGTTCATGAGTGGTAGACAGGGAAGGGAACTTTGGGACTAGACATCCTAAAGCTTAAAATCACAGAAACTCTTAGTGGAGACACAAGGCAATAAATTTTTATGAGACCCAACTGGCAAAGTTAATTTGATTAGCATTTCCAAAGAAAACTGATTTAATTAGTATTCTCTGATTTAATTGACTTATTAGTAGTATTCCCAAAGTAGAAAGAGGAGAGATACAAGGGCGGCAAGATGTTAATGGTGTCCTTCTAGAATGACTGGATTAGAGTAAACTGAGGGGAAGTTTGCTTTACCTTCCAGTCTACAGGGGCAACTGCCGCAGTGCAAGACCCTGAACTAAAGAAATTAATTGACCCAAGGGGGTGTGCCCAATTAGCTGTACAAGGGGCAAGGACATAGGATGGTAGCTTGTGGGGATTTGGGGGTGTTTGGGTTTTTTTTTTTTGCTTTTTTTTTTTGGAGGGGGAAAGGCAGGGCAATGGGGTTAACTGACTTGGCCAAGGTCACAGGGCTGCTAAGTATTAAGTGCCTGAGGTCGGATTTGAACTCAGGTCCTCTTGACTCCAGGGCTCTACTCCCTTTGCCACCTAGCCGCTCCAAGGAGTACTTTGGAAGCTGTAGATATGCTACTCAACACATCCTTGATTTCCAGCTAGAGATTTTGAAGAATTCCCCTTTGGTTGAGATATGTGTTTCTCTCTAGGTTTGAGCTGAGATCTTATCTTGCTCCCATCAGAAGAGCTCATTCACTTGGGTATGTTTTTTGTTTATTCTAATCTGTATAACTTCTCTAATTTCTAGTTGCTGTTTTGCTTGTTTGGTGAGGTCTGTGTTCTCACACACACACACACACAAACACAGATGTAACATGGAGATTTCATTTTGTGGCTCAAAAGGAGGTAAAATAGACCTCTCTAGCCTCTTCCCCTCCCCTTCTCCAAGGGAGTCTTTATTTCCTGCCCAGAGGGAAAGCAAGAGGTTGGAGCCAGTGGGGGCCACTCTGTTCTCCTTAGAGAAAGAAGAGGTATTAGGCTAGGACTATTTATCTACTCCTTTAAATATTATTAGTCTAGAGGATATGGTTTCCAGATTCAATGTAACTTATGATCACTTTCATTTTGGGGATAAGGAGGATCCCAACCAAGACTTATATCCAAGACTTGACTCCTTTCCCACTGACTACCACTTTCACAATGAACACACCTACATTTATCCAAATCAAAGCAAAATAGAATTTAGAGTTAGTATATCTAGAAGAATATATACCAGATAATACAGAGTGAAGGAGTTCTCCATCTGTGAGGGGTGTAAATCAGCTCAACCAAGAGAGAGATCTAATTCTTACCCTAAGAGAAGCTCCTTGAAGTCTTATATAGCAAGCTGGGGACAGGGACATGATGGAGACTACCAGCAACTCTCATGTCATATGATGGTGTGGTGGGACCTGGACTCCTAAAAGGAAAAGACCATACCTTTGAGAGCAACCCAGTCTCTGAATTTCCCCATACATTTCAGCAGCCCAGATCACTGGCACCTCCACCCAAGACAACTGGCCCACCCCAGCCCACGTAGATCACTTAATTAGCTTACTTGACAGTTCTGTCCCTGCTGCACCTGGCCCCAGACTACTTAATATTCCTTTCACTATTGTACCCAGCCCACTCTGATGGGATGCTTGGGGGGGGGGGGGGGAGAGACAGCCCAAGATCATATCTCTGGAAGCCTTCCAATTTCTCAGTAGACCCCTGTCCTGTGAAAAAATTTTCCCTTGTTGCAGACCTGACTCTGTAATTCCCATCAGAGCAGAAAGAGGAGTGCCTGGCCCAAGAATTTTTCTCCTGGCAGGCCCAAGGACTCTTCCTCCCACCAGATCCCCAAGGTCCATGGGCCTCTGACAACTCTCTGAATGTCTAATATACTCTCTACACCAGGCCTGCACAACATTTGGCCCGAGGGCCACTTGCAGCAGGCCAAAGGATTTTGGGGGCCCTCAAAAATGTAGGATTGCCACCATGCATTCTCCCCTGTTTATCATTTGACCCGTGGCAACCAGCCATCATCAGTCTGTCTCTAATCTTAACCTATCTGCAGCCCAAAGAAATTTAGCCCATTTTAATTTGGGTATCTACCTACTGGTGAGTTGTGCAGGTCTGCCCTATATTTTCCCATCCATAGCTCCCAAAGACACCTGGACTCTTAGATTACCTAATTAGTATCATGTCATTCTTTTCCCATGCTCCTTAAATTCTAGATTCACCCACATTAGGGTGAAAGTTTCCCAAAAAGGAACTTTGCTCACTCCTATGGGCATTTATTTTAACTGTCTCTTGACTGAAAAGCAGCTTGAGTGTACAAATTCATTTTAGATGACTCTGCTTTAGCACCCTCCTCTCTTACCCCCCCACCCCAATCTCTGCCCCTAACCTCTTCAACCCCAGACCACTTAATACTCCTTTCACTCTTGTACCTGGACCACCCCAGACTACTTACCACTCCTTAATCCCATCCAGATCTTTTCACTGTCCTTTCAGAGCATTAGTCTCACCCCCATTAAATTGCAATTTCACTAGGAAGCCTGCTTGCTTCTTCTCTTGGCGTTACAATAAACCTTGTCATTTGACTAGAAGAAGGTTTGAGTGCACAAATTCGCTCTAAGCAGAAGCCACCCTGTACACTAACATTTTGGGCTCCCCCCAGTCCCAAACCACATCATTACCAGAGTCTTTTCCTTCAGCAGCCTCAAATGGGGTTGGCCTCTTCCGTCTTCTCTCCTGAAGCTGGAATACAGAAGTACCAGAAACAACTAAAACTTCAGCTGGAACAAGAAACTGAAGCCTTCCTTTTTCCTACTCTCAACAATTTGGTATCATCCCTCACACAGGCGCCCGCAGAACACTGCTCTCCACCAGTGAGGAGAGAGCCCCATGCCAAAGGGTTTGGGGACTTAGGTTACATTTGAATAAATGGATTTACTCATCATTTGCTATTATTTGTGATGGTTTTTGGTGTAATGAGCTTTTGATAAGAGACCAAGATAAAGGATGTTAGATTGAGGAACCCAGGCCCTACCAAGTGCCCCGCTTATACATCCTAACCTGGTCCTTGGTCATCTCTCCAACTAACAGGTTTTTTGACCCACTCAACAGCTGAACTTTCTTTTATGTGTTATCTCCCCTATTTAGAGTGTGGGGTCCTCGAGATCAGGGATGGTTTCAGTTTTTATATTCATATCCCCAATGCTTGACACAAAGCAAGCGTTCATTCATTTCATAGTGCCTATCATAATGCTTTGCACAGAGTTGTCACTGAATGAACAAGCCATTTATTGAATTTGTACTATGTGCCGGGCACTATGCTAAGTGCTAGGGCTACAAAGACAAAAGTATGTGTTCTTACCTTCAAAGAGCTTATGTCCCAACGGGAAATAACATGCACATATGTAATTATATAAGGAATGTGAACAAAATGAACACAAAAGTCGTTTTGGGAGTCAGTGAAAAGATAATACCAAGGTTATGAAACTAGAAAGATGGTGGTGCACTTGACAGAAATATGGACATTTAGTGAATTTGGTGGAATGAGAAGAATGGTTCTCTTTTGGATTTATTGAGTTTGAGACGTTGGCTGGACGTTCAGTTTAACATGTTTGATAGGCCGTTGGTGATACAGTACAGGATAGAGCTCAGGAGAGAGACTCAGGCTGAATTTATAGCTCTGGAAGTAATATTGCATAGTGATGTCATTGAGCCCAAATAAAGAGAAGAGAACTAGACCCAAGACAAAGGTTTGTTGGGTACCTCCACAGTTACATGAATAAATGTATGAATAAATACAGTTGCATGAATAAATGCAGTTGTAATGGAAGAGAATCTGATATAGATCATCCCGACCATGACATGTTATCAAAGGAAACTATGGAATGTCTTTGAATATGCCTTAAAAATAGGAGAGTTTTTCCATAATTCTATCTAAAATGTTCTAAGTATATGTGCCTCTGGAAATTTTGGAAGTTGCTTTCAGGCCTATGATTTATCTTGTTAACATTCCTTTCTAGGCTGCACTCTGGATATCATCATACCCATTGTATCACACACCACCCACACTTTTCAGCTCCCTTTTATGTGTTGTCTTCCCCCATTAGAATATAAGCTCCTTGAGGGTAGGGATTGCCTTTCTTTTTGCTTGTATTTCTATTCCTAGCGTATATTAAGGGCTTGGTAAATGTCTGTTGACATTGTATGTGAACCATCTGTAAGGGGGCAAACTATCCTGTCCTAATTCTTCCAGTTATAGGGTGGTATACCCTTTGAGAGAATACTGAGATACCAAAGAGGAACTCATACCAACTTGGTCATTATTAAGTTTTATTAGGGTTAACTTGGTTGACTGGGTTGTTTAAGGGGTTTTCTCATCAGTCCAGTCATCCTGGGTGGCACCAGGACAAAGTAACATCTAAAGCACCAACCCCAGGCCAGGTCAGGTATTATATAGAAACAGGACAAAGAAGGTATAGTGCCAGGGATGGCCCATGGCATAGTTGGAGCTTCTTTTTCTGTTTACATTTACTCAAAGTCAATTCTATTCTCTGTGAGAGTCATAGGTCACATTCCCTTTCTGGCCTAGTCATTTACGCTCTACTCCTTGTGACATGCTCATATAGGTTCTCCAATAATACCTTCCACAAAGTGTCCTAAGCAGTGCACAAGTGGTGTCAGTAACATGGAGAAAGCAGAGGTGCCTACCAGTGATTTACATTGGGAAACAACATGACCAATAAGAAAATTACCACAATTGTTACAATTTTCTTCCATCTACCCCCTAGGGAGGTAAAGCAAGAATCAATGGCATTTGGCAATTAGCAGGAGAACTGAATTTATGTACTTAACTCAGTATGGTGTAGTGCCAACACAATATCCACAGCACTGATGGTGACTGTAAATATGCCGGCATAGTTCTCAATCACAAAATATAACAGCTTCTCCATACATAAGACAGAAGCAAAACATTTATTCAGACACCAGAAAACCAAATCCCAACACCAAGAAACCGAATCCATCATAAAACACAGAAGTTAATATACCACAATACAACAGTGAGGCACACCATCCTTTAGCCTTCCCACAAACTCACAAGCCTAACTGTCACAGCATGGGGCAAACACTCACAAGCCTAGCTGTCTCCCTGGGTGCATCCTCTCTCTCCTATCTTCTAGCTGCTCTGACTCCCAGCTTCCTGTGGGCTCTGCTCTACCCTTCAGCAAACTCCTTCCACCACAGGCTCTATGTGATTACATTTGGCCTGTTAGGGGGCAGGGAAGATCTTCAAATCAGGAAAGGTCTTCAAATTCCCTTAGGCTTATTAAGTGGCCAGGAAGATCTTAAAATTACCATTACCATTACATATGGGTCAGTTGAATTTCTTTTTTTTTTTAAATAATAGTTTATTTTCCCCCAATTGCATGTAAAGACAATATTTAGCATTCATTTAAAAAAAATTTTGAGTTTCAAATTTTTTCCCTTCCTCACCTCCCCTCTCTCTGAGACCAGAAGTAATTTGATATGGCTTATACATGTTGAATCATGCAAAACGTATTATCATATTAGTCATGTTGTGAAAGAAGACACAGACCCAAAGGGGAAAAAAAGACCTCACAAAAAATATAGAAAGTGAAAAATAGTATGTTTGCTTCTATCTGCATTCAGACTTCTTTCCCTGGAGCTAGATAGTATTTTTCATCATGAGTCCTTTGGAATTGTCTTGGATCATTGTATTGCTGAGAATAGTTGTCATTCACAGTTGATCTTCATACAATATTGCTGTTACTGTGTACAATGTTCTCTTGGTTCTATTCACTTCACTTTGCATCAGTTCATGTAAGTCTTTCCAGGTTTTTCTGAAATTTACCTGCTCATCATTTCTTATAGCACAGCAATATTCCATTATAATCATATACCATAATTTGTTCAGCCATTCCCAAATTGATGGGCATCCCCTCAATTTCCAATTCTTTGCCACCACAAAAAGAGCTGCTATAAATATTTTTGTACAAATAGGTCCTTCCACTTCTCCCTTTTAAAAAATTTCTTGGGGATATAGATTTGGGAATGGTACTACTGGATCAAAGGGTATATACTCTTTTATAGCCATTTGGGTATAGATCCAAATTGGTCTCCAGAATGGATGGATCAGTTCACAACTCCACCAACATGCATTAATATATCCCAATTTTTTTATCAAGGGCATGTAAAGACTTAAATACTTCGTCTTCAGAGTACCTCTTCAGTAGATTTGCTTTTCTGGTTCCAAGTTACTTGTAGAGACTCCTCATATGTTCCTGCTAAAATCTTTTACTCAAGAGAAATTGGCATAGCCCCTCAAATTTTACTTCTTCAATAACTAGTTCATGTGGTGAAAAGCTCAAACCTTACATTTCTGATTTTATTAACAATAGAATTTTAAAGAGAACATCAAATTAGACACACAGTTCACTTGTAATTTAAGAGAATGTAAGTCTTTACATGCCCTTGATAGAATAATTTCTATTTGACATACAGTATTGTTTCATCTTGTTGCTTTCTCAAAATTTTCCATTCTGATGAATTCCATTCCTTTAGGAAGATCATATGCTATTGAGGATCTAATCCTATATAAGAAAACAGAGGTAACAACACTCTTTGAAATCAGAGGCTTTTCACCTCTAGTGTCAATGGTTACACAAATGCATTTTCTTACAGTAGTCTGACTTTACTCCAATGGTAACAAGAGACTTGGATAAGATGCATGGATATACTTAAGTAATTAATTCCCAACTGACTCAGGAATAACCAGGTGGGAAACATTGCTGTTTAAAAGAGAGGAACAAATTGGGGAAACTAAGCCAAAAGGATCTTACCTTTGGCTATGCCAAGGTTATCCTCTTGGTTTTCTCCCAGGTACAGACTCCTCTCTACCTGTAACATTTCAGGATCACATTCCCTGTGAGTAGTTTGTGGCATTTCTCTTGAATGATGAATTATTGAATCGATGATCCATCAGACAACTGTAACTGAACTTAAGACTCAAAAAATATCAGTTACTAGCACAGTGAGTTAGAGCGCCGACCCTAGTGTTGGGATGACCTGGGATCGAATCTGGGCTCAGACACTTAGCACCCACCCAGAAACACCTGACCCTGTAACCTTAAGCAAGTTACTTAACCCCAATTGCTTAGGGGTGGCCAGATGGCTCAGTGAGTAAGAGCACCTGCCCCAGAGTCAGGATGACCTGGGATCGAATCCAGGCTCTGATACTTAGCACCACACCCAGAAATAACTGGCCATGTAACCTTGAACAAGTTACTTAACCCCAATTGCTTTAAAAAAAAAATCAGTTACAAAAAGAACTTTTACCTCAAATGGCAAGTTTCACTAATCACAGCTTAGGGCTAGAGACAAATATATTTGCTCTCATGGAGTTACAATAAGCAATAAAGGTTTACCAGGATTCACACACATGAGATATTTCACTTAGCATCCTTCATTTGTTTTTGTTTTTTCTTCTTCTCCTTAAGTTTAGATTTATTTTTGTGTAAGGATGAATCATTAGAAATCACTTCTATGTTATAAACACACCAGTAAATTCTCAGTAAGTCATTATTTAGTCATATTAGGAACTCTGTAACCCATAACAAACTCTTTCCCCAGGGCTGATGATCTTGCCCAAACAGATGGTTTCAGTTTACAGATAAAAGGGATTCTACAAGGTCTTTTCATTGTATCTTTTCCTCACAAGGTAATTACAATTTTTTCCCATAATTTTCCTGGCCCTGACCAAGTCTTATCATTCAGTAGTAGACCTGACTGGCAGGATTTTTCCCAAGCTATTCCAGTTCATCCATTTGGGAATTCTCTGGAGGGTAGGGGCTTGTACCTCTTGTTCCCTTAAATAAGTTTCTTTTTTTGTAGGGAAGAAGCAAGACAGTTCTTAAAATTCAAATTGAACATAATCTATTAAAAAACGGGTAGGAGTCATATAATTTACAGCCAAAATTTCTAATTTCAAGACACACACACACCAATCTAAAAAGTTGTTTTTAAATTGACCAGTATATAACTTCAGTTTGTAAGACTCCCTTAGTTTCTAATTAGATACTCCAGTCAAGCTCAATTACCTTTCAATTGTTTCTGTATTTACAGGTCTGAATTTTTTTTCCTTTGAAACTTCACTGGCACCACCCCCAAACTCACTTCTATGTAATCAATGAGATGACCTTTTTCTCTTGTAAAACAATAAATATGCCATTCTGGGGGGTGGGAAAACTCTTTTTTTTGTTTTATTTGCTTTTTGGAGGGCAGCTGGGGCTAAGTGACTTGCCCAAGGTCATATGGCTAGTTTTTTATATTAAGTGTCTGAGGCCAGATTTGAACTCGGGTCTTCCTGACTCCAGGGCCGGTGCTCTATTCACTGTGCCACCTAGGCGCCCCTGTGGGAAAAACTCTTAATTCCCTTAAACAAATTATAAAGAATATTAACCCAATTATGTGCTAATCTTTATTTTAACATTCAAACCACAATATAGATCTGAGGGGAAAAGATTCCCTCTCCTGTTTTTTTTTCTTACTTGTCCTCCTACACTCTAGAACATGGCCACAATTCAGAAATGTGAAAGGAAAGGAAAATAATCTTTCTGAAAACTTATAGAGATTCACATTAGTTAACAAGACACACATACAGAGTTGCCAGCAGTTTTTCCTTCTAAGCTTCATGCACACAATTATAGACTCTGAGAGAAACACAAACATGGGCACAGAAAAAAAAAAAAAGACTGGTAACTGAGACAGTGGCCCTACAGAAGCCTCATTCCTCAAGCCTTTTTCTCTGATATCTTGCTGACTATGCCAGATGTAAGAGGGCAGACTATCCTATCCTAATTATACCATTTGCAGGGTGGCATACCCTCTTACAGAATACTGAGATACCAAAGAAAGAGGAGCTCATGCCAACTTGGTTATTAATAGGTTTTATTAGGGTAAACTAGATTAACTGGGTTGTTTAAGGGAGTTTTCTCACAAGAGCCCAGGCATCCCCGGGGGCACCAGCCAAAGCACCAACCCCAGGCCAGGTCAGGCATCATATAGAAACAGAACAAAGAAGGGATAGTGCCAGGGAGGGCCCATAGGATAGCTGGAGCTTCTTTTGCTAATTATATTGATTCAAGGTTGTTTCCATTCTCTGTGAGAGTCATAGGTCACATTTCCATTCTGTGGTACTTACATCAGCTCTAAGTAAAGAAAAGTAATACTTGGAAATATGACATAAAGCCATTGTTTTGATATTTCTATGTGTAAAGACTGAGCAACTTCCTTAACAAGCTATGATAATCTGATCACCCAACTTAAATGGATACAATAGCATTTTGCTTTCCCCCCCAAAAAAACTTTCTAGTACTATAATATTTGATTCATAAATTAGCATGTTCTCATTATTACTACCAAGTATCTGAATTTTGGTACTTCAGTAGATCTTTTGATATTTCATCAATGTGATGTGAAATTCAATGTAAGTTCCAACCTCTCCATGCACTCTCATTCTGTGCAATGTTTGTCTCCCCAAATTTCTTTTTTTTTTTATTTTTGGAAGGCAATTGGGGTTAAGTGACTTGCCCAAGGTCACATGGCTAGATTTTTTTTTTTTATGTGTGTGTGTTAAGTGTCTAAGACCGGATTTGAACTCAGGTCCTCCTGACTCCAGGGCCTGTGCTCTATTCACTGCACCATGTAGCCACCCCTTCCCCAAAGTTCTTACTAAGGACCTATCCAATTCACTAAAGACTTTCCCCTCATTTCCTTTTCTATAGCAATTAGCATAAAAGCATCTCCACTTGGTAATATTTGGAGAACCTTTCTAACAATGAGGAATCCTTTTGCTTGAACTATATGCAGAACATCTATGATATTTTTTTATACTCATTTAATGTCAATACTTGACTGATTTTTTAACAGTCATCTATTCAAATCTGTCAGTCTTGTCAAATTTTAATGCATGAATAGGAGGAAGGAAACAAACTTTCATTAAGTGCCTACAGGTACAAATATCTAATTTGATGCTTATAACATTGTCCTTATTTTTGAAGTTAAGGAAATTGAGTCACGTAAAAGTTAAGTGACTTGCCCAGGCCAACCAGTATGTATCTGAGCTCACATTTGAACTCCCGTCTTCCTGGTGCCATATCCAGTGAGTTAACCAATGAATCACCTAGGTGTCTCTTGCCTGATCTTCTATTTTAAGAAAAGTCTCAGTTGTGTGACTACAAAGATGTGATTATTAACAAAAGCTTGTATTTTCTCAGAAACAACAAAATCAATTGGTTTGTCCTTTCCCTAGCCTCTCCTACTGTCAATGTTAATGAGAAGTGGAACTGTCCTAGCCCTTAGACATAGAACACTTTAGCTTCTGAATAATTGAGAGATGACTCAATCAACTGATGTTTTTTACTTCCAACTTCCTTGGAGCAAATTTGTGTCCTTTTCTTCTTCCCTTAACTGTAGTGAAAAGAGAAAGGTTTCAGAAAATACTGTAGTTAACAGAATTCTTTTTAGCCTATGCATTGAGCCTTGGTTTCCATTGGTTTTCTAAAATTAGTGACTAAATAGGACTAAACTAACTAAGTCTGAAAGGATCTGTTCAAATTCATAGAGTATATCTACTAGATATAAAACAATTAAAACATTTTGGAGGCTTGAGAGGCATTAATTAATTCCTCATTGATCTCTTTGCCTCCCATCTCTCCCTATTTCAATTCATTCTCCTTCTCTGTCTGAATTGGTATTCCTAAACTGAAGTTCTGACAATGGTATTGCTTGAGATGTTGCAGGGGCTGCCCCTTATCTATTTTTTTGTTTTGTTTTGTTTTTTTAGATTTTTCTTTTTGGAGGGGGGAAGGTAGGGCAATTGGGGTTAAGTGACTTGCCTAAGGTCACATGGCTAGGTTTGTGTTAAGTCTCTGGGGTCGGATTTGAACTCAGGTCCTCCTGACTCCAGGGCCAGAGTTCTATTCACTGCCCCTAGCCACCCCATGCCCCTTGTCTTTAAAATAAAATCCAAACTCTCCTGGCATTTGAAACCCTTAATATTCAGGCTTTGGTTGTTACTATCTGTTATCCTTCAAGCAATTCTGTACTGTAGCTGAACAGGCCTATTCGCTGCATCCAGAATAGGAGGCTCCACCTATCAAGCCTTAAACCCAACTCACTGTGCAGCTGGCAGATTGGACAATAGGCCCCTGCCTTCCTAGCACTGAATGAGCATGAATACCAGTAAATACGGTAGTAACATTCTTGGCCAGGAACCTGGCAGGCTTTCCCTTCTCGGTTTGATTTTTTTTTTTTTTTGATTAAAGAGCCATCCCTTGACTAACTTCTTAAAGAGGCCTATTCACTGAATGGGTATTACTCAAAGTGAGAACCTGAAAAGTCCTTCGCCTAATGTATCAGCAATGCCATATTCACAATGCCTATAGAGATTACAAATATGCTGATATAATTATCCATCACAAAATACATCAGGTTTGCCATTTGGGGAAATAAACTAGAAAATTTATTAAGATACCAAAAGACTGAGTCCCAAAACCAGAAAGTGAAAGCCATCAGAGTAGTTATGACATTGGCACAGGTAGATAAAGTAGAAAGCACCCACATTTTCAAGCCTTTAAAACAGAACAGGCTACCTCAGGCAAAGGTCCTCCTCTCCCCACTCACAGCAACCACCCAGTGTCTTGGAAGCGCGCTCCCAGCAGCTCCGGCCCCTGGCAGTCCTCAGCAAGGGTCCTAACTCCAAAAAAAAAAAAAAAAGGCAACCGCTGCCAACTGCCAACCGCAGGACCGTTAGCTCGGCTTTTCACTTTCTCTTGCTCTGCTATGTCAGCACGTCCATGGGGCATGGGAGATCTTTAAATCCCATAACCCTTACACCTACAGGGGCCAGGGTCTCCCATTGCATCCTGGATCATCTCTAGACCAAGTCTGATCATGTTATTCCCCTACTCACTAGCCTTAGTGGCTCCTTATTATCTTTGAGATCTGTTACAATATCCTCTGTCATTTCAAGGCCTATCTTACCTTTCCAGTCTTAGTATGAAAACTCACAGGGAGGGTACTTGTAAAGAGTTGGGGTCATGGTGGGGGGGGGGGTGATAGATGTCACAGGGGCTCCAATCAATGACAAGAGTCATTGATTGCCCGGCAGTCTGGAATGAATTCACTAGGCCCAAACAATCTTTGAAGTCAGGGTTGTAAAAGTTTATTGTTATGCTTTACAGGTCAGGGGTTCTTAGGGAACCTGCAAACTTAAAGAAGTCATAGGTATAGTTTATAAAGAGTTACAATATAAATCAGATGCCAATTATGCTAACTAGGTGAGTAAGGGTGGGATTAGGGAGGAGTTAAGGAGTAGTCAGTGCTTAAAGGAGCATTCCGTTTTAATATCAATTTAGAAGCCATATTGCCCATAATTCACTGAGAAATAGCCTGAGGCAGGGCTACCTGGAGGTGTGGTTTTAGGCTTGAAACTTCACTAAGTCAGCTAGAGGTCAGGGCTGACTGAGAAATGCCTAGTCTGCCACCCATCAGTGTCATGTTTGACAAGATGGATGTTGGGAACCAAGGCTAAGGGAGACTCAGTATGGGTATAATTGGCTAAGGAGTTAATTTACAGATAGTGCATTGAAGGACTCATAGGTGCAGCTGGCCATTATACTAGGGGAAGATAAACAGTTCATGAATTGCTGCTGGGCAGAGTGCTGGCAGGGGGAAGGGGCAGAGTTAATGCTCTGAGGCTGGGGCGGGGGGATGTGATTTTACAAACTGATGTTACAAATTGATGTTACAAACATAGACACCCCAAGCACCCCATCAATGGTGGTGCTAAAAAAGGCTTCCTGGTACAGCTAGGTGGTAAAGTGAACAGAGTACTGGGCCTGGAATCAGGAAGACAGTTCAAATGTGACCTCAGACATTTATTGACCTCAGACATTTAAGAGACTGGGCAAGTCGCTTAACCCCAACTGCCCGGGGGTGGGAAGGCCTCCTTTAGGAAGTAAAATTTGACCAGAGTCTTAAAGAAAGCCAGGGAGGCTAGGAATTGGACGTAAGGAGGAAGAATATCCCAGGCATGGGGATTTTGCTAGTGCAAAAGTAGGGAGATGAGAGATGGAGTACATATTGTGAGGACAGCGAGTAGTTCTGTCTAACTGGATCATGGACGATGTCTTGGGAAGTAAAAAGTTGGGAGATTGGAAAAGGCAGGAAGGAATCATGTTTCTGAGGGGTTTAGCAGCCAGAGGACATTATATTTGATCCCCTGAGGAATTGAGAGCCTCTGGTCTCTGAAAGTGGTAGAGCAAGAACTGAAAATGAGAAAACACAGGAAACCCAGGTGTTTCTGTATTTTTTCCCTTAGTTTAATTTTAGTGCTCTTTTAAAATTTTGTAAAGCCTAATTAGTTCCACTGAATACATTTCAGAAAATGTATACATATACGGGGTATATGTATATAACAAATACAGTTCTTTCTTCGACATTGTAACTTTCTCCATTGAGGTTTCAGTCTATATGGGGTTGGCATAAGAAATTAAATGGGAATTTTGGGGGAGTTTTGTGGAAGCTGAAGATGACACAGAGCCCACGACCAAATACTTAACCCAAATTTTACAATAAGGTACTGTAAACACACCATTAAAGAAAAAGTAGAAATTTAGACTTCTCTGGTAATGGACTTGGGATCAAATGACATAACATGTGAAGTGCTTTGCAAACTTTAGAGGCACATTTTAAGTCCTATTATTTAGTTTTCGTTTTATAGTTATACTTAAATTGCTGTTATGGATGTGTGTCTGAAAATTTGACTGTGAATCAGTATTTTTTGTAAATCATATTACTATATTTTAAATAACCAACCCTTTGTAAATCAATCAAGTCAACAAACATTTGTTGAACACCTACTGTATACCAGTCTCTGGTGATACAAATAACAACCCCTAGACTTTAGGAGTTTCTATCCTAATAGAAATCAACAATCGTATGTGTGTGTGTGCATACATATGCACATACATATATGTGTATGTGCGTGTGTTTATTTATTATCACACTCCTCTGTCATTTTAAAGGTCTTTACAGCCTTGTCCTACCCTACATCACTACAGAATTCTACATTACTTCTCTTTCTGTACTGGGCGATCCAGCCATAGACCTCTGAGAGAAAGAAAGCACTTTCGGGGGCGGGGATGGGGGTGGGTACTAGGAAAGGAACATTTTAATCTGAATGTATACACATATGTTCTTTCTGATTTAACTGGAAGGTCCTTATTGTACGAAATACACCTACGATTTTAAAACGAGTAACCCCGGAATGATCTAGTGAGTGTGTCTAAGTAACCTGGAGAGAGGCTGATTGACGGGTGAAGGTCCTTATTCTCTCTCGATGGGAGTTTTCTTATTTCTTTTCTTTCGGTGCCGTTTGTGGTTTTCTTGCACATTAAGTGGGCACAGTTTGTTTATCAATGTTTTCGTTGCAATCAATCATGAAAAACAAGCAGACAACTTCTAACTATTTCAATTCTTTGAGGAGAGTTTTAAAGCCTCAGCCAGTATAGAGTGCATAGAAAACTGAGCCACCCAGCCCCCGCCCCCAGGAAGCCCTCCTCAGTCCCGCCTCCACTCGGTCTCGGTTCGATGTCATCGGCGCTGTTTTGCTCTAGTCCCAGAGCAGGCAGGCACGCCCCATCCTGTTCGGCGCTCCTCTAAAGCGTCGCGAGATTTCGCGCGCTTCCCATATCTCTCCGCGCTCACCCATCCCGTCCTCTTTCCGCCATCTTGCAGCGCTGGTGAGTATGCTTCGATTCGTTCTCCGTCCGCATCCACTGGACATCGGCTACATCCTTTGGGCAGGACGCGCGCTCCTGGGCTCTGCCGGCGCCTCAGACTCTGCCCTGTCAGAGGCCCCCAGTCTGGCTGCGGTTTGGTTCACGGCTGGGGATCCCAGGGACACAGGAGAACGGGGCGGGGGGTGCCGCCGCCTCCCTTCTCTGCTCAGGCGGGTCCGGCCGCTTCCCTCCACGGGCCTGGGGACGGAGCGGGACGGCGCGCTAAGCCGGGACTCTGGCCTTCGGGGCAGCGGGCGTGCGATTGGGCGGGCATGAGCCCCCTCGACTTGGGCCCCGGCCAGCCGTCAGCGCACGTGGGAGCGGAGGAGCTCCTCCGAGGTCGTGCCTGGGGCGCTTTCGTCGCCCTTTTGGTGTCCGAGCACGAGTCTTTCGGCGTGATGTTGTAGGAGTGCGGGGGCTCAGTGTGGCCTGGAAGAGAGCCTTGGCCGGGGAGGCCCAGGGGCCGGGAATCGCGAACTCCCACCTAGGGTCTTGAGAGTCCGATAGCCAGCGACCTTTGCCCAAGCGCCCTAGGGGGCCTGGTGCTGAGTGCTCTGTCGCTCCGGCTGCACTTTTTAGCGGGGAAGCCCCCACGTGCCCAAACCGGCCCATAGGAGGTACGCCCTGGTTTGGGTGCGAGGTAGCTTTATTTTGGGGGAGGGGCCACTGGCAGAAGTCTGCTGTGCAAAGTGCTTTGGGGATGAAGTTTGAAAGAAGGAAAGCCCGGGGTTTTAGGAGGCGAGATGAGGGAGGAGGAGTGTATTCTAGGCATGTATGTGGGCTCCAGAGCCGGCCAGACCGCACAGAGGGACGAACTTTGTGAGAAGTCTGAAAAAACTACGCGCCGGGTCATGGAGAGCTCTCAATGGCAAACCGGAGTTTGTTTGGTATTAGTGGTAATGAGGACTTTGAGTAAGGAGGGTGACAAAGGTTTGCAGAGCTGAAACTGCTAGTGCCGAGTTGCTGGTTTGCAGTCTCAGGGAAACCTTTTTGGCTCTAACTTCTGCTTCGCCCTTATTCCCTGACTCGAGTCTTGTCCAGCCTGCCTTGGAAAAGTTCAAAAAGTCGTTTGCCGTAGCCTCCTAATTGGTCTCCAGGTACCTCTTTCATTCTCCACTCTGCTCCCAGCTCTTTTCTTTTTTGTTTGTTTCTTTTGTTTAGGGGGCAATTGGAGTTAAGTAACTTGCCCAAAGTAAAAAAGGGCTAGTAAGGGTGTCAAGTGTCTGAGGCCAGATTTGTCCCAGCTCATTTCACAAACCTCTGTGGCCTTATATTGCCTGTAAGATAAGCTACAAATTCTTGGCTTTTAAAACACCTCTAATTTGTTTTGGGCATAACGTTAGAGGGTTGGCGTACATTAGTCTCCACCCATCAAATTGTCCAGTCAAACTACTTTTTTGCTCAACATTTTTTTTTTTAAGCAATTGGGGTTAAGTAACTTGCTCAAGGTTACCCGTCCAGTTATTTCTGGGTGTGGTGCTGAGTGTCTGAGCCCGGGATTCCGATCTCCAGGTCGTCCCAAAACTGGAACCGGTGCTCTTACTCGCTGAGCCACCTGGCCGCCCTTTGCTCAACATTTTAACATTGATATGTTTGCTCAGGTCTCTTAGAACCCATGCTTGACTAAAGAGCTTGAGCTCAAGTGCCACTTATGGCCTGATTATCTTAAACTGTTAGGCCCCTGTTACTTGGTATTTGTTTTGTGTGTATTTTGTGTTTAGTTGCCATGTGTATGTGTTTTTTTTCCCATTATGGAATGTAAGCTTCTTGTTGGCAGAGACTTTAATTTTTGTCTGTGGCCCAGTACCTTATCAAAGGGCCCAGGCTGTGGGAATGAGGGAGTTTTTCTGGCTTTTAAGTTTAGATCTGGTCTAAAATGTTCTTTTAAGCAATTGACTTTATGATAGGTAATATAGGTAGTGTGGTCGGAAAACCTGCCTTTTTTGGGAAAATACTGGGATTTTAGCCCTATTTCTGATATTAGCTGTATGACCCTAGGCAAGTAATTTAACCTCCCTGGTCTCATTCACTCCTTTAAAATTGTTAAATTGCAGAGAACTTGCATTAATAGGAGTTTTCCTTACCTGGAAGTTTCTTATACTAAATAAACCACAGGTCCAATCCCTGGCCCTAATATTGAACCTGAATTGTTTGTTCCTATGCCTTATTAATGATGTTTATGCTCTTGCTTCTTTGGAGGCTTGTTTGGATCCTTGACTTCTTGATTTTGCCAGTGGGGAACAATAGTTGAAAATCATTCTTGCTCAGCTGATGGTGGCAGTACTAACAGAGCTGTCTTTTCTCTCCTTAATAGCCACCATGGTGCGCATGAATGTCCTGGCAGATGCTCTCAAAAGCATCAACAATGCAGAAAAGCGAGGAAAACGCCAGGTTCTCATTAGGCCGTGCTCTAAAGTAATTGTCCGGTTCTTAACTGTGATGATGAAGCATGGTAAGTAGGATTCTTTCTGCTGTGTTCTGTTTTAAAGAAGTTTAAGAGACAAGGTGGAAGAGATAAGTACTTTGTGATGCTTGGTGGTAGACTTTGGACTTTGAGGAAAGTTATATTTTTGTAGTGGCAGCATTTATACTATTGTGAAGTGGTTTTTATATTTATAATTACTCTGATGAGCCTTCTACATATAATAAGAATGAGTAGCTTTCATTTGCTGTGTACTTTAGGAGTTCTGTGGCCTCCAATTTCTTCCAGTGTAAAATGAGGTAGCAGTTGGACTATTCTCTTTCCTTGGTCACACTGTGGAAATTAATTTATCATGGGAATTAAACTAATTTATCATTTATATATTACTGCTTTTGAAGATTGGTATATTAGTGAATTGAGTATTTTGTTTAGTGTTCTAAGTTCCACAGGTAAGTTTTGTTAAAGGGTACATTAGAAATACTAGTTTTATTACAAAATAGAGAATGTTTTTGCTTGGAATACTGGAGATCTGTATGCCTAAGACTCAAAAGTTGCAAACTTTCTGTTCATTGCATAACAGACTATTTTGTACCATTTAGGTTACATTGGCGAATTTGAGATCATTGATGATCACAGAGCAGGAAAAATTGTTGTGAATCTCACCGGCCGATTAAACAAGGTAGGGGTTTATAGACTGCTATATACTATTAAGATCTCTGTGGACTTTTTGCATACATTGATAATTGTAATCTTTAATCAGAGTTTGAGGGGTTTAAAAAAAGGTGAAAAATGGACCAGTAGGTCTGAATTTTAGTGATTTGGGAGATGTGATTCTGGAAAAGATCAGTTGTTAAAACCAAAGTTGTCACTTAAAACATTAACTTATTGGTCAGCTAAACATTATTAGTTGTAAATATCTATATTTATAGTGACTGAAAAAAATTAGGATTTTTTTTCTTTTTAGAGGGCAGTTGAGGTTAAGTGACTTGTCCAAGGTCACATGGCTAGTGATTGTTAAGTGTCTGAGGTCAGATTTAAACTCAGGTCCTCCTGACTCCAGGGCCGGTGCTCTATTCACTTTGCCACCTAGCCGCCCCCAAAAATTAGGATCTTAAAGTACTTTAATAGCCAAGTAAATCTTAATTGCTCCCCTTGGTCATCCTAGAGACAGAGCTGGCAGGGGCCTTAGAGGCCATCTAGTCCAACCCCTTCATTTCATAGATTAGGAAACTGATGCTCAGGGATGTTGAGACTTATGTTGTAGTTCATAGTTTATATATGAACATACAGAGATTCCAGAAGAAAAATATGTTAGAATATTAATATTGAACTCTATACTTTAAATACAAATCTGCCAGGAACAATTCATTGATGCAACATTCTAGACCAAATTGCTACTAAATTCCTTTATCCACAACCCTCAAGGACTGAGGGGATCTCTTCCCAGTGATTGGTATCGAGTTACATAGGAAGAAATTTCCTTACACAGGTCACAGGCCATAAGTAATTATATCTAGTCAAGAGTTAAGTTTCATTATTACCTTAATCCATTACTCTAAAGGAAAAGGTATTTTGTATTCAACCTACCTATCAAAGAGAGAATGAGTCTGAAAAAGGTTTTTATTTCCAGAGAAACTGAAAAGGAGGCACTTAATATACATTCACAGGATGTTCTCTGCAAACTGACCGGTTTATGTGGTGGCTGGATCTTGACGGTTTTCAATAAATATGAAATTAGCCAATTACATACATTGAAAGATTGACTTAGGCTGTGAATCTTTATAGAAACCCAGCTATTTTGTTGGAGGGGTTTAAATAATTTTATAAACATAAAGGGCAGTTATTTGTGTTCTTTTTAGTGTGTTGGAGCAGCTTCAAGATCTGCGTAGTTTAGTTTTCCCACATGCATTTCTTTTGTGCAGAAAACTTTATGCCTATTTAAGGTCCTTAACTCTGCCTAACCTGAACCTGCTTTTTCAGCATTATCTCCATTCTCCATGTGCTCACAAATCAAAATTCCCTCAAGTTTGTCTTTTACTCAGCTCTTTTCTCCTCCCTAACCCTCATTCCATTCCTTTCCCTTCCTGACCATTCAGATTCTCTTTGTTCCTTTTTCATAAAGGGTCTTGTCAGACCATTCCAGCTGCTGAACTATCACTTTTAATGCCTTCCACCTATTTGGCAACTGATCATGTACTTTGTGACATCTACTGTTTTTGTCTTGTTGCTTATTTAACTTTGTGTTCCTCTAGGTAGATTGTAAGCTCTTGGAGAGGACCAGGAGCTTTACAGGGTCAATACATCTAGCACAGTGACTATTTTAAGCATATTAAGCAGTCATCAGATGTGTTGCTTTGATAACTGATATGCTTAAACAGGCATTATCTAAAGGTTATTGTAAATACTTGGAAGGCAGTTCTGTTTAAAAAATTTTTTTTGAAAAATATTTTTTACAGTGTGGTGTAATCAGCCCCAGATTTGATGTTCAATTGAAAGATCTGGAAAAATGGCAGAATAATCTGCTACCATCCCGTCAGTTTGGGTAAGCATCTAATTTGTGCAATATAAAGTTGTGGTTGAAGTGATTGTGTACTTTCACAAACATTTACTTTAGATTTATTTTCTTTGGTTAGACTCTGGGTGATGATTTTATAATATAGTGTCAAAACTATCTTTTTGAATCTTTGAAAGGTATTGGATATGAAAGAAAATGAAATGAATGGCTTTTTGCAATTATACCTCAGGACATATGCATATAAGGTCAGTCATTTTTCTGCCCTGAGAACAGAAAGTTGGCATCTTGGCTTTTTCCCTAACTAATTTGACCAAGGAGTACTTTTAATTAAAACTATAGAAAAATCCCATAGATTATGGTTTAGGGGAAATTGGAATTATCTGTATTACTACCAGGATAAAATGAGAAGTCAGAAGTTTTAAAGTGAGGAGAGGAAATTAGGTCTCTCTTCATTGGAAAAATGGTATACATAATTGATTTTTGACACTTAAATATTATTGCTCTGGGGGAAATAATTAGCTATTAAATTTTATTCATTGAACTTCCCCCAACTGTTGTTTAACAGCCATCAGTGTTCTGTGAAACAGTTTAGAAAAACTGTTAAATCATGGAAACTAGAGTACTTTGCATTTATTAGTTTGAGGATATCATGAACATTGTTACATATAGGCAGGGAATGTTTAAATCCTAGAATCATGTTTTTCGATTTGTGTCCTATTGGCCATTTATAAATGAACTGATAAATCTTTTTGTGGATTTAATAATCACATGTATGAATGACTTATTTCATGGGTTTGTAATGTAAATACTGTTGTGATTAAAGTAACAGTTCATTTAAAATTTTGAGTTCATAGTAGCTTTTTTATCATGTATTTTCTCAGTCAATAGAAAAGTAACTGTAACTGTTGTGGGGAGGTGAGGGGAATTTTTTTTTTTTTAATCTTTGAGGTCTTTATGCCTGAGGTTAAACTTTACAGCCCTGAGCTATTACACAGTTGGTTTTGGAAACAGTTCTCTGCTGCCATTAGCCCAGTGGAAATTTTATAAATTTAAAAGATCAGACAAACCAGAGCATCTGAATCCTAAGTATAGGCAAGTTTAATTCCATGCTTAAGGTGGAGGTTTGTGTTAATGTCTTTGCAGTGGACCATATTGTTAAGGCTTATTCTTATACCTAGAAAAATCTTTTCTCTTTGTTTTTAACTCTTTAATAGGTTTATTGTGCTTACAACCTCAGCTGGCATCATGGACCATGAGGAAGCAAGACGAAAACATACAGGAGGAAAAATCCTGGGATTCTTTTTCTAAGGATGTAAAACATACATACAAATAAAATGCTCCAATGGACTGTGGTGCTTCCAGTTAGTGGTTTTGAACCTTGAAAAAGGTTTTAATGGCATTATACAGATGCTCATGTATTTGGTACTCATGGTATATGGTGCTAAGTGCTGAATGTTTACCAAATTCATTCTGATCTTTTGGGTCAAGTGTTGTCTCACTGTTGGATTATAAAACAGGATTTGTGTTGAGATGCTTGAGCATTGGTCTAACCAGTGTCAGAACAAAAGTCTTACTTGTACAACAGACCTCTCCACTGAGGCATGGAAAGAAGACCCTCAACCTTGTGTTTTGTTTTAATATTGCTATTTAATAATAGCCCATTGCCTACTATTTGGGTATATGAGTTGAGTTAGGACTCTATTTTCGAGTCTGTCTCAGGTAATGCAGCAGTCTTCCCTTATTCAGCTCACCTCCATTTAGCTTTGAAGCCTTCAAAGTTTTACTGGAAGACACCCAAGGAACTGTCTTTGCAGACTCTGGTTCATGGCATTTTAGTTTGCCATGTGATTCGATGTAGAGTTTGCTTCTGGTTCAGGATTGTTTGATTTTTAGCCAGGTTTTTAGGTATGATTAAGTTTTAAATATTCCTGGAATGTTTTCCCTTGAGAATTTGTTATCCCCAAATCCCAGGAAGGATCCCAATAGAAATTTCAGTGGAGAATTCTTTTTTTTAAGCTGCTTGATTTTATTTCTCATAAAACTAAATTCACATTCACTTAGTTGAAAATGAACTTTCAAGATACTGAAAGATGAGATGAGAGTAAGGAGCTATGTAACTTGTGGTTTGTAATGACTTAAAATGCTTTGGGATTTAAGCGAAAAGAGGTTAGGGTTTTAAGAGCTTGTTAACCATCTAGACAGGAGAGTGATTTGTGTAAATTGGCAGGTGAAGGGTTTCAAAGGGGTGTGAAATGTTCTTACCAAGGGCTTCTCATCTTGAGAAAAGAAAATATTTCTTGGTTGGTTGTAGCATTGTATAACATAAGACTTAACTAGAGTTGAACTGCCATTAAAACCTGTTCTTGGGGCATTTGATGTGAAGAAGAGGAGGCATTTTGTTGGCCAGTTCTACAACTGAACTCTTAGTTCCCTTTATCTCTGAAATAGTGGAAATTCTAAATTTTGGAAAGGCATGAAGGAAGGGACTTTGGAAGAGGGACAGAAAGCCAGTTTGGTTGTGGGATTATTGGAGAGACACCTAGAGAGGTGTGAATAGTGCCAAATAGTTGAGCCTTGAATACCAGGCAGAAAAGATTCAATTTAAACAGGACTGAAGAATCTGTTGTACAAGGCACTGTAATATGTCCTGGACATAGTTGGGAGTAGGAGAGGGCACAAATAAAATTCAGGGAGATTTTTACACCAAAACTAAGCCTTAAAAGTAGTTAGGATACTTATTGGGGGAGGGGGAGTGTAGAACTGAGCAAATATGTAAACAACTAGTTCGGTTTGGTTGGAATACAAGGCATGTTAAATCGAGTAATAGGAAGGAGGCTTAGGGTTATATTGCAAAGTCTTTGTATGCATGCACTGATACCAGTTGAGATTTTAAAGGCAATAGGAACCATCAAAGATTTTTGAACAAGGAGGGCGATGATGTGGTCAGACCTATACCTTAGGAAAATTGACTGTTCATTTGAGGGGAGATGAGGCCTGTACAGGAAGATTGGGTATGGGTTGAAAAGAGACAGTTTGAAGGTAAGACTTCTCAGTGATTTTATATAGAGGAAGGGAGAGTGAGACAGGGAAGTAAGGTGAGAATCGGTATAGGAATATTCATTGCTAAGAAGATAGTTCTCTGAACTGTTTTAGGGGATGATGGGTGGATTTAGGTATAAGTTTTGCTTTGTCCAATTGTTTAGGAATAATAGGTACTTTGGAGCCATTTTTTATTACATTGAGTCATTCAACTCATTACATTCTTGTGAAATATAAGGCATTATTTAGGTGCTTTGACAAAAATGAAATTGTTCATACTCCTAAGAAGCTTAAGTTGGGCAAGGATGATACAACTTGTCCAAGTAAAATAAGTAATTTGAGGAAGGAGACAATGTAAACTGATATAACCAGATGTGTAAGGAAGGTTGTTCTAGTATGAAAGACTTAACTTAGGAAATTGGTAATGAGGGCTTGTATTGTCACAGTGGTTATGAAAATAAGTTTGTAGATAGGAAACGATGGGATAGACCGGTCTTAGGAATCTTGCCATAAGGAGTGAGAAGGAAAAAGAACAAGATTACCTATTGTTGCAAATTGGTATCAGACAATAAGAAAAATGATAGCATTCTAAAAGTTTGTAAAACATTTTATTTTAAGGGACAGCAAGGTGGCTCAGCAAGTAAGAGCACCTGCTCCAGTGTCAGGATGACATGGGGATCAAATCCGGGCTCAGATACTTAGCATCACACCCAGAAATAACTGGCCGTGTAACCTTGAGCAAGTTACTTAACCTCAATTGCTTTTAAAAAAAAAAACATTTTGTTTTATTTGAGCCTCAGGACAAACTTGTAAGGTAGACAGTAGGTTCTGTAGACATTGCCTCTGTTTTATATGAGTGGAAATGTGGCTTGCCTGTGGTTACATAAGTGAAATTTGAATTATAAGACCAGCATTGTACCAGATGTCCTCTTTATGAGGTTGGACAAGCAGATTTGGAGAGATACATTTAATTTTAAATCTGCTGATTTGAAGTACTAGTGGAACATACAAGTGATGTTCTGAAAGCACATGGATGTAGATTTGAGATTTTATCTGAAGAGGTCGTGTGTTTGAAGCCATTGGAGAAAATGCTATTGCCACACCAGTGGTGTGTTCCCACCTGTGACCTTGAGGTTCTCAAGTGCAGCCCTTTGACTTCAAAGGACCATACTTGAGGACCTAGAGGAGCACACGTGGCCTGCTTTGGAAAATGTCCTTAAATTCTCAGAAACCAGTTTGCTGGGATGTTCAGAATTAGGAATGATCCCTGAAGCCAGCGTGGGACATGGTCACCTGGTGCTCAGAGATGATGGAGTAGAGTGCAAGCTGAAGGCCACAGGCAACAATTAATCGGGCAGAAGAGAAGGCAAATAGATTGCAAGGAGTTGGGATGAGATTATGGGTTATTCAAGATGAGGTATGCATGGGGCTGCCAGGTAGCACAGTGAGTAAGTGTCGGGACGACCTGGGGATCAAATCCATGCTCAGACACTTAGCACCCACCCAGAAACACCTGGCTATGTAACCTTGAGCAAGTTACTTAACCCCAATTGCTTAAAAAAAAAAAGAGGTATGCATCAACTTAAGAGAACATTTTAGAAATACTGGGGAGATGGAATACTAGCTATATTCTCTAAGGGGAGGTTTCTTTGGTTTTAGGAAATCTGAGCATGTTTTTGGGCTGATGGAAAAAAATAATTGGAATAGTAGAGATTATAGACAGGAGATGCTGGAGCCAAGTCCTAGAGGAGATAGCATCCAAAGGTGCTGGTAGTTGAATTTACTTGTGACAAGTTATTTCTTCTGTAACTAAAAGTAATGAAGATTGATAATGCTGAGAAAAGTTTGAGAAGTAGAATGAGAGATCGGTAAACTTACTTAGAAACTAGGTTCGCTATTATAAATGATGGAGAATGTGTGTGCTGTTAAGGCATAGTGTTTGACAAATCCTCACTGAATAAAAGTTCAAAGTGAGAGGGAACCAATAAGGACATGGTCCAGGAGTAGTTAGTAGCAAAGGGCCCAGCTATTAATTATATTTACAGGGAAGCAGTTAAAATAATTTTCTAAAGTAGAAGTATCCTTGGGTAGATCCACCTGAACTCTGATCTCAGTGTTATTTGTATGTTTAATTTCTTTTTCTGGTTACAGTGTTTTTTTAAGGTTATACATGTATAGTTATGTAAAACATCCATAATAGTATGTTGTGAAAGAAAACAGACAAAAACAACCTCAAGAAAAATAAAGTTAAAAAAAAGTATGCTTTAACTTCTATTCAGGCACCATTTAGTTCTTTCTCTAGGGATAGATAGCATTTTCCATAAATCCTTCAGTTGTCTTGGATTGTGTATTCCTGACAATAGCTAAGTCGTTTACAGCTGAACATCTTAAAAATATTGCTATTACTTGTACCCAGTACATTTCACTTTGCATCAGTTCATGCAAGTCTTTCCAGGTTTTTCTGAGAGCATCCTGTTCATTTCTTATAGTGCAGGTGTTTCATCATAATCACATACCACAACTTGTTTAGCCATTCCCCAATTGATAGGCTTCTCCTCAACTACTAATTCTTTACTACCAGAAAAGAGCTGCCAAAAATATTTTTTACATAAAGGTCCTTTTTATTATCTCTTGGGGTACAAACCCAGTATACAGTGTTACTTAGATGTTTGGTGAAACTTGGGGAAGACTTTTGACTGTCCTCTTGGCCATAACAACCACTAGGTGGGGATAGGGGATAGTACGATGAATCTTAAGAGTGGGGCATTGTAGAAAGG
The DNA here is from genome assembly GCF_028583685.1 of Petaurus breviceps papuanus. Classification (NCBI taxonomy): domain Eukaryota; kingdom Metazoa; phylum Chordata; class Mammalia; order Diprotodontia; family Petauridae; genus Petaurus; species Petaurus breviceps. Next base: position 171,335 of record NW_027185903.1, on the reverse strand, counting down.
AATAATTTCTGGAAAAGACATTTAATGTTTGGCAATAGATTTTTCATTCAGCATTTCTTTTTGCTGGTCCTGCTTCCCTGCCCCCCTTCCCACACACACATACATTGGAAGATTCCAAAGTATCTGTAGTCTTTAGGGGGTTATTCCTGAAATTTGGTACTTTGTGGGTTCATTTACTTTGGATATTCAGAAAAATAGGCCTAGAAACTTGTGATGTTACCTTCCTGGGACCCGCCCCATTATAAAATGTGGAGTATTCTGTTGTATTTACCTCACATGATGATAGCAATGCTCCAGTGAAGGTTCTAAGCCTTCACCTGCTGAAGATGGAGTGGTGTGTCTGGCCCAGCACTGAGTGCACCTGCCAAGATCAGTTTGGCCAGGAACAGCAGCCTGAGCTGCTGAAATGTGGAATAATATTTCTTCATTAAGTGTATTTATGGGAAGGAGTAAGAAGTCATCACATAAGGCTGAGAGATTTCCCTCGCAAGATGAATCAAGTGGGATGATGGGTAGAATTTAATTATCTGTTCTTTGTATAATTGGGGTTTCTTCATTTAGAGGCATTAGGGAAATAGAAATGGGGAATTGTGTCTCAAACCTCACTGATTTGAATTTTCAGGAAAAAAAATTTCACAAAACTTGACAACTTATTTTTGTTGAAATAGCATTGGTGTTAGAGAATGAGTGCTGTAAACCCAGCTCTACTGACTGCAAGTCACTTTACCTCTCCAGCCTTTTATTTCCTCATCTGTAAAATAGAAGCATTTTTTTTTTTTACATTGCTTCCTCTGTGCCAGGTACTGCTAAGGGAATTGGGTTGTAATGACTAAGGTCACTTTCAATTCCACATCTTAATCACTGACTCTTGTTTTAACTGAATATGGCTACCTTTGATAAGTTGGCATTGCCTAGTCATTTTTATGCACTATTTAGCTTTGGAAAAGTATTTAAGTGGGTGCTAGGTTTAAACCCCATGGGGTGCCAAGTGAGACAGTATCCACTCTGCAGTAGCTCACATCCAAATAGGGGACACACACATAAAAGTTTCCTATAGGGTTAGCAGAAAGGGAGAGGAATAGGAGTATCTGAGATGAATCTAGTGGTCCTTAGGAAGCATAGCCAGGCAAATGGGAATTCCCGTCAAGCAGCTGCAGCAAAGATTGTAAGGATATGGGGCTCAGCCCCTTTGCCCACTAGTAAGTGAATGTCAACACCTCTATTAAAGAACACTAAGACTGTCATCCATCCCCTTCTCCACATGGGCTGAAAGGGCTACAGGCACAGAAGAGGAGCCTGGCTTCTAGTGTTTGGAGCTTCATATCTCCTATGAAAAATTTGTGGTAGAGAATTGTATAATTTAGCAGTTAAGGGATGTGGACCCTCTTTTTGCATAGAGCTCTTGCCATAGAGATAAGTGTGTTCTTTACCTCTTAGAGTTCCTTTTCTGAAGGATTTCTGATATGGATAGACCCTAGGAAATGATCACTCATGTGGATTGTAATAGTATGTTGTACAAGAAAAGAATGGTCTTCCTGGCTTGGGGAGGAATGGGCTCATCGATAATTTCCTTGGGCAGGGTTGTAATGTTTGGGTAGAATACTGTTAAGGGCCCCTGTCAGATTCTTTTTTTTACCATCTGGCTTCCTTAAGGGCCTTCAAATTTATTAAGTGAATACTTTGGAGAAGATGCTGTGCTAGATGTTGTACTAATATGGATAAAGTTCTTGTCATCAGAATTGTGACACCTGAGATATATGGTACACAGGAAGATAAATTTTGGTGTAGGGGAAGAGATTCACGTGAGTAACAGGACTGATGGAGCACATTGGATACAGAAAAACATGGGGAGAGAGCTGAAAATGAAGATAATCAGTTTTATGAAAGCAGAACAATCGTTGAGGGTAATAGAAGCCCAGACCGACATGATGCCTTACAAGCATTGTGTTTTAAGTTAGCATTAATAGCTAACATTTATATAGATAATGCTTACTATGTACCAAGTATTTTACTAAGTGTGTTACATTTTTTCCTTTGGTCCTCACAACTTCTGAAGCAGATATCCCTATTTTACAGATGAGGAAACAGGTTAAGTGATTTATCCTGGTTTAGATTTGAATTTGGATCTTCCTGACTCCAGACCTAGTAATGTTAGTCGCCTCAACTTTTGGCAAACTGAGTTAGAGACTTGGCTAAGATCAATCAACTAGCTTAATTGCTGAGGTGGGCTTAGAACCCAGGTTTCCTGACAGCTCAATTCTCATCTTACACAGTTGGATACCTGACTTCAGTTGTCACCTATTATGTCACTATTGGCTCCTCACTGGGTAAGAATTGGAATTTAGGGGGAGGGGTGTGAAATCCTCAAGGATTTGAAACCAAAGACTTTACAAAAATGGTTTTCCCTACACCAAACACACTTTGCCTAGAAATTTGTTTTTCCAAGTTAGATGAGCACCTGGTATTAATTAACAGGTCTGAAAAAGAATAATCTGCTCCTTACTGAAATCAGACCTTGTGGAAAGAGAAAAAAAGGATAAGCAGATGTCAAAATAATAAGAAAAATATAACCTATAAAGATGTGATCCTTTCACTTGGATGCGGCAATAGAATGAAATTCTAATTGATGAATATTTGTAAGCATACATGTTTTAGGCTCATATATTTTAAGCTAGAAAGGATGTTGGAGGGCATAAGTCAGAACCTCTTCAGGACACATGAAAACACTGCCACTATCACTCAGCAACTTCTCTTCATTTGAGGTTCTCCATTCCTCTGTATCACCCCATTTAGATAACTGTTGGGGTCATGTATTAGTTTGAATATAATTAGCCTTTTATATCTAGTCTACTGCCTTATCCACCCCCACTGCCACTTGTCTTTGGTGACTTTAATCAGTCGATGGGCATTATGTGCATATTGTTAAGTGCAAAAGATACCAATACAAAGAATTTCTAAAATCCCTATTTGTAAGCAACTTACATTCAACATCTACATTAATGACCCTTGAAAAAGTCAGGCCTCCAAAGTTCATTTGATTCCTCAATTACCATGACTCCACTTTCTACTCAACTTCAACCACTCATGGGAGCAATACAGAGCTGGGCTGGAGGCAGCTTGAACAGTGTCAACATTTATACTTTGGAAACACTACAAATCCAGGTCTTTTTTTTCTTTTGCTTTTTGGAGGGGGGAAGGCAGGGCATTTGGGGTGATGTGACTTGCCCAAGGTCACATGGCTAGTGTTAAGTGTTTGAGGCCAAATTTGAACTCAGGTCCTCCTGACTCCAGGGCCAGTGCTTTATTCACTGTACCACCTAGCTGCCTCCTACAAATCAGGTCTTGATTTATTGTTTTGTTGATTGTGTAGACTTAAGAAAGTCATGGAGAAAATATTAATAAAGTTGATTAAACTTAAAGATGTGTCATGCATACATTTTTTTTTTCCAGAGTGCTAGTCAAGTATTTACTAGCATACCACTGGAATAGTTGCACTCTAAACCTCACCATCACCCCAATTTCCTCCAAGATCTTTGTTTTTTTTTTCTTTTTTAAAAAGCTTTTATTGATGTGTTTTATTTTTACATTTCCAACATTTACAAGTTACCTTCCCCTCTCAAACTTCCCCACAATCATGAAAATCTTTTGTAACAAAATAAAAAGTTAACTAATACAATGGCCTCATTTGAAAGTACATGCAACATTTCACACCTGAAGCACCACACAGTTCCAATTTTCTTCTATTTTTAAAAATTAATAGAAATCTATTTTCTACTCTCCATTCACTGGAGGAAAAGAAAAAAAAATTCTTATAACAAATATACATAGTCAAGCATGCAAAACAAATTCTGCTATATGCAAAGATATGCCTTATTTTGTATTCTAAACACCTCTCTGTAACGGATAGCATGTAACGGATAGCATCATCGTCATCTGGAAACGTGCATAGTTCTAATAGCTTCAAAGTTGTTTTTACAAGTGTGGTAATTATAAATTATTATAAATTGTTGTTTTCCCCAGAGACTGAGTTCTTGAGGGCAATGCTTTTTCATTTTTGTCTCTGTATCCCCAACACCAGTACCATGGCTAGTATACAGCAGGTGCTTATTAAATGCTTATTAAGTACCTATTATGTTCAAGGCGAATTTCTTCAACTACAAAATGGCGATAATAGCAGTAGTACCTTCCAGGATTGCTGAGGTTTGAGATAATGTATATGAGGGGCTTTATTTACCTAAAAACACAATATAAATGTGAATTCTTTTCCTATACTTAAACAGTTGACAATTTTTTTTTTGCTACTAACTAGTTATCTTTTTGTTTTAATGTGTAAGTTAAGCTTCAAATTGGTTTTATCTATTTCCTATCTCTTCTAAGACGTCATCTGTGAACTCCCCAGATAAAGGACTGTGTATATTACCTTTTCTTCTTATATGTCACTGATCCTATTCTCCCTATCCCCAGAATTCAAGAGAAGTGGAAAGGACTAATTAGACTGAAATTTTAACTGGCCAAATTATGGAACAACTTTTTTCCCCAGTAGAATATGCTCCAAACTGTTCTTACTATATTCTAATCTACCTCTTAAGAATCAAACTGTCTCCCTAGGAAATAGTTACAAGCAGACCAAGGAGGCTCTAGCTTTGGCTTTATCCAGTTTCTACAGACTCTGCTCCAGTGCATTCTACAGTAACTGTTTTGTGGGAAGTTTTCCAGATTTTGTTCCAGTTCTCAGTTGCCTGAACTCAGGTCCCACCTAGGGGCCCACTCTACTATTTGAAACCAAGATACTGGGATTGTCAGAAGAAACACTTGCACAAAGGAGCTTAAATGGAAAAGGCTTCATCAGGTATTGTTAACTGCTTCCACTACTGTCAAAATTATAGATATTGATAACTAGGTCCACACTTTCCAGTGCGGCCAAGCCATCTCTCCAGAGCTTACCCATTAGACCATTCAAATTGCAAATCACTCAAAAGACAGCTTCCCCTGAAACAGACAATGCCAAGAAGTAGACAAAACTCTTCACTGACAAATGAGAGGCCATGACATGGACACCTTGTCTTTCTGTTCACTGTTGTGTTCTACTTTACAAGCTTTCTACATATTCTACACTGAGCTGATTCCACTAGATCAAAATAATGTGGTAGCTCTTGCTACTCATAGTTCTACTCAGGGTTGCATTAAGAGATGCAAAGTATTCAGAACAAGGAAAGTAATAGTTCCATTATATTTTATCTTGGTCAAGTCATATTTAGATGACATTTTAGAGTATAAGGAAACATTCTACTAGAGGGTGAGTGAGGAGGTAAGAAGACTGGAGAATAGGGGGCTCAGTGAATAGAGCACAGGCCCTGGAGTCAAGAGGACCTGAGTTCAAATCCGGCCTCAGACACATGACACAGTTACTAGCTGTGTGACCTTGGGCAAGTCACTTAATCCCAATTGCTCTGCCTTCCCCCTTCAAAAAAAAGAAAAGATTGAAAAATATCCAGATGAGAACTGGTTAAGATACGAAGAACATAAAGTCGGGGGAAATTAAGACACAGAAGGAACACAGCTGTCTTTCTAATACTAACAGGTTATTGTATAGATGAGGAATTCGAGTTGTTTTGCTTAGTCTCATCTGGCAGAACCGAGAGAAATGGGTGGACACTGTAGAGTGCCAGGTTTAAACTTGGTGGACATAAAAAAATCAAGGAGGGCTAACAAAGAGTGGAATGGGCTACCTCGGGAGACAGTGAATTCACTCTAGTGGTTTTCATGAAGAAGATGGAAAACCCACTTGTTAGGGATGCTGTAGAAGGGCTCCCTGGCTGCATAGACAGAACTGGGTAGCCTTTAAAGTAGCGGCTAACTCTTTGGTTCTGTAATGAAGTTCATTTTACTTGCCCCTAGACAACTGTATCAGCAATGCCATATTCACAATGCCTATGGAAATTACAGATATGCTGATATAATTATCCATCACAAAATACATCATGCTTGCCATATGGGGGAATAAGCTAGAAAATCTATTAAGATACCAAAAGACTGAGTCCCAAAAACAGAAGGTGAAAGCCATCAGAGTAGTTATGATATTGGCACAGGTAGATAAAGTAGAAAGCACCCACATTCTCAAGCCTTTAAAACAGAACAGGCTACCTCAGGCAAAGGTCCTCCTCTCCCCACTCACAGCCACCACCCAGTGTCCCAGAAGTGCGCTCCCAACAGCTCCAGCCCCTGGCAGTCCTCAGCAGGAGTCCTTAGCAGAAATTCTGGCTGACTCAAAAAGGGCTTCGCGCTGCCACTGCTGCTGCTGTCGCCGCCACTGCTAGCCACCGCAGGAACTCTAGCTTGGTTTCTGCTTTCTCTTGCTCCACCCCTTCCTGCTACGTCAGCAAGTCCAATGGGGCATGGAAGATCTTTAAATCCCATAACCCTTATATTCGGCCCCAAGATTTTTCATTTCCCTTACTTGGCAAAAATACAGTAGGAATAACTGGTGTCAACAAAATTTCACAACAATATAACAAGAATAGCACACAATAAACACAGAAAACCATATTTTAGGGTGGGGCTTGAGCACAAGCTTCCCATCATTCCCCCCACCCTGAACAAATGGGGCCCCAAAATCTTGTGGTAAGGGGTGAAGGTCTTTTCTTCCATGGCTACCTGCTGCTGAAATCAGATGTAGAGCTGTCCCTGTCCTAAGGGGTCCCATTTGAGAGGTCAGTTCTTAATATGCTTGATGCCAGGTCCAAGGGTGACACATCACAGTTGCAGACAGGGGGTGACATCCAGCTTAAGCTATCAGGGATCTACAGGTGGAGGGTACCAAGCCTGCGGAAACAAATCTAGCAAACAAGGTGAACAGACAAAAAATCAAGAAGAAGCAAAGAGACAATAACCAGACTATTGTAGCCTCACTCATGGTAGAATAAATGAGTTAAGGGTACAATTTTGTAATCATCTTCTCCAGAATAAACAATAGTTACAGTGTTATCCCTCCCATGTGCTATAATCTCTGCAGCCTTTGGAACATCATCTGGCTTCCGTTTTACCCATACTTTAGCTCCTGATTTTATTCTATCAGTAGAACCAAATCCTTCAGTTCCTGTGACAGTTATTTTGGAAGGAGGGTCAGTTTTTACAAGTGGTATTGTTTTACAAGGAATGATAATCACTTGAACTATCCTATCATTTTTGTGAATCTGTATGGGCCCTTCACCTAAATTCTGGAATGTTACAACAATTTCTCCTTGATAATTAGAATCTATTACTCCAGCCAATACATGTATTCCTTGAGCTGCTAATCCTGATTTGGGTAAAATCTGTCCAAAGTGATTTTTAGGGATTCTTATGCATATCCCAGGGGAGATTTTTCTTATTTCTTTTCTGTCCAACCAAAAGTCCTTTAAACAATGTAAATCATACCCCACCAAACCAGGTGGTCCTGGGTACGGTGCTGGGACATCTGGCCTCAAGGTCCAATACTCAATATTTGGGATCTTATGTGTTTGTTGTTTTCTAATTTGCAGATTGGGGGTCATCATTCTGGCTAGAGGTGTACTTCCTCCCAATGGTCTATTATTCAAATTATACAAAGCCATGAACAAATTATCCTTCCAATATTGATATGAATTATTGGAACTTAACTTCCTCAACTGTTCTTTCAGTAATCCATTCATTCTTTCAATTAACCCAGATGCTTCTGGATAATATGGAATATGATATATCCATTCTATATTGTTTAGTATACAATACTTCTTCAATTCATTGCCTTTGAAATGTGACCCACTGTCACTTTGAATCTGCATTGGGGTTCCATAATATAGACTTATGAGATCTAGAGTTTTACAAGTGTTTTTCTGGGTTGCATTCTTATAAGGACAAGCTACTAGTACACCTGAATAGGTGTCAACACAAGTACATATAAATCTGCATCCTTTATCCAGTGGTAGTGGACCAATATAATCTATTTGCCAGATTTCGGCTGGGACTTTTCCTCTTGCTATCTCTCCAGTTACTACCCGAGGAACAGTTCGCTCCTTTTCCAATTGACATATATGACATTCTTCTGCTATCTGTTTTAACAGTGAATAAGAGATACTAATACCTCGATCTTGTGCCCACTGGTGTGTGGCCTGGACCCCCAAATGGCCTGCTGTTTGGTGGACCCATTTTGCTAATACCGGATCATCAGTTGTTGTCAAAGTAGGGATAATATGTTCAGTAGCAATCTTTGCCAGTCGATCAGCATGAGCATTGTACTCACGTTCTGGTGTGGTGGGGGCCATGTGAGCATCTACATGAAAAACTGACAAGTCAGTGACCAAAGACATGTACCAGATATCTTCCCATAATTCTTTGCCCCAGACTTGTTTGCCATGAATTTCCCAATTTTCATTTTTCCACATGGGCATCCATGTAGCCAACCCATTAGCTACCGCCCATGAATCAGTGAATATATGACACTGTCCTCCTTGTTCTATTTTGATGGCTTGATATACTGCCATAAGTTCAGCATATTGGCTACTTGCACCTATCCCAGTACTTTCCAAAGTCCTTCTAGTACATGGGTTATAGGCCACTGCTTTCCAATGTCTTTTTTGCCCCAAATATTTTGCTGTCCCATCAGTAAACCATGCATGTCTCTTTTGTTCCTCAGTAATACATCATATCCCTCATTCCATTTTACAGTGGACTGTACCAACTGTTGCTTTGGCTCAGGGGGTGTGTCATTCCTCTCAATTTCTATGTTTGCTACAGATTCATGTAGAGCAGAGACTCCATTTTTGCCTGTTTTCACTCTATTTTGAATATACCACTTCCATTTGATTATACTAGCCTCTTGGGCATGTCCAATTCTGTGAGAAGCTGGGGTACTCATTACCCAGGTCATAATTGGGATTCCAGGTCTTAATATCACTTCATGGCCCAGAGTCAGTTCAGTCTCCACCAAAGCCCAATATGCAGCTAACAACTGCTTTTCAAAAGGTGTATACTGGAGTTTATATGAAGGGAGTTTCCTACACCAAAATCCCAAAGGTACATTTTGACTTTGTTGTTTTTGCCATAAGCTCCAGTTTGCATAATCATCTTGTACAGTCACTTGCAATTCCACTGGACCATTTTGCATGGGCCACAAATCTAGGTCCAATTGCATGGCAGCCTTGGCTTCTTCAAAAGCTTTACTCTGCTCAAGTCCCCAATCGAATTCATATTTCTTCCGTGTGACTCTATATAAAGATTTTAAAATCTGTCCCAAATGTGGAATGTGGTGCCTCAGTATCCAAACAATCCTATGAACTTTTGGGCCTCCTTCTTATTGGTAGGGGTAGGAAAATCCTGAATCTTTTGTCGGGCTTGAGGAAGAATCTCCCATAGCCCCTTGTTCCATTGTATACCCCAAAATTTCACATTTTGAGCTGGTCCTTGAACCTTTGCAGGGTTAATTTCCCACCCTTTACTTTTCATATGCTCAATTAGAAGGGTCAAACTCCTTTCCACTTCTTTCGCATCTTTTCCCTGTATCATGATATCATCAATGTAGTGGGTAAGCTGTATACCAGGTAGCTTTAATTCATCCAACTGTTCAGCCACAATCCTGTGACAAATAGTGGGGCTATGTATGTACCCTTGTGGCAAGCGGGTGAAAGTATATTGTCTACCCTGCCAAGTGAAAGCAAAGTGGTCCCATTGTTTAGGGTCTATTGGGATGGTAAAGAAGGCATTTGCCAAGTCAATAACTGCATATCAAGTCCCATCATATGTCTGGATCCTTTCTATTAAGGTGATGGTATCTAGAACAGCAGCATACAAAGAAGGATTCACCTTATTCAACTGTCTATAATCCACAGTCATTCTCCATGTCCCATCTGATTTTCTTACTGGCCAGACAGGATTATTCCATCTTGTGGTTGTAGGGACTAACACTCCTGCTTCAACATATTCCTTTATAGTAGTGGTAATTTCATTTTGCCCACCTGGCACATGATACTGTTTTAAAGTAATTACTTCAGAAGGTTCAGGTAAAGTGATTGGGTCCATTTTTAGTTTTCCCACTAAAACTGTATTAATTCCTATCTTCCTCACAGCAAATTGGTATCTCCCTTCAGGTAAATTCAGAGTCATGCCTCTCAATACATCTATTCCAATGATGTATTCAGGAATGGATACAACAACCACAGTATATTCTTTCTTAGGTAACTGCCCAATTTTCATTGTTATTTTAACTTGTCTGGCTGATATTTCAGTGCCTCCTAGACCTGTGATGGTAATAGGAGTTCCATGTTTAAACTTATCAGGGTTTCCATAGATAAGTGTGGCCTCAGCCCCAGTATCAATCAGTGCCCTAGTCACAGTAGTTGATCCATTCTTCCAATATATTGTTAAACCAATATGGGGTCTGCAATCTCTTCTGCATATTTCTTTTATCTGGGCTGGGGCTTGGCCTATCTCCTATTCCCCCTGAAGGTGGGGCAAACTTGGATACAAAGATTCAGATTCAGAAATACCTGCAGGGGTGGTTCCTGCTTCCCTGTTCATTCTAATGCTAAGTACCTTTTCTTGGTACAGCTTATGCAGCTCTTCAGTTGGAATACCATCTATTCTTCTAAAGTCCACCCCTGCTCTTAATAGACCAGTAAATAGTTCCCTTCTTGTCTGTCTATTTTGTCTCTGAATCCTCTGGCTGTTTACTCTTCTCTATGGAGGCCATTTGTCTTTTTCCCATTCCCCTAAATTGCTTAATTGTGAAATCTTATCCAGCACCTCTGAAAGAGGGTGCCCTATTTCTCCAATTAATAGAGTCAGAATTAGGTGCTTATATGCAAGAGGAGCCGTCTTCACTATGATATTTCTATGAGGAACTCCTAGGGGGGGTATCATAATATGCATTTGCATCTCCAATCAGGATAGCAGTTTTCATTACCTCCTCCTTTAGCTTTCTCATACAGTCTCTAAGTGAGTACCAGGGTCTGTCTCCCCTAGGCCACATAGATTCAGTAGGATATTGCTTTTTGCATCCTTCTGCAGCTAAAGATAGCAGATTAGTTTTGTTGTTACTTCCTTGCATATGGTGATCCCTAAAAGCTTGGTGTACAAAAGGATTCTGACTGATACTTATGAATTTTAAGCAGTCCTCACTGTCCAGTGTTATTCCTCCGGCGCCTTCATCAGTGATTCTTACTATCCAAGACACTAAAGACTCCCCCATTTTTTGGGTAAATCTACTAAATATATCAGTGATCTCCTGTTGAGTGAAATTCTCAATTATCTCCCTGGACTCTGTTTTGCCTCAGTGGTTCTCCTGTTTTCTTCTTCGTATGGGGAGTGCTTCTACATTAGAAGACTCCTCATCTAACCTTGCTCCATCCTCCTCACACACATTCTCCTGGAAGCTGTCAGGGCAACTCTGCCCAGCCTGTACAAAAGCTGCATGCACATTCGTTCTGCTAGTTTTTTGCTTCCTTTTAGCTACATGAACAGTAGCTTGCTCCTGGACCACATGAGTCCCTCCAGTTTGGTCTTCTGAGTGCTGTGACACAGAAGAATCCTCAGGCAAACCAGCTGACTCCCTAGCCATCCGAGCTCTTTCCTTCAGCAGCTTATCCCTACTTTTACACATAAGGCGATAACTTGTTAGCAGCACCCAGCCTCTCCTGCACACTCCTGCCAGTTCTTTGCCTGGTTCTATGGGTATTGCTTTCAAACATCTTTCCAAATCTCCAGGTTCTCCCTCTTTTAGCCTTGGTTCCCAGTTTTCACAGGGCCCTGTGCTTTTAGCCCATTCTCTGGCTAGAGAGGAATAAGGCAAATCCTCCCATCCTGGAATAGCCATTTCTCCCTCTAAAGCCCCACTGCTTCCAAATAGAGGCCTGACATTTTGTGATCCCATCCTGGTCGCCAAATGTATCAGCAATGCCATATTCACAATGCCTATGGAGATTACAGATATGCTGATATAATTATCCATCACAAAATACATCATGCTTGCCATATGGGGGAATAAGCTAGAAAATCTATTAAGATACCAAAAGACTGAGTCCCAAAACCAGAAGGTGAAAGCCATCAGAGTAGTTATGACATTGGCACAGGTAGATAAAGTAGAAAGCACCCACATTCTCAAGCCTTTAAAACAGAACAGGCTACCTCAGGCAAAGGTCCTCCTCTCCCCACTCACAGCAACCACCCAGCGTCCCGGAAGCGTGCTCCCAGCAGCTCCGGCCCCTGGCAGTCCTCAGCAGGAGTCCTTAGCAGAAATTCTGGCTGACTCAAAAAGGGCTTCGCGGTGCCACTGTCGCCGCCACTGCTGCTGCTGCTGCTGTCGCTGTCACTGCTAGCCACCGCAGGAACTCTAGCTTGGTTTCCGCTTTCTCTTGCTCCGCCCCTTCCTGCTACGTCAGCAAGTCCAATGGGGCATGGAAGATCTTTAAATCCCATAACCCTTACAACAACAGAACTAAGAATACAGTGCAAACTGTAGAGTTTGTTAATCCATGATTCTTAAAAGGATGAAAATTTGAATAAAAATCACGAGTCATTGCATTTACAAGGTTTCTCTTCATTGCACTTTCTTCTATACTAAGATATGCTCTCAGATTGAAACATTTCTGACCATTGATATTTTCTTTTTTTAGATTTTTCTTTTTGCTTTTTGGAGGGAGGAAGGTAGGGCAATTGGGGTTAAGTGACTTGCCCAAGGTAACAGGGCTAGTGTTTTTTTTTTTTTAAAGCAATCGGGGTTAAGTAACTTGCTCAAGGTTACACGGCCAGTTATTTCTGGGTGTGGTGCTAAGTATCTGAGCCCAGATTTGATCCCCAGGTCATCCTGACACTGGAGCCGGTGCTCTTACTCGTTGTGCTACCTGGCTGCCCCAAGGGCTAGCATTTTTTTTGTGTTAAGTGTCTGAGGCAGGATTTGAACTCAGGTCTTCCTGATTCCAGGGCCAGTGCTCTATTCACTATGCCACCTAGCCGCCCCCTCATTGATATTTTCAATAATGTTTCTTTCCAATATGAATTCTTTGATGTTCAGTAACATGTGCCCTCTGGGTGAATGCTTTGCCATAGTCATTACATTTATAGGGTTTTTCTCCAGAATGAATTCTATGATGTTGAGTCAGGTTTGCCTGTTTGGCAAAGGCTTTTTGACATTCATTCCATTTGTATGGTTTCTCTCCAGAGTGAATTTTCTGATGCTGATTTAAGTTTGCCCACTTAGTAAAGGCTTTTTCATGTTCATTACATTTATAGGGCTTCTCTCCAGAATGAATTCTTTGATGAAGATTAAGTTGTGAAAGGTAGTGGTATTCTTTTCCACATTCATTACACTTAAATGGTTTCAATCCAATGCAAGTATGCTGATGCTGAGTAAGGTTTGACTGCTTGGTAAAAAGCCTTTCCCACATTCATTACGTTTATAAGGTTTCTCTCCAGAATGAATTCTCTGATGGTCAGTAAGATTTGCCCACCTTATGAAAGCTTTCCCACATTAATTACATGTAAAGGGTCTCTCTCCAGAATGACAGGCATAATGAATATTAAGTTGTGAAATCCGCCTGAAGGCTTTTCCACATTCACTACATTTAAAGGGTTTCTTTTTAAAATGAGTTTGCTGATGTTGAGTAAGGTCTGACCTCTTAGTAAAAACTTTATTACATTTATAATGAACTGGACTCTCTTCAGAATGACTTCTCTGATGTTCAGCAATGTTTACCCACTTGGTAAAAGTTTTCCTACATTTATTACATGTACAGGGATTCTCTCCAGAATGATGGTCATAATGAAAATTAAGGTTTCTTTCCTGTGAAGGTTCTTTGACACTTAATTAGCCCTAATTTATCTTTGAAGTTCTTTCTATAGGTATCATATTTACAGATGTTTTTTATTATAGGAGTGTGTTCTATACTTAGGATTGGTCTCAGGTTGAAACTTCTCCCAAATTCATTATTCTCAGAGCCTGTCTCATTACTGGAAATTTTCTCAAACAGCTTCTTGCTTCAAATGCTCATGGTGGCTTTGCTGCCTCACTAATTTCCCATAACAATGAAAGGCTTCTGTCGGTTTGAAGTTACAAGAATTATATTTTCTGGGTCTTTCCATTATTGCTCCCTGAGGTGATCCTTCCACAGATATTTTCCACTTTTCAAATGAGGTCTTGGCTTCAGGACTGATGTCTGAATCTGAAAGAAGTTTCAAAACATAAATGTCCCCTGTGGTAGAAGCTGTTGCAGTGGTAGTGGACTATCAAAATGAGGGGAAAAATGCCTATGATGAAATAGTTCATATTTCAGTAGCTGTTTTAAGGTTAACAATATACTTTTTTTTTTGGAGGGAAGAAGGCAGGGTAATTGGGGTTAAGTGGCTTGCCCAAGCTCACATAGCTAGTAAGTGTCAAGTGTTTGAGGCGAGATTTGAACTCAGGTCCTCCTGACTCCAGGGCTGGTGCTCTATTCACTGTGCCACTTAGCTGCCCCAACCAATATACTTTTCTCAAAACAACCCTGTGAAATAGGTAGCAAAAATATTATTATAATCACCATTTTCTAGATGAGGAATCTTAAGATTCTCTCAGCCCTTGTCAACAGGTCCTAAAATTTTTAAAAGTTTCTTGGATCAACATTTCCAACGTGTTTTCTCCCTGACTGACAAAATGAGCTGTTGCTTGTAATAAATTCCTATCTGCTAGTTTTTCATTTACCCAAACAGACAAGTACCTCTTGAAGCTTCACTTTCTAGCATCCATGGTACTTCCCCCGTTCCAACCGGAAGATCACATCTGGTTTGGAAGCTGAAAGCCCTGTTCATGGAAAAGAAAAGTGAAATGGATATTTGTGTGGTAGAAAAATCATTCCAAAATACAATTCAAGACTCCATGTGTGTTTTTTTTTAAAGCATTTGGGGTTAAGTAATTTGCCTAAGGTTACACAGCCAGTTTTTTTGTGTGGGTGTTAAGTATATGAGGCCAGAACCGATCCCGGGTCCTCCCGACTCCGGGGCCGACGCTCTTATTCGCTGTGCCACCTAGCCGCCCCCAAGACTCTATGTATTAAGAGAGAAGGGAATATGCTAAATAGCCACAATTTAAAGGACTTCAAGGGTACTCAGTATTATATCCCCATAAAATATCGGAGAATGGACCACAGGGCTGAGGAGAATACAAGTCTCCCACCTGTGGAAATATTACACTGTATTCTTGGCAGAAAATCTGGACACAAAAGGGCAAAGGAATGGAAAAGAACAGTATCCAGGTTACTAATTGGGGAAAGAAAATGCCCCATCTTCATTTCTACAATACAAAAGGATCACTCTTGCTTCTATGCTAAAAAATAAACTTTGTTTAAAATACTTTTGAAATAAATACTTTAAAAATCAGTGATTCTAAGTCATAAAGGATAAACTTACCAAGAAAAACTAAGTTCCTACAGTTCTCCAGCGACACATCTCTGTATAAGTCCTGTTCAACAGGGTCCAGCTGCACCAGTTCTTCCCAAGTGAAGTCTGGAACAACATCCTTGAAAGTCACTGATTCCTGAAACACAAACACATTTCTGTTTGCCCAAGACCAGCTAGTTCCCTACATTACTCATAAGGGTGAGGTTGGCAGCACTGAAGAAAAGAATAGGGTATAAGACATTGATAAAACAGCAGAATAATAACATATAATTTGTAACATACTAGATGTAGTTACCATATGCATCACTTATATCAGAATTTGGGGTAGAGGTGGGAAGTACAACAGAAGAATGTGATATGCCTCCTGCTTTCATGGAACTTAAAAATTTTATTCAGAAGCACTGAATCCTGTTAGACAACAGGAACTTACCTCTAATAATTAGTCTCACAATTCTTGCTGCTATTCAAGGATCCCCTTGGGATATACAGCGTGCTGTTAATTTGCTCAAGTCCACCCTTATTACTTGTCTTCTAAGGAGAGAGGGTGAATTTCAAATGAGATATTCACTAAAACCCAAAGAACGAATTAAACTCACCCTAAAATGGATGCGGTTAACACTAACATCAATATCATTCCAAATATTAATTTCCAATTAAATACAACATAGGTACAACCCTCCAATATCAAAGATTATTTATTATCCAATAAAATCATTCATACCTCCAATATTATCAGTCTAATGAAAAAATATATTATGTATATTTTGTATATACTATATACTACGTATATACTATGTAATGTATATACTATATAATGTATATACCAGTATATATTATGCATGTATTAAAATAACTTCTTATCCATAATTCCTGCCCCATCAACAAGATGCTTTCCTCAAATTTTCCCCTTTCTGTCAGTATTAATACATAACAGGGAACAATATGGACTCAAAAATAATAACAATCCCCATCCCACCCCACCAAAATATAAGAATCACATCAGAAAGTATGGCTCCTCTATGACTAAACTTAAGAATGAATCTCTACTCATTTTTTATCTTGTGCACATTCCTCCTCAACTCTGGTTATTCCCACTGCAAATACATCCTTCAGTTGCCTCCACTTAAATCCTTGTTCTATCCAACTCACCTGAAACAAATGATGAATATGTAATCTCCTATATGCTCCCTTCTGCTGTCCTGTGTGCCCTCTCTACTAAGAGGAATTCTCATCAACCATGAACTTTTTCCTCATCTCTTTCCATATTATCTCAATGGAAGCTTGGTTGTCCCCAAACATACCACATTCTCCAATGCCCTCTCCTGGAGGAACCTCAACTTTTTTCTACCCCACCAAATATAATGAAAAAATAAATCCATTCTTTGTTGCCTGGTACCAGGTGTAGACCACTTCAAAAACCTTCAGAGAGCAAAAATGTCATCAATACATACATCCCTTACATAAGAGCAAGTTGCAACCAGACACAGCATTCGATTTTTGTCCAAATATTTCCATAAATCCTCCAAAGAGAATATATACAACATGTTTAAGGATTTCCACTACAAAAGGTAAGATTTCATGTAAATAGCAAAACCTGAGAGATGTGCTATGCTTCCCCTATTGCATAAAGAAAATAGTTATCAAATTGAATAAAGACACTCCAAAGTCTAGGGATTAAGTCAGAAAATACCTATTACAGAATAACAGAAACTAGCCTCTTTCCTGATAAATCAATAAACATTTATTAAGTTCCACTAGGATGGGGTCAGCTAGGTCACACAATAGATAATCAAGTGCTGGACCTGAAGTCAGGAAGACTCATCTTTCTGAATTTGGATCTGGTCTCAGATATTTACTAGCAGTGTAAACCTGGGCAGGTCACTTAACCCTGTTTGCCTCAGTTCCTCATCTATAAAAAAAGACCACTTCAGTAACTCTGCCAAGAAAACCCCAAAATGGAGTCCTGAAGAGTCAGACATGGCTGAAACAACTGAAAAACAAACGTGCCAGGCACTGATCACCTCAATGGAAGTCTGGCTCTCTCTAGATCATAACACATTCCCCAATGTCTTTATTTTATTTATTTTTTGCTTTTTTTGGAGGGGGGAAGGTAGGACAATTGGGTTTAAGTGATTTGCCCAAGGTCACACGGCTGGTGTGTCAAGTGTCTGAGGCCACATTTGAACTCAGGTCCTTCTGACTTCCGGGCCTGTGCTCTTCACTGCACCACCTAGCTGCCTCCCCAGTGTCTTTATTGTAGAAGAGCCCCAACTTCTCCCACTACCCCCAGACACAACAGTATTCCTGGCAACTGTATCTCTCTGTGTGCCAAAGAGATCAAATATTTCCTGGCTGAAAGACTTTCTGGCCTCCTCATTATGGGAATTATTACATTAGTTAAATCTTCTCCAAGAAATGGTGAAAGACCCCTTTGACCCAGTAACACCACTACTAGGGTTGTATCCCAGAGATCATAAAAATGGGAAAAGGACCCACATGTACAAAAATAATTATAGCAGTTTTTTTTGTGGCAGCCAAGAACTGGAAATTGAGGGGATGCCCATCAATTAGGGAATGGCTGAACTAGTTGTAGTATATGAATGTAATGAAATACTACTGTGCTATAAGAAATGATGAACCAGAGTGGCTAGGTGGTGCAGTGAATAGAGCACTGGCCCTGGAGTCAGGAGGACCTGAGTTCAAATCTGAAGACACTTAACACACACAAAAAAATACCTGTGTGACCTTGAACAAGTCACTTAGCCCCAATTGCCTTACCTTCCTCCCTCCAAAAAGCAAAAAACAAAAAAAAATGATAAACCAGCGGACTTCAGAAAAACCTGGAAAGACTTATATGAACTGATGCTGAGCAGAACCAGGAGAACATTGTACACAGTAACAGCCACAGTCTGTGTTGACTGATTTTGATAGACTTAACCCTTCTCAGAAATGCAAAGACCTAAAACAATTCCAAAGGACCCATGATGGAAAATCCCATCCACATTCAGAGAAAGAACTATGGAGTTGGAATGCAGAACGAAGTGGACTATTTTCTTTCTTTGTTTTTTTTTCTTTCTCATGGTTTCTCACATTCATTATACTTCTTCTATACAACATGACTAAAGTGAAAATAGGCATGTTTAATAGGAATGTATATGTAGAGCCTATATCAGATTGCATGATGTCTTTAGGAGGGAGGGAAGGGGGAGAAAATTCAAAACTTATGTTAGTGAATGTTGAAAACTAAATATAAACTAAAAAAAAAAAGAAATGGTGAAAGACAAAGTCAATATCTTCACTTTATTATTCATCTTTCAGAGTTTCTTCAGATAAATCATTGAGAGCTGCAGTATCTCCAAGTATTACCTTCTTATCTTGGTTCTAGTTTGGCTTTGATTTTTAATAGTTCACTCCCTTCTAGCTAGAAAAACCCAACAAATTCTTGTTGACAATAAATATAAATATTTATAGTGTGTGTGACCTTGAGAAAGTCACTTAGCCCGAATTGCCTTACCTTCCTCCCTTCACTAATATCCTTTTCAAACAAAGAAAAAATTACTATAGTCTATGGTGCTATGTTATTTATTTATGGCCTATAAAGGAGAGTACAATGGAAAGAGCACGAGACTGGTAGAGAGATAAGCTGGGTTCTAGGTTTCAGTTCTGCTAATTATCTGAGTGATCCAGCATTACTTTACTTCTCTGGACTCGATATCTGTCTCCTCATCCATAAAATGAAAGTGTAGGACTAGATGATCCCATAAAGCCTCTACCAGTTCAAAAAGCCTAGGAATCAAATTTTTTAAAGTATGTATCAATAACCCCTGACAGAAAAAAATGCTTTTGAACTTTGGCTTAACTTACTAACTGGACAAACTCACACCCTTCCTTTACTATCAACTATATGCAAGTGAGTTACCTTACCTACCTGAAGCCTCTGAGAAAAATCAACCACTAAGCCCTGATTTAATTTTTAAAAGATACAGAATAAAAGGAAGGAACCTTAGAAATGATCTAGTCCATTCCCTTATTTTATAGTTGCAAAAACTTTGTCTCAGAATAGTTAAGTGACCTGACCAGGATTACACAGGTAATAACAGAGCCTGGAAGAACCCAGGTCCTCAACTCAAATTCAGCGCTCCTTTCTACTACACAATGCTACAGAGGCTAGCTCCTAAATATATATGCCAAATAGCAAATTTTTGCTTTTTCTTCAATTCCCTATTTCTGTCTGTCTACAAAACACCTATACTTAGAAAGCCCAACATTAAGAGAGACTATATAACTTATCTAGCATCAGACAGATAGGAAGTATCAGAGTAAGGACTCAAACTAAGAGCTTTTAACTCAAAAATTGGGGCTCTTCATATGACATATGAAGTTAGGAGGAATCTGCAAGCTATCACAGACAATAACAGAAAGGTCTCATGTGCGTGTGTGCATGTGTGCGTGTATGTATGACAGAATAACTATAGCAATGCATTTCATTCAAATAGCTCTGTGATTTCAACAATTTGTAACTCCAGCTTTGAGGATTCCCAACCCATCCAAGCCTGCACATCCTATGCTACTACTGTTCACATCATGGAATCTCAAAGTTGGAAGGAACCTCAGTAACCAATCTATATTTGAAAGGAATCCCACTCTAACATACCTAACAAATGGTCCTCCATTCTCTGTTTGAAGTGCTCTAGGGAGAGAACACCCACCACTTCTCAACACAGCCTATTCCATTCTTGGTTGGCTCTAATTGTTAGGGAGTTTTTCCTGACTTCAAGACTAAATCTGCCTCTTTTCAATATGTCCCCTTTGCTCTTGGTTCTCCTCTCTGGAGTCAAACAGAGCAAATTTAATTCCCTTCTTTGCAAATACTTGAGCAATTATTACATGGCCCAGGTGTTTTCTCCTCTCCAGGAAAAATATTTCCAGTTCCTCCGACCAATCATCCCATGACAAGAAATCAAGGCTCTTTACCATCCTGGTTGCACTTCTCTGGACATTCTTCAGATTATCTACTTCCTTCTTAAGCTGGAGAGCTTGTCAGATGAGGTCTGAGAAGGGCAGGGGGCAATGGGACTATCTTTTAAAAGATTCTTTTTTAAACAAATAAGCTTTAAAAAAGAGCAAGATAATCCTGCCACATAAATCTCCAATATCATCTCCTTTTGGAAACTGGGATCAGGATGGAAACATAAACTTCATTAAAAAAAGCCATCATAGCCACAAGAACTCAAAAGAACCTTCAAGTATTTATGGTTATGTTAATTACTGACCATACCATACATAAAACCAAAGAGTTTCTACTAAGAGGAATACTTTCACAATGATCTGGTTATATCAATCACATGCATGGTTAAGTTTTTAAATTTTTTTCTTCTTTTATTTTTAATAAAGTTTTCTTTTGCAAACACGGAAATAAAATTTAATAAAATTACATTTTTTAGATGGAAAAAACTTTTTAAACAGTAGTAGTTTGTTAAAAGAAAAAGAAACAAGAATAAGCTACATGTTGAAGTCATGGAATGCAGCACCTCAAATTTATACCAGTCCTACATACCTGAGATTGTGAAACCTTCATGTTATGATAATCAAGTAACAGTTTTGAGGTGCTCTGTTTTTAGCATCTGACTTTAGTATGTCATATCAATTGAGAGAGCCCTGTTACAAAAGATTATTACTTCCCTATTTCCTGAAGCTTCAATGTAGTCTATGGACACATCTACTTTTTTTGACTGCTACATAATACAGCTGACTCACATTAAACTTGCAGTCCACTAAAACCACTGAATATTTTTCAGAACTACTTGCCTTCCCCATCTTATATTTGCGAAGCTGATTTGTTTATACCTAAGAATAAGATTTTACACGTGTTTATACTGAATTTCATTTATTAGATTCAGTCGAGTGCTCTAGCCTAGCAATCTATCTAGATCCAGTATTTGCCTTCTCAATTTAGTAGTACATATAGGTTTAATGAGTGTGTCAGCTATGCCATTATATAAACCATTGATAAAAAATGTTCAACATGCTGGGGCCCAAAAGAGACTCATGGGGTGCTCCACTCCTGCCAAACTGACAATGAACTATTAATGTTAAATGAGGTCATACAACTAGTTCTGAATCCATCTGAGTATATTAACATCAAATTCATCTCTTCAGTTTCTCCTGAGAATGAGATAATTGATCAAAAGCTTTGCTAAAATTATCTCTGTTGGAATCTTTTATTAATATAGCTGATCTTAGACTGTTTCTTTTATTTTCTTTTTGCTTTTTGGAGGGCAATTGGGGTTAAGTGACTTGCCCAAAGTCACACGGCTAGTTTTTGTGTTAAGTGTCCGAGGCTGGATTTGAACTCAGGTCCTCCTGACTCTTAGGGCCGGTGCTCTGTTCACTGAGCCACCTAGCTACCCTGATCTTAGACTGTTTCAAAGACATACTACTCAATTTGTAGAGGACTTTGGTACCTCCTCCTCCCTCATTTTTGAGTACTTTATTATTTAAGGCAAAGTCCATTTTTGCTATTTATTAACAATTCTAATAAAAAGGTTGGTGAACATTCAGAAAAAGAACTGATAGACTCTGAATGCAGATCAAGGCATGTTATTTTCACTTTCTTTTTGTGTGTGTGTTTTTTTTTTCTTTTGCAAGCTATAATTGTTTTTCCAACCGTTTCTTCTTTTACAACATGACTAATAGGGAAATAGGTTTTACATAATTATACATATATAACCTATATCAAATTGCTTACCATCTTAGGGAGGAGGAAGGGAGAGAGAAAATTTGGAACTCAAAATTGTATAATACGTGAAGGTTAAAAATTGTCCTTATGTAATTGGAAGAAAAGAAATACTATAAAAATGGGGGGGGGGGAGAAAGGCTGGTGACAGAAGTTCAATGACAAAAATAAGAATTAGCGTTTATTTATGAATCCGATTTCCCATATCAGCAGTAAGAAGTGAAAGCTGATTATTTATTAACATCAAATATAATTAAACCACTCAGTCAATCAATCAGTCTAGTCTACAACGATTTATTAAGCATTCTGTGCTAGACCCTGTGCTAAGCAAAAGTTATAAAAAGAAAGTAAAAACATGGTCCCTGCCATCAAGGAGCTCACATCCTAAGGGGAGAGAAAACATAAAAGATATATACAGTATAGATGGAAGATAACCTCAGTGGAAGACACTAGCGACAGGAGGGAATAGGAAAAGTTTACTTTAGAAAGTGGGATTTCAACTGAATCTTGAAGGAAGCCTGGGAAACCAGGAGGTGACAATAAGAACACTACAAGCATGGAAAACAAATAATGAAAACAAAGTCAAGAGTGTCCTGTGTGAGGAATAGCCAGTAAGTCAATGTGGCTAGATCAAAAAATTAATCGGAGGGGGAGCAAAGTGCAAGAAGACTAGAAAGGTAAGAAGGGACCAGCTGTAAAGGGCTTTAAATGCTAAACAAAGGATTTTATATTTGATTCTGAGGGCAGAAGGGAGCCACTGAAGTGCAGTGAGGTGATACGGTCAGATTTGTGCTTTAGGAAAATCACTTTGGCCGCTATATGAATTTCTAAAACTATATGCATTTGGAAGATGGTTTTTTGTCACCCACTAAAAGCCAGGCAATTTGCACTTATATTCAGTAGATGCATAGATAATGGTTATTTTTGCCAACAAATCTAAATCTCTGAGCCTCATTTTCTCCATTTGTAAAATGATAGAGTTGAGGAGCCTCCCCACGACCTTCCCTCCGCTGGGCATGGTGCTGTTCTGAGGCACTGGTGACTCTGTCCCTTAACTGGAATTGGCTGCCGGACTCCAGAAGGAATACAGAGGAGAGAGGGAGACAGTGAGGAGACTCCTTGTGCCTGGTGGCTTGGGTGCCCGGGTGGGGGAGGGAATGGTGCTTAGTCCTGAGGGATGTTCACCTGCCTTGTTTGGTCTGAGCAAAAAGTAGTAACTGGGGGAAGTTTGGGGAAACTAGGGCTATTACTTTCTTTTGAAATCAGTTTGGAAGAGGATTTAGGTTCTTTTGTGGTCGTCTCTGAAATGCCAAAACGCCCAAGTATTCTGAGCTAATTGACTGTAACTCTTGCCATGGGAAAAGGAAGGATGGGAGCTCTGAGAACATTTAAAGTCTTAGATCTGTGCCAAAAAGAAAATATTTGAACAACTAAAAGAGGTGAAATGCTCCTTGGGAGGCTGGCTTGATTCCAGTTTTCAACTAGAGGCAAAGAGCATGTAGAATGAGGAACTTCCACCAGAGAATGGGATGGATTGGAGTGGGGCTGTATCTGTTAGCAAGTGCAGCTGCAGTTTACTATGTTTTTGAAATCAATGAAACTTACAACAGATTAGCACTGGAACACATTCAGCAACATCCAAGAGCCACAAGAAGGAACCACATGGACACATTCCTTGAAGGCGTGACTACTTTCTCTGACTTTTTTGGCTATGGACAATTATTTTTTCTAATCCCACACTTACAGATGTTTTTCTTCCTTTATTCTTGCATGAGATGTAACCCCAAAACTGTGGGGTATTGTAGCATTCCTATATGTTTGGCAATCATTTGTACTCACCACCAAACTTTTATCAAAGCTTCTAATCAGATTAGCAGATTACAACTGATTGATACATAAAAGGAAGACTTCTCTTAAGTAATTATAAAACTGCAAGTACTGTATCAAATTTAATCACAAGACTGGGGTTCTCAAGTTTACAAAGGAAGTTATGGTTGGACTAGGTCTTTCTTTTTTGAAATGTGATGATAATGAATTTTTAGAAAGACAATGGTATACAGTGCTGCAATCATGCTAACTTCAACTAAGGATGTTTTTCAGATTTTCTTTGGGAGCAAGATCATGTCATTCCACCTAGAGCTTCTAGAGGACATACATCTGGACCCTGATTTTGTTTTATTGTGCAAAGAAATAATGATTCAGAAATCTTTCCTTTTGGCAAAAATGAGTAGATATGGACACTTCCTTAGTATTAAATGTAAAAAGTTCCTAATATGATTATAAAATTTAAATTTTGTATAAAAAAATTATAGGGTTGGACTACAACTCTAACATCCTTTGATCAAAAACTGCTAGCAGAAGGCATTTAAGTGCTAGCATTGAGGCATTAGTCTGAAGTTCAGAGTTGCTAGTATGATCTAGCAAATGCTTTAGAGAAAAAGAAAATCCCCATAGTCCATGTATGGCTTAGGAATCTTAAGGGAGAAAGTGGTCCCAGGGACTAAAACACAATTTCTTCAATTAGCTAATCAAGAAAACATGTTTAAAAATCTGTTGGATGTATAACCATTAAGAAGTTACTGGACAATCCTTTTTTCTTTACATATCATGGTTAGAATATGATGTGAGATTATAATTCTAAGAATACCATTTTGCGTATGACTGAGCAATTAGCTAATTTTCCCTGCAGTCTTTGTTACCCAAATTACAGAATGTTAGTCCCAGTGAGTGCTTTTAAACCTGTTCCTTACTTTTACAATTTAGCAAGCTAGGTTTCTTCCTTTAACAGTTACTTATGTCTTGTGTTTCATAGCACATTTTGGCACATATTTGGCATATACTTCAATTGCTCCTCACTTTCCCAAATGTTGGCCTTGTTATTCTAAAAAGGATGTAAAGTCTTTGTGATATCAAGGACTGTATTTCATATTTCTTTTATATCCCTCAGAAAGACTAGCATAGTACTGAGATAAAAACGTAAATGGACAAGAGCAGGTTAAATAGAGAAGGCACCAGGATGTGAAGTGTATTCCCAATGAATCCATCATCAGCTAGGGATGGGCCCAGTCTCTCGAGAAAAGATAAAATAAGCCTTAGAACTCCGGACAGGGCTTGGTTAGACGCAGAAGCACTAGTAAAAATGAATGAAATGTGGCATTTTTTGAAAGGGAGAATACATTCTACTCACCTGAAATCTGGCTGGTGGAAACAGAGCAGACTTTTCTTCTTTCTGTGTTCCTATCTTGGAGATAGACAGAATTCTGAGAATGCAAAGCTAGAGAGGACAAAAGATGGAAATAGGATCAGCCCCCAGGTCTTTACAAATTCATAGAGAAGGGTAATGCAGCCTATGGCTCTAGACTTTGAACGATATCTTTTCAGTGATAGCAAGTTTCCAATGACAGAATTGTGATTTGAATGCACCGATTTCAAAATTGTTTCTAATATTATATATTGCATGGAATGTGTAATTCTAGGTATCTGTCATGGTTACTTCCCCATTTCACAAGGAAATATTTATTTTCCTATCTCATAGAATATGAAATGAATTTTGCTGAGTATCTTATAGGCTTCATAGGAAATTTACATCTTCTCTTACAGAGGAAATATGGCCTAGATAAAAGAGCACAGGATAAGAGTTAAAAGACCTGTAATTTTGGGTGGCTTGGGATAGGTTCCGGCCTCAGATACTTAACACCCGAACACAAAAAAAAATTGGCCATGTAACCTTGGGCAAGTTACTTAACCCCAATTGCAAAAAAAAAAAAAAAAACAACCAACCTGTAATCCAAAAGCTTAATCTATTTGTGTAACCGTTACAGCAAGTCAGCTGACCATGCATATCATACCTTAATTTTCTCATCTCCAAAACTGGGATAACCACATCAATCTTTCTTACCTCACAGAGCCCTTAAAATTTTTTTTAAATAAAAATTAATATTGTTAAGCCCAGCACCAAGAATGGTTGATGGATGGGGATGTTATAAACCTTGAGAGGACATCTCTCTGAAAGTTTATAAGAGGCTTACTACTTTGATTATTTCCCCCGTCACTAAGGGAAGTACACCAAAATGAACAGTCCATGAAGAAGTACTTCCATTTTGCGGTCAACTGTTTGCATAGAGTCAAATTATAAAGAAGTGACTAGGCTGGATAACATGAAAGAGAAGACCAGAATTGAAACTGAGTAGTAGCTGCTTCCTCATGCCCCCCAGTCCAAAGATCTTTCTCCCTACTGTGTCCTTCCTTCACTACTGATTCTCCAACCCTGTTCCTGAGTTGCCTCTTCTTATTTCTCACAATCTAAAGAGATTTTATTCTCTTATGGTATACTTCATTAACTTACCTTCCTCATTAAGCATTTGGGTCAAATCTTCCACCAAGGTGACCATCTCTTCAATGTTTTCTAAATGTTGTGACTTCACCCAAATTCCGATCTCACTGGGCAAGATGGTGAGGAATTGTTCAAGCACCAGCAGCTCCAGGATCTGCTCCTTTGTGTGAATCTCTGGCCTTAGCCACTGAAGGCAGAGTTCCCAAAGTTGGTTCACAGCCTCATGAGGTCCAGCTCTCTCTGGGTATGAAAAACATCTAAAGGTCTGGTGAGAAGCTTCTGGATTAAACCTTTCTCTTTCTAGAATGTTAAATTGTTCCCTGGGGAAATTTATTCTCAGCAACCTGTCTTGTTTATGTACATCCAGGATTTGGGAGCTCAGAGCGATAGTTATCTTATTCATGGACAACAGCTCTCCATCTGGGACCATCACAGTGGACTTGATGTCTGTATCCCCAGTAGGGATCCAGTTCCCTTCAGACCCACGCTGGATACCCACACACATTCCTGAGGGATGCTGTGGACAAAAATATAACTTAGTTAACTATCACAATCAAGAAACATCAGTCTAACCATCGATTTTCCAGCTCCTAAAAAGATGGCTAAGAGATTTTCAATGTATAAATTACCTATAAACTGAGTAGGGAGTAACAATGAATCAAGTATTCAAAATAATACAGTTACACAGTGCATTATGGTTTACCTAATTTTAGAGTTCTCTACAGTTTCCTTATATCAACCACGTAAGCATGGTCTAATAAATATGATCTAGTTAGATGAAGAAAATTGAATAACATAAATATCTCCATGGATATCTTTACCTTTATACTGAAATAAATATACACACTGTTGCCCCTAGAAAGACATAGACGTGTAGAGAAACACACAAACTGGATATGCTTCTCACCACATTCATGTTACTCAAACCTAAAAAATAAGTATGTTGCCTGGGCTATAAAATTCTACAAGACAAGAGATTGTATCTTCTTCTTTCCTGTCATGGTACTTGGTATGATACCATGAATATTGTAGGTATTCAATAAATATTTAATTTATTAATATTGTTGAGAAAGATATTTGAATATAACAATGATTCCAAATTATAACAAACTGCACTAGCCTACAATGAACCAACTTAGTTCTATATAAAAAGAAAAATTCTTTGTTTATAATAATAATAATACAAACTATACATCCATATGTCTAAAAATGTCCTTGTCAACAATCAAATAAAATACTATTAGGGGAAAAGATAAATTCTCCTTTACCAAAATACCTGGATTGTTGGGCATTTCCAAGTAAACAATCCTATGGTGGGATGGGGGCCAATGAAGAAAAGGGAGCTATTTATTTACTTTATGTACCCACAAGAGAAACAATTATTTCAAGTCACCAAGGAAAAATAGAAAAAAGTCTACTTGTCTAATAGCTGCAATTGAGCCAGAAAACCTGCTTTCATTAAATCCAGTTGTTACAAAAAATTCTATTCCAAAATTCAATCCAATGTAACAATCATTTGTTAATCACTTGCTATGTGAAAGGAACCTAGATGGCCCCAGAGGTGCAAGAACAAAAATGTAAGTCCTCTTAAGAAGTTACATTCTTGTGGGGATGAAACAACATATGTAGATATGTAAATACAAAATTACATAGATACAAAAGTTTCTTTTAAAAATCCTTAAAAACTGGGGAGGGGAGTCAGGAAGGGCCATTGGGCAGAGATGGAATTCTAAGAGACAGAAGTAAGGAGGGAGAGCATTTCAGATATGAGGTTCAAACTGAACAAAAAGGGAAAGAGGTGTAATATCATATACAGGAAACAGCATAGTGAGTTTGGCTCTAATGTATCATGTATAGGAAAATCATCCTGGAAAGACAAGTTAGAGCCAAACTGTGAAGGGATATAAGTGACAGAGGAGATTGACTTTTATCCTAAATGAGGCAGGAAGCCACCAAAGCTTATTGAAAAGGTGTGTGACACAATCTAACGTGAACTTTAGGAATAGATTGAGGAGGGGTGAGATTAGAAACAGAGGTTCTAATTAAAAGGCCATTGTAATAGTCTGGGCAAAAGGTAATGAAGGACTGAACTAGGGTAGTGGCTTTGTGATTAGAAAGATGAAGGATGCAAGAGGTGTTGTGGGAACAGAATCAACAAAACTTGGCGATTGTTTGGCTAGGGGAGGAAGAGGGAGAGGGAAGAATTGAGGATGATACCAAAGGGACAAACCTGGTTTGTTATGCCTAGGCTGATGGTACCTTTAACAAAAATATGGAAATTAGGAAAAGGGATGAGTTTAAGGAAAACAAGACTATGTTTCCCGTTAGACATGATAAGTCTGAGATGCCCATAGGGCATCAGTACTAGGTGTGTAGATTTAGGAGTCATCTGCTTAGAGATAACAGTTGAACTCAGGAGAGTTGGTGAGGTGATGTAAGGTGAGAGACAGACAGAGGTAACACTTAGGATAGTGCCTGTCACATAGTAGTGATGGGGTGCTTGGGGTGTCTATGTTTGTAACATCAGTTTGTAAAATCAGTCTGTAAAATCACATTGCCCCCCACCCCAGCCTCAGAACATTAACTCTGCCCCTTCCCCCTGCCAGCACTCTGCCTAGCAATAATTCATCAACTATTTATCTCCCCTTAGCATAATGGCTGGCTGCATGTATGAATCCTTCAATGCACTATCTGTAAGTTAACTCCTTAGCCAATTATACACATACTGAGTCTCCGTTAGCCTTGGTTCCCAACATCCATCTTGTCAAACATGACACTGATGGGTGGCAGACTAGGCACTTCTCAGTCAGCCCTGACCTCTAGCTGATTTAGTGATGTTTCAAGACTAAAACCACACCTCCAGGTAGCTCCCCCTTGGGCTATTTCCCAGTGAATTATGACTCTGGTCATCAGAGTCCCTGTAACACCTATCACCCCGCCCCCATCAGTAGGAGCTTAATAAATATTTACTGACTGAGAGAAGAAAGAGGGTAGAGGATTTGGGCTACACTCATGCAAAGGAGTGGGACATAGGTTATGATCCTTCAAAGGAGACTGAAAAGGATCAAACAGATCAAAGATAAACAGATCAAAAAGATCAAACGGATATTCAAACAGAATATCCAGGAAGGGGTCATCAGTAGTGTTAAGTACTACAGAGAGGTCACTAAGAAAAAGTCACAGGACTTGGCAATTAAGAGACCATTGATAAGTTTGGCGAGAGTTGTTTCATTTGAGCAGTGGGATGAAAAGCCAGAACGCAAGGGACTAAGAAGTGAGTTGGAGGAAAAGGAATAAAGGCAAGGTGTACACACAGGTTTTTCTAGATTTGTTGTGAAAGGGATGAGAGAAAATTGAGAGAATGAAGGGGTCAAGTGAAACTTTTTAAAAGATTTGCATATACTTATAGCCATAGAGAAGGAGTTAGAGAGATGGAAAATTTGAGAAAAAACAAAAAAAATGATTTAAGGAACAAAATCCCAGAGAAGGGAACATATAGGAATAAAGACATAAGTATAAAGGAGTTGGCATATTTTTGTCAGACACTGGAGAGAACCGAGAAAATGTTGAGTGGATTTAAGGAACAGAATTGGGGAAAGAAAGGAACACACAAAAGAGAGCCTCCACTTATTCTGTAAAGTATGAAGAGGAACTTTGTCAGGAGAGTTACGTAGAAATAAATAAATCAATTTAAAATTAAAAAAATTAAAACTAAAATTAAAAAAAAAGAGAGAACTATGTAGGAGCTCTGCTGAGGGGTACAGGGAGGTACTAGGAGAAGAGAAGCAAGGTAATAGCAGTTATATATTTCCTACAATATGCCAGGCACCATGCTAAGCACTTTACAAATATTATCTCATTTGATCCAACCCTGAAAGGTAGGTATTATTATCATTCCCACTTTACAGTTGAGGAGACTGAGGCAAATAGAGGTTAAGTGGGTCACACAGCTAGTAAGAATCTGAGAATGAATCTGAATACAGGCTCAGAACTCTATCCACTGCACCACCTATTTGCCCAAACTCAGTGGCTTGAGAAAAGGTCTGGAACAGATATCATGAGGAATTCTACACTACAAAGCAAAAAAATTACCTTGCAGCAGTAAAATTCCATCTCACACCAGATAACAAAAATGTGTAGGGCACAGGTTCGGCATAGATATATGAATTTTTGCAGTAGTGTTCAGCAGCCCAAGAGTAAGTGGATGGCAGGAGGTAACCTAGGAATAGTGTTTGGTGAGGCATGTGAAGGAACAAGACAAGAAGACAGGAGTCAGTATAAAGTAGAACTGGTTAATTAGAGTTTTGAGATTCGAAAGGGAGGCCGGGAGGGTCAGGATGAAGACAAAAACTTGAGATGTCAGGATGAAGACAAAAAAATTAGTTTAAAAAATAAGGCAGAGGTAGAGATTGAAGGATAAAAGATTATGATTTGAGAGAAATTTCAGAGCTCTAGCTCATGGAGGTGGAAATTATTGGTGATGGTGAGATCAAGGTGAGATCACACCTGCTTGTGGTTTTTGTAAAGTAAAAATGGAGTTCCTAGAAAATAAAGATGACAAAATGGGAGAACAGGGTATTGAAGAGGCTCTCAACTAATATAATAAGCATTTATTGAGTGCTTTTATGTGCCAGACAGTATAAAATAAGTATGCTTAAGTTCTCAAGTGAGGGCTGGGGAGAATGGCAAGGGTTAGTCTGTTCATCCTTTTACTCTCCCCCTTTCTTCCATCCTTTCAACCTCCCCTTCTTACTATTTCTCCTTTAAGGAAGCCAATGATTCTTCTTGATCTTTTGTGAGTGGGTGTGTGTCATGGACACTTTTAGCAATGTGATCAAAACTATGGAACATTTGTCAGAATTTTAAAAAATATTCATAATTATAGAAAATGGTAAATTTCAGTTAGAAAAGACGGGTGTGTGTGTGTGTGTGTGTGTGTGTGTGTGTGTGTGTGTGTGTGTGTGTGTGACAGACTCCTCTGCCAGTCTGGTGGGGGCTGTGGACCCCATCTCAGAATAATCATTTTAAAATATTCTCCATTGAAGGAAATACGAAATTTCCATAAGAGTAGGTTTAAATAACCTTTCGCATGTCATGGACCCCTTTTTAGAACGTTTTTAAATGCATAAAAATAAAACACACAGGATGACAAAAGTGACATATATTAAAATAGTTATCAAAATATTTTTTAAATATCTGAGTTAAGAGGTTATTGGAAGTAAGGCTGAGTTTTGTTTTTTCCTCATTCACAGACACCCTCCCGCCAAAAAAATCTACCCACCGACCACGCAGTTATGCTCGAGCCTGGGCACCTCCACGACCCCGCCCCCCTTTCCCCAAGTCTTGTTACCCCCATGTCTGCGTGTCACTGACAGTCCCGGGGCGGGTGGAAATCAGGTGTATGAGCCTGGAGCAGAGCGAGGGGACAGGCGCTACGGAAATCAGGTGAGGACAAAAATACTCAGAGCAGAGTTCGTCTACAATGCTGTGGCGCCCTCCCGTAACCCAGGCCCGCGCTCACAATTCACTGGACAAACGAGAGTTAAGGGACCCTCCCACCACAAGGCACCAAGAAGCCAGACCACACAAGTGTGGAACAACTGAGCTCCACTCAGGGGGATGCTAAGTGGAAATGCCCAGACAGGAGTCGCAGGACAAAGGGGAGAGGAAGGGTGCTGACGCCTGGGTCACTAATACCTGCAGTGTGTGTTCCCGTGACTTGACAGGGAGACCGACAGCAAACCACGCCGCTTCCGATTCGACATTTACGGTAATGGAGAGCGTTATCCTCAAGCCGGCTTCCGTAGCCCGGTCCCGGCAGTGCAGACTGTCTCGGATCTACAGTTCCCAGAATCCTCCGTGCACGCCCTTTCCCGGAAGTGGATCACTTCTGAGTCTAGTCAGGATCATACGGAATTTAGCAGCCACCGCTATGAAGGAATTTAGACTAGATCCTAAGGGGAAAAATGGATATTTAGTGAAATAGAAGACTTAAAAGCATGCCTAATGGGAAGACTAGACTCAGCTCTAGAAAATCTGATATTCAAGACCAGGACTTATGCATAAAAAGGTAAACATGAGGGGAAAATTATAAAGTACTGAACAAAGTTTAACAATTTGCATATTTATATGGGGAGAGGATACATGTAAGGCTTCAGAATTTTTTCTTCACTAGGATTCTTAGAGGGAGGCTTATTTAGACAGAAGGCCTGTGTGTGATTCTATTATACTGGGATGATCTCAGAAGAAGGAAACAGTGGGGAAAAGGAATGCATTGGGAGAGAGCAGTAAGGGAGAGAAAGAATGGAGGAAATTATCCCACATAAATGGGGCCATACGAGGAAGAATTTATATAAAAGGTGAGGTAGTGGGGTGGGAAACTCGGTTACTCTTGAACCTTATTCTCAAGAATATAATATATATACACAGGCACAGGAATTCATCTTACCCAACAAGGAAACAGAAGGAGAAGGGGATAAGAAAAAGGAAATGAGATAAAAGGAGGGTAGATTAAGGGAGATGATGGTCAGAACTAAGATACTTGAAGAGGGAACAGAATAAAACAGAAAAGGATACATTTAAGAGAATAGGATGGAAGGATACACATTTAGCAATCATAACTGTGAATGGGATGAACTTAAAAATAAAATATACAACAGCAGAATGAATTAGAAACCAGAATCCAACAATACACAAAAACTGTTTACAAAAAAAATTGTCAAAAAAAGTTTACGTGTAATTGGAAAATATTTAGCGAAATAAAAAAAATATTCTAAAATGAATATAAAAATAAAAATATAGATGAGGGAATGAATAGGAAAAAAAGAAATGGATTTACATCTCACTTTCCACACTTAACCGTGCCACCCACTGGCAAGTTTCCACTTCTCTGAGCCTTAGTTTTTTTTCCCTTTGTAAAACAGGGATAATAATGCTTTCATTACCATATTAAAGCAGGAAGGGACTTTAGAGATCATCTAGTTCAAGTTCGTCATGAAGAAACTAAGGTTTAGCGGGGTAAAATAGAATTACTAGTTAAGGGTGGGAAGTAAGAGCTGAGACGACTAAAAATTCAACTTGGGAATTTTTCCAAGCTTTCTGCTCAGTAGTACTTTGGCAGTCCCAAGGAGATTGCCCCAAGGCACTCTGGGAACCGTAATTCTGAGGGAGGGTGTGCCCCGGGGAACTTTGGGAAAGGAAGTTTTGAGTGAGTCTCCGTGGTTGTGGTCTCGGCCTCTCCATGTTGCGTGCGCAGCAGAGTCTCCGTGATTGTGGCAGCACCTTTAGAAGTGGCGGACACTTTGCTGTCGGTATAGTTGGAGGGATTCCGAACGTGAGGTCTGGGGGAGCCAGGCGTCTCGTTCCCCGCAGGCCCGTCGGGTCGTTGGCCCCAGCAGCTGCAGCCGTGGGAGGAGCTGAAGTTCCTCCAGCATGTTGGGAGACCGGGGTGGAGGAAGAGGGAAGGTAGAAGATAATAATGATAAATATGGCGCTTTCACTTTACATGTCCCATTTGGCCCCATAACAGTCCCAGTGTGACCGTCATTTCAAAGATAAGGACGCTGAGGCAAAAAGTTAAGTGACTTGCCCAGGTTCACACAGCTAGTCTGAACCAGGATTTGAGCTCAGGTATTCCTGATTCCCAAAGGGTAGCACTCTATCCCCTAATAAAAGAGAAGAGGCAGGGAAAAGGTGGGGGACTTTTCTCCCCACCCAGATTTGGGGGTAGATTTTATTATGACTGTTGAATTTAATGGAAGTGTAGACCTGCTTAGCTCAGAGCTAGAGTGTGTGCTTTGTCTTGCGTGTTTCTTTGGAAACTTAAGGTCTAGAATTTAACCTGAAATAATGGTTTCTTTAGGGGATATGTAGAATACCTTAAATCGCTTTTAAATATCTCCTAAGTTTCAAATATACCTTGGGTTTTGTGTGTATCTATACTGCTTGACATGGGGGTGCTCTGGACCTGTGATTTAGACCTGGAAGGGGCTCAGAGGTCATAGGGTCATATTATAGATGAAGAAACAGACTCAGAGAAATTTGGTGAGGTGCCCAGATTCAGAAAGCTAGTGTCTGAAGGATTTGAACTCAGGTGTCATGGGAACTTCCAGTGATAAATCCCATCTACCAGTACAGGCTGTTCTGCAATTTAAAGTCTTAGAGAGTTACCTGGGGACCTGTCAAGGAAGATTAAGGGAGATTTGCCCATGGTCACCCATCCTGTTTGTGTCAGAAGCTGAACTTGAACCTGTATTTTCCTGATTGATTGCAAGATCACTTCTATTAACCATGCCAGATGATTCTGTCGGGCATAAAATAAGCTCTTACTGAATTGAATTGGATTTCAGTACACTATTTGAAAATTGCCATACCATTTACTGGCCTAAAAATGATCATCAAAAGAGTGATTTCATTCTTTTCAAAGAACTTTTTACTTAGGAACCATGAAAACTTTTTTGTTTCTGGTAAAAGAAACAAGCTCCTCCACCAGTAGTGGGTTTTTAGTTATTGTTAAAAGCAATTTCAAACATATGCTCTGTATCATGTATACAATTATTGAGCAGAACTTTGTGTGTTGGTTCATTTGATTTTCTAGTAGATGTTTGCAAGTTGATTCAAGCATCCTTTTTGAGGGGTGTGTGTGGGGGTGTGTGGCATGTCTCTTGCCAAATCCATTTATTTGAAAGACATTTTTGGAGTTCCTGTTTTCGCACAAGGCACTATGCCATATGCTGTGGCATATCCAAGCATAGTTTTTGTCTTTTTGGAATTTACAGCCCAAGCAAAATGTATGTATTTTTTTTTTTCATCAATGAGCTAGGATAGTGTGGTCAGATGCAGGACTAGTGTTTTGTCTATATGTTGTATTTTTACACAGAGACATCATAGTATATTGTAAAGCAGGAGTGCCAGACTTATATAGAAACAACAAAGCCACAAATTAACATTCCTATTTTGTATCAGATTTTTATGTATTTTGTTAAACATTACCCAATTACATTTTAATCTGCTTCCAGCACTTGGGTGAGTTTGACACCTATAGTGTAAAGAACGCTAGACTAAGAATCATGAGATCTATGTTACAGTCCTGGTTCTGCTTACTTGTTACTATATAACTTTTAGTTAGGTAATCTATATGAATTTTAGTTTCTTCAACTGTGTAATGCATATAATAAGATTCCTATTGTTTACCTCACAAGGGGTGTGGAGATAAGCAAAATGTAGTGGAAAATGTGAAATATAATATCAGTCAGTTAGTTAGCTACCATTTATTAAGTACCTAGAACAAATTGAAACATGAAACAATCTCCGATTTCAGGGAATTTACAGTTGCCATAAGCATCATTAAATACAAAATATATACAAAGTAAATACAAGGTAATTTCTAGGGGGAGGCACTAGCATCTGGATCAGAGAAATGAATCAGGAAAGGTCTTATGTAGGAGGTAGCATTTGAGTTGAGTTTTGAGAGATGGTGGGGATGCTTAGGAGGTAAGGGAATACATTCCAGACATGGGGGTAGCCTGTGCAAAGTCAAGAAGATAGAAAGTGGAATGTCACCTGTGAGAAACATCAAGTAGTCTGATTGGTCTTAGAGTGTGAAGTGAGTGAAGAGGAGTAATATATAATGAGTATGGAAAGGTAGAGTGGGGCCAAATTGTTTTTTTTTTTTAATATTAATTTATTTATTTACTTTTAGTTTATAACATTCAGTTCCACAATCCCTTGAGTTTCAATTTTTCTCCCTTCCCTCTTTCCCACCCCCCATGGCAGCATGCAATCAAATATAGGATCTACAAATACCTTCACATTAAAATTAGTCAGGTAGTAAAGAATGATTATAACCAATGGAATGAACAATGGGAAAGAGGAAACAAAACAAGAAAAAGAAAGAGAGCAGGTAGTTTGCTTCAATCTGCATTCAAACTCTGTAGTTCTTTCTCTGGATGTGGACATCTCTTTCCATCATGAGTCTTTTGGAATTGTAGTATAACCTTGTATTGCTGAGAGGAGCCCAGTCTATCAAAGTTAGTCGTCATATATACGTCGTGTCTATAATTATGTACAAATTTCTCCTGGTTCTACTCTTCTCACTCAACATCAGTTTATGTAAGTCTCTCCAGGTTATTATGAAGTCTGTCTGCTCCTCATTTCTTACAACACAATAGTATTCTATTCCTTTCATATACCACAACTTGTTCACCCATTTCCCAATTGATGCGCATCCCCTTGATTTCCTATTCTTGTCCACCACAAAGAGAGCTGCTATAAATATTTTTGTACATATGGGGCCTCTTCCCACTTCTATGATATCTTTGGGATACAACCCTAGAAGTGGTATAGCTTCTGGGTCAAAGGGTATGCACTTATTTATAGCCCTTTGGGCATAGTTCCAGATGGTTCTCCAGAATGGTTGAATCAGTTCATAACTCCACCAACAATGCATTAGTGTTCCAATTTTTCCACATCCTCTTCAGCATTTATCATTTTCCTGTTTTGTTATCTTAGCCAATCTGACAGGTGAGATGTGGTACCTCAGAGTTGTTTTGATTTGCATTTCTCTAATCAATAGTGATTTAGAGCATTTTTTTCATATGCTTATAGATATCTTTTAACTTCTTCCTCTGAAAACTGCCTGTTCATATCCATTGACCACTTATCAATTGGGGAATGACTTGTATTCTTAGAGATTTGACTCAATTCTCTGTATATTTTAGAAATGAAGCCTTTATCAGAGACACTGGTTTTAAAAATTCCCAATTTTACACT
Organism: Petaurus breviceps papuanus; assembly: GCF_028583685.1. Taxonomy (NCBI): domain Eukaryota; kingdom Metazoa; phylum Chordata; class Mammalia; order Diprotodontia; family Petauridae; genus Petaurus; species Petaurus breviceps. The sequence continues at coordinate 134,115 of NW_027185903.1, read as the reverse complement.
TCCCTCTTAATCTTGGTTACATTGTCTTTATTTGTACAGAAACTTTTCAATTTAACGTAATCAAAATTATCCATTTTGCATTTTATAATGCTTTCTAACTCTTGTTTGATCATAAAGTCTTCCCTTCTCCATAAATCTGAGAGGTAAACTATTCCTTGCTTTCCCAGATTGCTTACAGTATCAGCTTTTATACCTAGTTCATGCACCCATTTCGACTTAATTTTGGTGTACGTGTATGGTGTTAGATGTTGGTCTATGCCCAGTTTCTGCCATACTATATTCCAGTTTTTCCAGCAGTTCTTGTCAAATAGTGAGTTCTTATCCCAGAATCTGGGGTCTTTGGGTTTATCAAACAGCAGATTACTATAGTTATTGACTGCTGTGTCTCGTGTATCTAATCTATTTCACTTATCCACTGCTCTGTTCCTCAGCCAGTACCAAGTAGTTTTGATGACTGCTGCTTTATGATACAGATTAAAATCTGGTGTGTCTAGGCCACCTTCCCTAGTGTTTCTTTTCATTAATTCCCTTGATACTTTGGTCCTTTTGTTCTTCAAAATGAATTTTGTTACTATTTTTTCTAGCTACATAAAGTAATTTTTTGGTAGATTGATTGGTATGGCACTAAATATGTAATTTAATTTAGGTAAAATTATCATTTTTATTATATTGGCTTGACCCAGCCACGAGCAGTTGATGTTTTTCCAGTTAGTTAGATCTGACTTTATTTGTGTGAAAAGTGTTTTGTAATTGTGTTCATATAGGTCCTGGGTTTGTTTTGGCAGGTAGATTCAAGTGGGGCCAAATTGTGAAGGGCTTATATGCCCAGCTAAGGAATTTGCATTTTGTCAAAGAGGTCATAGGGAGCCACTGGGACTTTTTGAGCTTGGGGAAAAAAAAACCCTACCTCTTCCAAACTTCCTTCTTTTTTTCCTTTTTTTTTTCTTTTTGGAGCAGGGAGGGCAGGGGAATTGGGGTTAAGTGACTTGCCCAAGGTCACATGGCTATTAAGTGTAAAGTATCTAAGACTGGATTTGAACTCAGGTCCTCCTGACCCCAGGGCCGGTGTTCTATTCACTGCGCCACCTATTGGCCCCTCTTTACTTCTTTTGAAAGCACTACTGTTCTTATGGTCTCTCAGATTCACAACCTCAGGGCTTAGTCTGTCTCTTCTTGTCAGTTTAACTTATCTTACATATCCAGTCGGGTGCTGAATCTTGACATTTCTACTGCCACGAGTCATAACTACTTTCCTGTGACACTTGGCAGCACCTTAGATTATTACAACATCCCTGTAATTCAGGGAGTTTTGACTTGGGGTTCATTAACTTTTTTAAAAATTTATAATAATTTCAGTATAATTGGTTTCCTTTGTAATACTATATGTGTTATACATTTAAAACATTATTCTGAGTTGGGCTCCATAGACTTCACCAAACTGCCAAAAGGATCTGTGATACAAAAAAAAAAAAAGACTGAGAACCCCTGTCCTAATGGATTCTTCTTCAAGTCTCTCCCTGCTCCATGTCATTTTTAATACTGCTGCCAAAGCGATTACCTTAAGCATAAATCTGACTATATTAGTCTCCCACTTGATAAACTCCAGTGACAGTTGCATCTAGAATAAAATGTAAACTGCTCTGTTTAACTTTTGAAGAACTTCATAACTTGACCCCAACCAATATTTCCAATGACACTATACATCACTTTCTCTCCCTCTGTATAATCCACCAAATTGCCTTTCTCTCTGTTCCTCACGAATGACATCCATCTCCCATTGAAAGCAACAATTACTACAGTAATCTATGTGAGAGGTGATGAGGTGCTGAACTAAGGAGCAGGCAGAAACAGAAACAGGAGGCAGCATGTGCCAGCCAAGCCAAAACACCATTACTTTGACTATCATCTCCCCTCAGACAGACCCCTATGGAGACATTCCAGATTCCTGAATACAGGAATCTTGGGACTTTGATAGACTGGACTCTTCTCAGCAATGCAGGGTTATAAGTCAACTCCAAAAGACTCCAAAAGATGGAGAGAGATGTCTACATTCAGAGAAAAAACTAGGAAGAACAGAGTTTGAATGCAGATTGAAGCAAACTACCTGCTTTCTTTCTTTTTCTTGTTTGGTTTTGTTTCCTCTTTCCCATTGTTCATTCCATCCGATACAATCCTTCTTTATAACATGAAAAAAAAAAGAATTCTGGGAATAGCAGTGTCCTCCAAACCACCAGACCTGCTTCCAAACCATCACCCACAACCATCATTGAGGGAAGAAATACCCAGATGCCACCATTGGGTAGATGGGCACAGGAGCCCTAGAAGAGGAAGTACCTCCCAGACCAGCAGTCCTGCTTCTAGCCCAGCCCTCGTGACTGTCTTCTGGAGAGGCAACTCCTATGGAGAAGGGACTAACCATCTCTACCAGTTGTCAACCATTAGCTCAACACAAAGCAAACAGGCCTGCCTGACTGAAGCAATGGGTGCTCTGAGGGACAGAAAGGAGACAGCCTGTGCCAGTCAGGTCAAACCACCACCACTTTAACCACCATTTTTCCTCATTCTGGTGGAAAAAAGCACCACCATCTTCCCTCATACTAATGGAGATAGCCTAGGACTCTGAACACAAGAGTTTTGGGAAGACCAGTCCCCCTCGGGCTAGTAGGCCTGCTTCCAGGCCACCCTCAGAGCCATCTTTGGGATGACAGATCATTTTGAAGAAAAGCCTGCCTTCCTCATTAGCAGAACCAGCAACTGCTACCCACATGTGAATGGGCACAGGAGCGCTGGGAGTGGCAGCACCCTCCAGATCATTGAATTTGCTTCCAGCTCAGTCCTCATGGCCATCATCTGGAGAGGCAGCTTCTGCAGAGAGGGGTCAGCCAACCCATCCAACTGCTACCCACAAAAAAAAAAAAAAAAGAAAACCAGCTATCTGAAGTAGCAAGGCACCACAAGGGAGAGACAGGAGGCAGCATGTGCCAGGAGGTCAATTGACTATCATCACCTTAACCACCATCTCCCCTCAGATGCAGATCATGGAAACTGAGTATGTTGTCCCAGACGGCCAAATATAACTTCTGGTCTGACTTCTTACTTCTTCAATATACTCAATTTCCATGATCTGAAATATCCCTAATCTTTCTTGATTTGGAGATAGACCAGGATCCTGAAAACAGGAACCTTGGGAATAGTAGTGTTTCTAGCCCAGTGCCCTTAACTATAATCTTGGGAAGCAACCTCTATGGTGATACAGCCTAGTAACTGCTCTTGCAGGTGCTAAAACCACAGTTACTGAAGACCCAGAAAAGAAAGTTCTTACTACCAGAATCCTTGGCACAATATTGTTCAACATTACAAACTGATGGGATTTTTATCAGTGCAAATGACATTTAAAAGAGGCATTTACTATCTGCTTTGCTACTGTACCTTAAGGACCAGGGGACTCTTCCCATGGTCCTTACAGCTAAAACCTTCCATGTGTGTTATCTCCCCAATTAAAATGTAAGCTCCTTGAGAGGAGCTTACTCCTCTTACTCTTCTGTTTATATTTCTAACACTTAGCACTATGCTTTGTACCTCGTAAGCACTTGATAAATGTTTTTTAATTCATTCATTTCCATCCCTGTACCTTTGCATTATCTATCCCCAGTGCTTGGAATTTATTCCCCTTTCTCATCTCAACTTTAAGAATCCTTATCTTGGCGTGGCCAGGTAGCGCAGTGAGTAAGAGCACCGGCCCTAGAGTCGGGAGACCTGGGATCAGTTCCAGCCTCAGATACTCGGCACCCACACAAAAATAATCAACTGACCATATAACCTTGAGCAAGTTATTTAACCTTGATTGCTTTAAAAAAAAAAAAAGAATCCTTATCTTCCTTCAGTATGCAGTTGAGTAACTGCCTTCTACATAAAGCCTTTCCTGATCCCTCCAACTGCTAGTGCTCTCCTCAAACCTACCTTGTACTTAACTTACTTTTGTATTCTCTTTATATTTTTTCTCTATATAATTAGATAATGTACTTGTTTCCTCCATTAGAATATAAGTGGCATGCAAATAGGGATTGTTCTATTCATTATATTTTGTCTACAGTACCTAGCACATAGATGGAAGTGCATGTTGATTATTGATCCCCCTTGCTATCCATGATATATTTCTTTCCACAGTACTCCTCATGAATGTATGCAGATGTCTAGCCTGAATCTGAAGAGAATTGAGTTCTGTCTGGAAAATCAACTCTGAAGCCCAGTGTTATGGTACCAGATGTAGAGATTAATAAGATGACATCCGTCCCCCTGGTCCCCCGTATTCAGGATGTACATGAACAAGACAGCTTACTAAAAGGTTCCCCCAAGGGACAGAACACCATTCTAAGAAGAGAGAAATTCAACCTTGAGGCTTCTCGCCAGAGCTTCAGATGTTTTCCATACCCAGAGAAAGCTGGACCCCATGAGGCTGTGAACCAGCTCTGGGAACTCTGCCTCCAGTGGCTGAGGCCAGAGATTCACACAAAGGAGCAGATCCTGGAGCTGCTGGTGCTGGAACAATTCCTCATCATCTTGCCCAGTGAGATCAGGATTTGGGTAAAGTCACAGCATCCACAGAACATTGAGGAAGTGGTCAATTTGGTGGAAGATTTGACCCAAATGCTTGATGATGAAGGTGAGACCTACAGAAGTATAGAGGGAAAGAGCAAAGTTTCTTCAAGGTATGAGAAGAATAGAAAACCCAGAGAAAAGTTTCCTTGTAAAAATAATAATGAAGGAAGGAAACATCAGAGGTGAAAGAAAGTCTATGAATTGGTAGGGATGAGAAAGGAAGTTCTATATATTCTAAGGAGACAGTGAATGAAAACCTTTTAAATACCAGTATTCTTTCTGTGTCTTACATCGTCCAGCTCAGTCCATGTCTTATAGTTTTACTTTATGCAAAGTATGTGGTCATTTAATAAGAGAACATTCTTCATGGGCTGTTCTTATGAGGGAACAGATGTAAGAGGCAGTCAAAAATATTCTTTCTTCCTATAAAACTCTCACAAGAGTTCCTTCCAAGGAACTATGACAACCATCCATAAATCAATAACTGAGCAATGGGCTCAATAATTTTTCTGTATAATATATTTTCATCCTATAAGGCCCTTATGAGGTAAATAAGGCAGATGTAATTATTCCTAGTTTTACATATGAGAAAATTAACATATAGTGTGATCAGTTGACTTGTTCAGTGTCATACAGCTAGAGAGTAAGTAAGCTTGGTTTTGATCCTAGTTTCCTAGCTCCCATCCTGTCCTACAGACTACATTTTCTGACTGATCAATCCAAAATACTCATTTTATTATGAGGGCCATTTTGTGTATGAAAATTGGTAAATTTGTTCATCCCACTTTCTATATAATCCAGAGTTCTCATTAAATATAGAGGACTCTATGACAAAGAAATCGTATTGAAGACAGAATTACGACATCAACTGTGTGTAGGCTCCTAAACAAAATTCTGTCCCTGGAAACTTGCTGTGACCACAGGTACAAAGTCAGGGCTCTAAGTGATATTGCCATTGTCTCTGAATTTTTCAAAGGCTACGTCTGTTCTCATTCCCATCCTTTTTTCTTCCTAGCTCTGAGTTCTCAAGATCCTACTCTTCTCCAAGAGGGAAACATAGAGAAGGAAAAGTCTACTATATTCCCAGTAGCCACATTTCAGGTGAGTTGGGGTGTCCTTTCTCTTTTGTAAAATACTATCTTTATTCTCAGTGTAATAATAGCTATTATTTATATAGCATTTACTATGTGTCAGGCACTGTGCTAAGCACTTACAAATATTATCTCATCTGATAATCACAGCAGTGCTGGGAAGCAGGCACAATTATTATCCTTGTTTTTACTGAGATAAATAGAGGTTAAGTGACATGCCCAAATAAATTGTATGAGGCCAAAATTTGATCTCAGGTCTTCCTGGCTCTAGACCCAGTACTTTTATCAACTACACTACCTAGCTGCCTAAAGTATAGACAGTTTTCTTTGATTCCTCATATTCGTTATTTGTTAAAGTACAACAGTGTATTTTCTAAATATTAGTGATGCTCCAAATAGGATATTTTTTAAAATCCTCTAAGTAAGCATAATCCCATAAAAAAATTCACACATTGGCCATGTTCAAATACCCATGTCTGATTCTGAAATTTAAGTCTTTTTACCTCTCTGGTAGTAGGTGGGTGCATAATTCATTTTCAGTCCTCTGTACTAATGTTTTATCATTGCACTAATTATAATTCTAAAGTCTCTCAAAGTGTTTTTTTTCTCTATAATATTATTTTGTAAATCGTTTGTCTCACTGCACTCTATAGCAAATCATGGACATCTTCCTAATTTCTTCTGAAACTCCATTTTGTCATTTCTTATGGCAAAATAATATTATTACATTTATATGCTATAATTTGTTTAGCCATTACCTCACTGGTGGATTTCCACCTAGTTTGCAGTTTTTCACTTTTGTGAAAAGAGCTGTGATGAACATTCCTTTCTTTCTTTTTTTAAATTATTAACTAATTTATTTTTAGTTTTCAACATTCAGTTTCATAAGCTTTTGAGTTTTAAATTTTCTCCACCTCCTTCCCCTCCCTCTTCGCCAAGATGGCATGCAATCTGATACAATCTCTACATATATATTATTATTAAACATTTTCATATTAGTCATGTTGTAAAGAAGAATTAGAACCAATAAGAGGAACCACAAGAAAGAAAAAACAAAAAAAGGGCAAAAACTATGCTTCAATCTACATTCAGACTCCATAGTTCTTTTTCTCGATGTGGATAGCTTTTTTTTTTTTATTAAGCAATCGGGGCTAAGTAACTTGCTCAAGGTTACACGGCCAGTTATTTCTGGGTGTGGTGCTGAGTGTCTGAGCCCGGGATTCGATCTCCAGGTCATCCCAACACTGTAGCAGGTGCTCTTACTCGCTGAGCCACCTGGCTGCCCCTAAGCAATCGGGGCTAAGTAACTTGCTCAAGGTTACACGGCCAGTTATTTCTGGGTGTGGTGCTGAGTGTCTGAGCCCAGGATTCAATTTCCAGGTCATCCTGACACTGGAGACGGTGCTTTTACTCGCTGTGCTACCTGGCTGCCCCGTAGATAGCTTTTTCCATCATGAGTCTTTTGGAGTTATCTTAGATCCTGACATTGATGAGAAGATCTGAGTCTATCAAAGTTAGTCATTGCACAATGTGGCTGTCACTGTCTACAGTGTTCTCTTTGTCCTGCTCAGTTCACTTAGCTTTAGTTCATATAAGTCTTTCCAGGTTTTTCTGAAGTCTGCCAGCTCATCATTTCTTATAGCACAGTAATATTCCATTACATTCATATACCACAACTTGTTTAGCCATTCCCCAAATGATGGATGTCCCCTCAATTTCCAGTTCTTAGCCATTGCAAAAAGAGCTGCTGTAAATATTTTTATACATGTGGGTCCTTTTTCCATTTGTATGTTCTCTTTAGGATACAACCCTAGAAGTGATATTGCTGGGTCAAAAGTACGCACATTTTTATAGCCCTTTGGGCATAGTTCCAAATTATTCTCCAGAATGGTTAGATCAGTTCACAACTCCACCAACAATGCATTAGTGTTCCAATTTTCCCACATCTTCTCCAGCATTTATAATTTTCCTGTTTTGTCATGTTAGCTGATCTAATAGGTGTGATGTGGTATCTAAGAGTTGTTTTGATTTGCATCTCTCTAATCAATAGTGATTTAGAACATTTTTTCATATGATTATATATAGCTTTAATTTCTTCATCTGAAAACTGCCTGTTCATATCCTTTGACCATTTGTCAATTAGGGAATAACTTGTATTCTTACAAATTTTACTCAATTCTCTATATATTTTAGAAATTAGGCCTTTATCAGAGACACTGGTAAAAATTCTTTGCCAGTTGTCTGCTTCCCTCCTAATCTTGGTTGCATTGGCTTTGTTTGTGTGAACATTTCTTTTCTCTCTGATTTATTTAGGTGCAGGGGTGGAGAACCTGTGGCCTTGAAGTCACATGTGGCCTTCTAGGTCCTTGAGTATGACCTTTTGACTGAGTCCAAGTTTTACAGTACAAATCCTTTTATTAAAGGGATTTGTTCTGTGAAGTTTGAGATTACTTAACAGATTTTCCTTCAGTTAAATGTTTTTCTTCTGATTTTAACTGTAATTATATTTGTGCTAAAATTTTTAAACTTTATATAATCTAATTTGTCCATTTCATTGTCTATGATCCTTTATCACTTGTTCAATCATTCTTCCTCTATAGATCAGAAAGGTAATTTCTTCTTTATTCCTTTAAAATTTGCTTATGAGCTCAGCTTTTATTTCTAAGTTATGAATTATTTGGAGTTTATCTTGGTATATTGTGTGAAATGTTGGTCTATATCCAGTTTCTGCCAAATTGCTTTGCAGTTTTCCTAGCAGTTTTTTTCCAGGTAGTGAGTCCTTACCTCAGCAATTATGGTCTTCTTTGGAGTTCTTTTTTTTTAATACTCTGCTATTATATTGATGTGCTTCTCTATGTCATGTGCCTAATTTGTTCCACTCTTCAGCCTATATGTTAAATTTGTACCAAATTGTTTTGATAATTACTGCTTTGTAGTATAGCTTGAGGTCTGGTACTGATCTTCCTTCCTTCTCACTTTTCTCATCACTTCCCTTGCGTTTCTTGATCTTTTGTACCTCCAGATGAATGGTATTATTTTTTCTAGCCCTATAAATTGATTATTTTGAAATATGAATATTACCGAATAATTAATTTAGTGTTGTCATTTTCTGATATTGATTCAGTCTGCCATGAGCAATTAACATTTCTCCAATTATTTATGTCTTTTTTTATCCCTGCAAATTTTAATTCATAATTGGATTCTTATTATTCCTGGGTGTATCTTGGTAGATATAGTATCAAGTATTTTATACCTCCTGTAGTTATTTTGAATGAAATTTCTCTTTCCATACCATTGGGTTTTATTGATAATTATACAGGAATCTGATGATTTATGTGGATTTATTTTATATCCTACAGCTTTACTAAATTTATTGCTTTAATTTTTTGGTTGACTCTACAATTTCTAAGAAAATCATATAATTTGCAAAAATGATAATTCTTGTCTTTTCTTTGCCTGTGCTTTGATTTCTTTTTGAGTTCCTTTGATTTCTCATTCTTGTACTATTACTATAGCAAGCATTTCTAGGACTATGTTAGTGATTAAAAAGTGATGTCTTTTGTTTTCATCCTACTCATTTTCCCTCAGCAGAACACTCTTTTTCTCCTAGAGCCCTTTCTTTTTTCTTTTTTTCTTTTGGAGGGCAGTTGGGGTTAAGTAACTTGCCCAAGGTTACACGGCTAGCTTTTTTGTGTGGGTGTTAAGTGTCTGAGACCGGAACCGAACTCAGGTCCTCCTGACTCCGGGCCAGCGCTTTACTCACTGCGCCACCTAGCCGCCCCTAGAACCCTTTCTTGTAACAATGAAAAATAATTAAGCAAAACTAACCAATATTGTATCTGATGACATATATGCAGTATTTACATCTGAAATCTGCCTTATCTATCTACTGATAGAGTATCCGTTTTTCAGAATTAAGATTGGTTTTTACAATTATTAATCTATTTGACTATCTTTTACTGTTTACATTTATGTGATTGTAGTTATTATATAGACTATTCACATTTTGTTCACTTTGCTGTATCTTTTCACATAAGCCTATTTATGTTTCTCTGAATATATTGATTGATTAATTGATTCTTCTGTTTATTATTATTTATAGTACAGTAATATTCCATTACATTAATATATCACACTTTGTTTAGCCATTCCTCTCTTTGAGATATGTGCCCAGAAGTGATATTGCTGGCATTTTTATTATATTGCTAAAGCTTAAGAATTTACAATGAATCTCTTTCCCATTAAAGTCTTTTATTTTGGCAAATTTTATTTTAAATTTAAATACAAAATGAGAAAAGGAAAAAAAAATTGCCTTGTACATGGCAGACTGTAAGAGAGGAGTCGATATAAAACAATCAATTTCCATTTCAAGAAAACCTATATAATAAATACTACATGTTGTTTTCAGAGCTGCCCAGGTTTCTTTGCTTCCTTGTTTGTTTTCTTTTGTTCTCTCTATGCACTTTTTACTTTATTTTTTTCCTCTCCCTCTTACCCCACTCTAAAGAATACTACAATTAAACATGGAGATATATATATATATATATACATACACTTTTTTCTACCTATCATCTGTTCCTCTGAAGGTAGATAGCATTTTCCTTCATAAACCAAGTCTTTCCATGTTTTTCTAAGTCAACCAGCTCATCATTTCCTATACCACAGCAATATTCCAACCCAATCACATCCTCTCTGAAAGATTGTCTAGGAAAATTTCCCCCCAAGTTTCTGCATTCCTTCTATTCTTGGCTACATAGGTTTTATTTATATAAGAAAATTTTTATTTGAAATAATTGAAATCCATTTTATACTTCAACAATGCTCTTACCTTATAATATAGTTTAAGATCTGATACAGCTGAATCAACTTCCTTTACATCTTTTTTCTGTTTTTTTTAAGTTCCTAACCTTTTGCTTTTTGAATTTTGTTGGTTTTTCTAACTCAATAAAATATTTTTTTAGTAATTTAATTGGAATAACATTGAATAGATTAATTAGGTAAAATTGGGTTTTAAAAATTATACTGGCTTTACTTACCCATGAACAATAAATATTACTTTAGTTATTTAGATCTCAGTTTATTTATATAAAAAATGTTTTATATTTATGCTCACATGGTTCTTGTGTCCATTTTGGCAGGCATATACTGAGGTATTTTATTAGTTATTTTAAATTATCTAAAACAATATTTAGTAATATTGCTGAAATAGTATCTTTTCTCTGTTTTTCTCTTTTGATTAAATCTATTTTAATTTTAACTTTGAGATCATAAATACTATCCCTGCTTTTTTTGCATAATAAATTCTACTGCCCTTTATTTTATCTGTTTGATCTCTCATTTTTATAATGTTTTCTGAAAGCAATATGTTGTTGAATTCTTTTTTTTTTGACCAGCTCTCTAGTTCTATTTTGTGGATTAATTCATACCTTCCACATTCTAAACTACATTTATGTATTTTCCTCCTTCCTATTTTTTTCTTCACTATCCTTCTCAACCTTATGTACGCTGTCTCTTCTCACTCCTCTGCATTACTTCCACTTGCTACCTTGCCCTCCTGTTCCTTAACCTACCAACCCACCCCTCTCCCCTTGCCTTTTTATTGCTTTCTGAGTTGAGAAAGCTTTTATACCCTTCTAAAGACATATATGTTGTTCCCTCTTTAACCCATTCCCGATGAGAGTAAAGTTCCAGCACTACCTGCCCTCTTCCCTACTAACTTTTACCTTATCAGTTTTTCCTTTTATGCCTCATTTGTATGAGAGATCCTTTTTATCTCTCCCTAAAGCATTTTATTTTTTTATAATCACCCCATTATACTCAGCTTAGCCCAAGCTTTTCTTTAAAACTACCCAAATAGTGATGACAATCATATAGTGTACTGCTAATATTTTCACATATAAGAAGTAAACAATTTGACCTCATTGAGTCTCTTATAATTGGTCTTTAATGTTTGCTGTATATTTCTCCTGGATGTTATATATAGAATTTTCCCTTAAGTTCTAGGGTTTTTGTTACTAATACCTGAAAGTCAGTTCATTAAATGTTCTTTTTTCCCCCCTTTCATGATTATACTGAACTTTTCTTTTTTAAGATTTTTCTTTTTGGTTTTTGGAGGGGGAAAGTTAGGGCAATTGGGGTTAAGTGACTTGCCCAAGGTCACATGGCTAGTTTTATATTAATTGCCTGTGGCTGGATTTGAACTCAGGTCCTCCTGACTCCAGGGCTGGTGCTCTATTCACTGTGCCACCTAGCCACCCTGATTATACTGAACTTTGCTGGCTAAGTTACCCCTGGTCATCACCCCAGTTCTTTTGCTCTGTGGAATTTAGTATTGCTACGGTCCTTCAATGTAGTAGCTGCTAGGTCTTGTATAATCCTTATTGTGACTCTGTGATATTTAAATTGGTTTTTGTTGTTGTTGCTTCCAATATTTTCTCCTTAACCACTCCTCTTCCTCAATTCCTTGATGTCCCAACTCCAGAAACCTGTAGAGTTTAGGAAAGCAATTTCAGTGGAATTCACTGAAGTAAAGGTTCGATAATGTGTGGTATCTAACAAGTTACCTGGGAAGAGGCTATATATTTGTAATATTTGCTTCAAACATTTTGAAACACCCTCAAAATTAGCCAGATATTATCTTATTCACCCTTCTCAAAAGTGTCATTTGAGTGCCATGTGTGTTATAAAATTTTTAGGCAACTAGTTCATCTGGAAAGACATCAGCTAACTCACAAGCTACCATTTAAACATAGTATTTGTGAATGACACTTTAAAAATCCAATAACCTTCTTGAAATATCAGCAGCTCCACAATGAAACCTACCAGAATGATGTAAAGCAAGTCAAAAGATTTGTGGAATCTAAGTAATAGAAGCCAAGTTATGGGGTATACTGTTCTTTTTCAACAAAAGTCAGTTCATGTGTATGGCACTGCAAAGAGAAGAAAGAAAATCTGTGCATTTGATACGTGCAGCAAGATGTTTCCATACCACTCAAAGCTGGAAAGTCACATATTCATACTGGCCAGAAACCTTTTAAATGTTCTCTTTGCAATAAGTCATTTAGACAGTCAAGCCATTTGAAAATCCATCAGCTAATGCATACAGAAGAGACTTTTTCAGTGTTGTTTTTGGCAAAAGGACTTTAAGATTCAGAGTAAACTTCTTTTTATTTTTTTTTTTTATTTTGCTTTTTGGAAGGCAATTGGGGTTAAGTGATTTGCCCAAGGTCACACGGCTCAGAGTAAACTTCTAAAACATAAACAGATTCATACCAGAAAAAAGAATTTCCAAACTATTTCATTCAAGAAAAAGAGTCTTGAAACTTGGCTATGATATTCCTATACGTTCTCCTTCTGGGATCTCTTTTTGGTAGTAATTGGTAGATTTCTTTCTATTTCTGCTTTACCTTCTTGTTCTACAATTTCAGAGCAATTTTCCTTGATAATTTCTTTTAATATTGTATCATAATTTCCAGGTATTCTTAAATTTTTTCTTTTTGATCTGTTCTCTAGATCAGTTGTTTTTCTGATGAGTTGTTTCACTTTCTCTTATTTTTTCATTCTTTTGATTTTGTTTTATGATTTCTTGGTGTCTTAGAACATCATTAGCTTCCCCTTGCCCAATTCTAGTTTCCAAAGAATTATTTTCTTCCTTAAGTTTTTGATTCTCTATTTCAAGTGAGTTGACTTTCTTTTTATAATTTTCTTGGATTGCTATTTTTTTTCCTCTGTTTCTCTTATTTGATTTTTAAAGTCCTTTTTAAGTTCTTCCAAGAACTCTTTTTTGTGCTTCAGACCATATGACATTTCTTATTGGAAAACAGGTGATTTTTTTTTTTTATCTGCATTATCTTCCTCTGAAAATGAAACCAGATCTTCTCTCTCCCATAGTAAATGTCAATGGTTGGGTTCTTTCTTCTTTGCTTATTCATTTCTGTTTATTTGATGGTTTTATTTTGTCTTTAGCAGCAATTAGTGTAATCAGATTCCAGTCCCTGGGAATGGTGCCCCAAGCCTCAGGTCCTTCTTGCTGTTATTTTCTGAGCTCTGTCTCAGTACCCAACCTTAGGTTCTCCTTTCCACTTCTAAGCCAGGCTAGGACCCCTTGCTGCCCTGTCCTGCAAATGATCTTGCTCTGTGTTGTCCCTCTGGTGGCTGCAAATTACCACAGTCCTTTCTGTTCTGGAGCTGAAGCCAGAAACTGCTCTCCTGCAAGTGCCTACAGACAGCAGGGTCCCCACCCCTCATTATTGAATTCACCAGGTGTGTACTTGTTCCTTTTCCCCGCAGCAGTCTCAGCCAGGAACTTGGCATCCCTTGACAATGTCAAGTCCTTCAGTCTTCTACTCAGTGGTCAGGTGAAAGTTTCTAAGTCTGAGGCTGCCTTCCAACCCCAGGTGCCCCCAGAGCTTGTTTGTTGATTCTGCAGAGTTGGCCTGGAGGTGTTTGCACTTCACTCTGGCCCAACATCCTCCCCTGGAGATGGGATCTTTCCTGGGTTCTTCCCAAGTTGTCCTAGGAGGACAACTGCTTTTATCCCACGTTTATTTCTGCTGCTCTGAGGCAAAGTTCTTCCTTTATTTGTTGAAAAAATTTGGAAAGCCGTTATGTTTCCTGACCTACACCACCATCTTCTCCTAAAGTCTTTCTTTAAGCTTTGTTTATCAACAATACAAAATAAACCTAAGTGATTTTACAAAAATAATACAACACAGTAACAAGGGGTTTTTTTTTCTTTTTTTTTTGAGGGGGAAGGTAGGGAAGTTGGGATTAAATGACTTGCCCAAGGTCACATGGCTGGTTTTTTTTGTGTTAAGTGTCTGAGGTCAGATTTGAACTCAGGTCCTCCTGACTCCAGGGCCAGTGCCATTCACTGTGCCACCCAGCTGTGCAGGTAACAAGGTTTTTAAACACTTCAGCTATAGGAATAAACATTCATGAGTCTGCATTTGTTGCAAGAGGCACTTTCAGCTTAGAAATGATTATATTTCATCCGTACACCTGGTAGATAGTCCTTAATACACATTTTTCATTTATTCCATGATTTCACTTGTAAGTCCATTGTTTCAATAGAATTTCAGAATATGGTTTTTTAAAAATGTTTTTTAGATACCTTTTGCCATTACATCACAGCTATTTTGGGGAGGGAAGGAATTCCTCTCCCTTTATTGTCAAAATAAAAAAAACATTAAACCAAACACTTAGTAGAATAGATGTTTCTTTTTTTTTTTTTAAAGCAATTGGGGTTAAGTAACTTGCTCAAGGTTACACGGCCAGTTATTTCTGGGTGTGGTGCTAAGTATCTGAGCCAGCTGAGCCAGGTCATCCTGACTCTGGGGCCATGCTCTTACTCACTGCGCCACTTGGCCTCCCCTAAGCAATTGGGGTTAAGTAACTTGCTCAAGGTTACACGGCCGGATGTTTCTGGGTGGGTGCTAAGTGTCTGAGCCCGGATTTGATCCAGGTCATCCCAACTCTGGGGCCGGTGCTCTTACTCACTGTGCTACCTGGCCGCCCCTCAAAATAGATGTTTCTAATGATGTAGAAAACATACCTTACCCTGTTGAATGTGCTGTCCAGTACCATCATTGGTTTTTCATTTATTTGGTTCAGCTTTGTTTTGGGGAACTCTTCATTTATATTGTTAAAATTATTTTGTGTAATCTTTTGGCTCTCCTTATTTCACTGCTGCTATGAATATTTTGGTATGTATTGGACCTTTGTTTCTATCTTTTGACTTCCTTAGGATATGTGCCCAGTAGTGAGATTGCAGAGCTAAAGGTTTTAATCACTTTCTTGCATATTTCCAAATTGGTAACCATATGGTTCAGCTACTTCATATAATCTCAACTTTAACTTAATTCTCCTGAGCCAGTCTCTAATCTCTAAAGCTTATTTATTATATGTGCAATAAGTATACTGACAGAGGAAGGTTGCATGAAGATTGAATGCCTCAGCTATCAACATAGCATATATAAATATGTGTATTATATATGTATTTTGTAGCTTGCAGTGTCAGTTTGTTTCACAATGAAAGAAATGGTACTTGTGGTTACAAAAATCTTAAAAAGCATACATCGTCGTATACATTATGGGATGAATCAAAGCAGCCAAAAGCCGGACATTAAAGAATGGATTGCAGCAATTATAGTTTACCTTCTCTTGCCAAACCACTGGACCATTTCTCTTTTCATTATACTTCATTGATTTTGTTCCTAGAAAACTTTTGCTTTTAAATGATCAGAATAGGATTTTTAAACTTGTGATTTTTCTCTAACATTTGTGTGATAATTACTTCTTGTAATTATAGTTGTTAAAGTTATCTCTTTTCATTTTCTGTAATTTTGTATAATATAACTTTACATTTTGCTTGCTAATACATTTGAAACTCAGTATGGTGTATGATGTATGATGCTGGTCTAAAACTTATCTGTGAACCTGCTTTACTTTTTTCTCAACAATTTTTGATCACATAAGGAGTCTTTCCTCTAGTTTGTGTAATTGGTTTTTATCAAGCTACCAAATCCAACCATATCAAATTTGCAGGTTACTCCAAAAACAAAGGAAAGATACAGAGTGAATATAATTAGCTTCAGCATCAACAGTAATAAGTAGAATATCTGTAAGCAAAAAAAAGAGATGTACCAGCCATGTAAGAAGAGAGAATCAAATCACTATCTTAAAATTTCATTCAAGGGGAGTGGAGCCAAAATGGCAGAGTAGAAACCAGATTTCCACAGGTCTCCGGCTCCCACCTCCTCCAATTCATGTAAAAGGTGACTCTGAACAAACTCTGGAACTACAGAACCCACAAAATGACACAGAGAAGCTAACTTCCCACTGAGGACAGCCTGGCAGGCCAGCAGGAAGTGACCAGCACTGTGCTCTGGGAGCCAAGCTCAGCCCCACGTGAACCAGAGGTCTTAGCCCCCTGGTGGCCTGACTAGCTGCCAATTGGAGGGACTTCATATCACCAGCAGCTGTGGTGGTTTCTAGAATTATCAACCCATAGATGCCAGGGACAAAGTGAGAGGTCAGTGCAGTATGGACTTTGGGACCCGGTAGTTTGGGAGTGCAGTTGGACTTTATTCCCTGGAGGGAGAAGCTGCTGAGGCGCTGCGGCCATGCAGCCACAGCCACATGGCAGCTTCAGCCCCTGGCCTGCAGATTGTTGGGGAACCAAGAGACCAGTCTGAGGGGTAATCACTTTTGCTTTAACCTCCTTGGATTTGGATTGCGTTCTACGGTGGAGGTCCTGGGGTGTGTCACCAGCTTGCCAGAGTGTGTGGAGGCTTCAGAAAGGGCACCCAACTAATACCTTTGGCAGCTGAGAAAACCCCAGCGTTTGGGATGAAGTTCCCCTGTCTGGTAGCAGAGTCCTACTGTGGCAAAAAGCCCCAAAGTCAAGTAATTGAGTGGCAATATGAGCAAACGAGGAAGCAAAGCAAACAGAGCAACCCAACTTTACACTCCTATTTTGGGGACAAAAAGGATCAAAGCCTGGAACAGGAGGAAGACTGTGAAGTCAGAACTCCTGCACCAAAAGCTTCCAAGAAAAATACATGGCAATTACAGGCTATAGAGGACCTTAAAAAGGATTTTGAAAATCAAATAAGAGAAGTGGATGAAAAATTGGGAAGAGAAATGAGAACAATGCAAGAAAATTATGAAATGAGAGTCAACAGCCTGACTGAGGAAAATAACAAAAAAATAGACTAACTCAAATGGCAAAAGAGGCTCAAAAAGCTAGTGAGGAGAAGAATGCCTTAAAAAGTCGAATTTGCCAGATGGAAAAAGTATCTCAAAAGCTCACTGAAGAGAATGATTCCTTCATTGGAGCAAATGGAAGCTAGTGACTTTATGAGAAATCAAGATACTATTAAACAGATCCAAACAAATGAAAAAATAGAAGGCAATGTGAAAATATCTCATGGGAAAAACCACTGACCTGGAAAATAGATCCAGGAGAGATAATTTAAAAATTATTGGACTACCTTAAAGCCATGGTCAAAGTAAGAACCTAGAAATCATACTTCAAGAAATTCTCAAGGAATATTGCCCTGATGTTTTAGAACCAGAGGGCAAAATAGAGGTTGAAAGAATCCACCGATTGCCTCCTGAAAAAGATCCCAAAAACAAAACTCCTAGGAATATTATAGCCAGGTTCTGGAATTCCCAGATCAAGGAGAAAATATTACAAGCAGCCAGGAAGAAACAATTTGAATATTGTGGAAACACAATCAGGATAACACAGGATCTGGCAGCTTCTACACTGAGAGATTGAAGGGCTTGGAATATGATATTCTGGAGGTCAAAGGAGCTGGATTTAAAACCAAGAATCAACTACCCAGGAAAACTGAGTATCATGTTTCAGGGAAAAATATGGTCATTCAGTAGAGTAGAGGACTTTCAAGCATTCTTGCTGAAAAAACCAGAGTTGAATAGAAAATTTGACATTCAGATACAAGAAGCATGAGAAGGTAAAAAGGGAAAAGATATCATAAGGAACTTACCAAAGTTGAACTATTTACATTCCTACATGGAAAAACAATAATTGTAACTTATGAAACTTTTCTCAGTATGAGAATAGTTGAAAGGAATAGAAATGTGTATGTGTGTATATGTATATACACACACACATATATGTACACACATATATATGTTTATATAGGAGAGTGTATGGGCATATGAATACATATGTGAATGTGTGTATATATGTTTACAGGTGTACATAGAGGGCACAGGACCAATTTAATAGGAAGGGATGATACTTACAAGGTGAAATTAAGAGGTGAGAGAGGAATATAATGAGAGGAGGTGGGGAGAGAGAATGGGGTAAACTATCTCATATAGAAGAGGCAAGGGAAAATGATTACAATGGAGGGGAAGAACAGGAAGGCAAAAGGGAATGGGTCAACCTTATTCTCATTGAATTTGGCTTAGGGAGAGAATGACATACACAGTAAATAGGGTAGCTCACCCAACAGGAGAGTAGAGGGGAAGGGGATGAGGGGGTGATGATGGACGGAAGGGCAGGCTGGGGGGGAGGGAAGTTGGAAGCACCCACTTTTAAAAAGGGACAGGATCAAAGTGGAGAGTAGAACAAGTGGGAGGTGGGATAGGAGGGAGGGAAATATAGTCAGTCTTTTACAATATATCCACTACGGAAATGTTTTGCATGGCTACACATGTACAACCTATATTGAATTGCTTATCTTCCCAGTAAGGGTGTGTGACAAGGGAGGAAGGGAATGAATCTGGAATTCAGAGCTTTAAAATCTAATGTTTAATATGTGTGTGTATATATATAAATATATATACTATTATTAATATTATTTTACATTTAACTGGGAAATGAGATATACAGGCACTGGGGCATAGACATCCACCATGCCCTACTGGAAAGTCAGAGGGGGTATAGAAGATATAGGAGAGAGCAGATTGGAGGAGGGGATATCCAGTGGGATTGCTATTTTGGGGTGGTGGGTAGGGGAAAAATGGGGAGAAAATTTGTAACTCAAAATCTTGCGAAAATGAATGATGTAAACTAGAAGTTAATAAAGGAATTGATAAAAAAAATTTCATTCAAATGAAATTCAATTGCAAGTCATGTCCTTATTTCCCCAGTGTTATAGTCCTCTTTGAGAATGAAGGACAAACCACAACCTAAGGGTTTTCATTCATTTCTGTGAAATATCAGGAGAATTAATGGAAAGCCTCTGACGTGTTGTATACACTTTTAGGAGGATTTTTGGAGAGATTACACAGATTGAGAAACGGTATATAGATGGTTTGCGATCTGCACTGTTGTTAAGGACTGAAATCAGTGAGATCATGGGTACATCAGAGTTTGAAGTATAAACTTCATCTCCTGTAGTAACATTAAAAGTAGGAATAGAATGCAAGACTCACAAGGAATGGGGTAGAGTAGAAAAATGGAGAGTCCCATGCTTAAATAATATAATAAACTCAAATTTGCATTTTTCTGATGATAGCTTAATGTCAGCAATTTGGAGAGAGTATTTATAGCATTTACAGAAAGGTAAATGGAGAGAGGATCAGGTCAGTGACTTAGACCTGGTACTAGGGGAAAAAAAGGCAGAATGACTTTATTATTGTCTCTGGGGCAGTGGGAGAAATTGAGGTTCTTCTAGGAGAAAAATCAGTGGATACAGTAGTAGAGTTAGGGAGAGCCACGCTTCCCCTGAGGTGGCGAGGATCAGGTTCATTGTTGAAGGCATTTTATCCCCTTTACACAGAGAATTCCATAAAGCACAGTGGAAGGGGATATTATCGAGTTTGAGTGAAATTTTCTTCAGAAGTGGAAGCCATATTTCATTCTTTTAAGTCTACCACCAAGTGTGACAAAAAGTGAAATAGAGTAAAATAATCACAATATCTAGCACTTATGTAGTTCTTCAATCAGTAAATGACTCGGGGGTTCTTTTGTGGTGTGAATAATGTTAACATCATCCTTTTTATACTCCATTTTCCCAGTTCTGCCAACCTCCCTGAAGACTAAGGAGCTAGTCTTGAGAAACACAAATGTGTTTGATGTTTCAGGAATCATTGACGTTAAAAGATGTGGATCCAGATTTCACTTGGGAAGAATGGGCTCAACTGTCTCCTGTTCAGCAAGACCTCTACAAGGAAGTGCTTCTAGAGAACTATAGGAATCTTCTTTTTATTGGTAATTCTTCTCCATAGGACTCGATCTTTATTTAAGGCTGTTTTGTGTCCTACTTCTCTAAAGAAGTATCTTGAGTTTTGTCCTAAGTTTCAAAACTGGAGATTCTTTTTTTTTCTTTTTGGAGGGTGGAAGGTAGGACAATTGGGGTTAAGTGACTTGGCCAAGGTCACCCAGCTAGTAAGTGTTAAGTGTCTGAGGCCGAATTTGAACTCGGGTCCTCCTGACTCCAGGGCCAGTGCTTTATTCACTGTACCACCTAGCCGCCCCAAAACTGGGGATTCTTAATTTTTAAGAATTTTCAACCTTTTAGATTTTTAAGTGTTTGCCTCATAGAACTAAAAATAAGGCAGTGTTATTACCTTATTACTATTCCTGATACTGCTATCTTCCCATCATTTACTTCCCTGTGTTTAGGATTTTTTGCCAAGGTTCTAAAGCAAACACCTCTGAAGGTGGGGTACTTGTAGCCTTCTGACAGAAGGGACAAATGATCTAAGTATCTTTCTGAACCTAAATCAATTCCATAATCTATCCTCTAGACATTGTGAAAACACAATGCCAAATACTTTTCAGAAGTCATTTGAACTATTCCCAGCCTTCTTTGAATATTATCTCTTTTCTGATTATGATGAGCCTTAAATTGTATTCTGGAATTACTCTTTTTCCCTCAGCATAAATATCCATTTAGCTTTTTTGTCCCTTGGCAGGACTTTCAATTCCCAAACCAGATGTTATTTCCCAGTTGGAACGTGGGGAAATGCCAAGGATGCTGGAGAGTGAAGCCCCAAGAACCATCTGTCCATGTGAGTTAATGAAAAGCTAACAGATTGATAATTACAAGTAATAATTAAGGGAGTCAATCAGGGAGAAGACATCTTTGAAATTTTGACCCAAAAAGCTCTTTTCTAAATGTTTCAGGACAACCAAAAAGGGTTGAGACTAACTGCCTTGATGCTTTTATATTTTATTGTCCTCGTGTATTGTGTGTCCATTGGCTCAATTCCCATTCCTTTCTTAATTTCCTTGAATCTAGCTTCAGCTATATTCAGCTCAATACTTGGTGGAAACTGATTTTATAAGTTATCTTTTATTTCTCTTACTTACATGTAGGGATATTTTCATGGGCTTCATATTCAGTCTCTCTTCCTTATTTGATGGTGTTAAGCAAAATCACAGAATATCAGAGTAGAAAGGGATCCAGAGACCCTCTAGTCCAACCCTTACTTGAATAAGAAGGGCAGCTAGACAGGAAAGTGGATGAAGTACTGGGCCTGGAGTCAGGAAGACCTAAATTAAAATCTAACTTTGGATATTTTCCAACTGTGTGATCCTGGGCAAGTCATTTAATCTCTGTTTACCTCTGTTTCCTCATCTGTAATTGAAGATAAGTATAACACCTAACCTTCCAGGGTTGTTGTGAGGATCAAATGAGTTAAATAATTATAAAGCAATTAGCACATTGCCTAGCATGTAATAGACTCTATATAAGTGTTAGTTATTGTTATTATTATTCAATAAGAAACCTTGCTATGATAGGTAATAGTAACTATTCAGCATATGCTTAAAGAACTCTTTTGAAGAGGAATGCATCAAGTAAAGAGGTTCCTCTTTACTTTTTGTCCTAGAAGTTTTGATTAATTTTATACATGAGGATGAAAGGCATCAGTGGATAATTATTTGATGGTATTAGTGCTAAAATAAGATACAGTGGAGTGGGCTAGGTGTGAAATAAGGAGATTTTAAATTTATATTCTAACCTACTTGTATAACCTACTTTATATTCTAACCTACCTGTATATTCTATTTGACATTTTGTCAAAATTTCCTGTTAAGCCTATGTCCTTGTTTATTCTTCTTTATTCCAAGCTTGTATTGAATAGTGCAAGTGAGGATAACTCCTAGCATTATTAGTTCTCCAAACCTCTTTCTTTTGTAGTTTATAATACAAAATCTATATTCACAGTAGTGGGAAAGAGCTCTGAGGTCAATTTGGGAGACATGTTAAGTCTGAGCTCGTTTGCTTATTGGCCATATGACAACAGAAAAATCACTTAACCTCTTTGAGCCTCAGTTTTGCTAATCTAAAGAATACTGATGGGGCGGCTAGGTGGCGCAGAGAATAGAGCACTGGCCCTGGAGTCAGGAGGACCTGAGTTCAAATCTGGTCTCAGACACTTAAAACAAAAAACTAGCCGTGTGACCTTGGGCAAGTCAGTTAACCCCAATTGCCCTGCCTTCCCTCTCCCAAAAAAGGCAAAAAAAGCATACTGATAATTATAATGGTACTACTGCCCTCACAGTTGTAAATATGAGTTAATTCTGAATAGACATTTTTCCCCTTCTCATTTGTACAATTTTCTTCTAGTATAGAAGTTTTTTTTTATTTATTTCAGATTTTGATGTTGAGTCTGAAGCAAAAGAGCCACTTTCAAAGTTAGAAACTTCTGCGAGAAAACTATCCACCAGGAGAATAATAGAAAGACCTATAAGACATAGTTTCTGGGACTCCAGATTAGTAGAAGTCTTTAAATTTCAAGGTCCATTAGTGACAGAGCAGAACCAACAAGAGAATCATTTGAAGCAAGTAATGAGCACACATGAGGAAACACTAAGTAAGGAAAAAATCTCTGAAAATGAGTTTGGGAGACACTTCAATTTGAGATCAATCCTAGTTACACAACAGAAAGTTCCCAGTGTAAATAATATCTATAAATATAATATGCATGGAAAATGGTTCAAAGATGATTCACAACGAACTAAATGCCCCAAAATCTACACAGGACAGAAACCTTTTACATATAGTGAATTTGAGAAACCCTTCAGACATATTTCAGAGTTAAAACTACTTCACTATACCCATCATTCTGGAGAAAAATCCTATATATGTAATGAATGTGGGAAAGGCTTCACCAAGTGGACAAACCTTACTCGACATCAGAGAATTCATACTGGAGAGAAGCCTTATAAATGTGATGAATGTGGGAAAGCTTTCATACAGAGGACACACCTTACTCAGCATCAGCTTACTCATACATTTAAATGTAACGAATGTGGGAAAACCTATAGTTCCATTTTACAACTTAATCTTCATCAAAGAATTCATTCTAGAGAGAAATCCTATAAATGTAATGAATGTGGAAAAGTCTTTAACAGATGGGCAATTCTTA
>NW_027185903.1:108965-110559 GCF_028583685.1 Petaurus breviceps papuanus | reverse complement strand
TAAATGTAATGAATGTGGAAAAGTCTTTAACAGATGGGCAATTCTTACTAGACATGAGAGAATTCATTCTGGAGAGAAACCCTGTAAATGTAATGAATGTGGGAAAGGCTTCACCAAGTGGGCAAATCTTACTCGACATCAGAGAATTCATTCTGGAGAGAAGCCTTATAAATGTGATGAATGTGGGAAAGCTTTCATACAGAGGACACACCTTACTCAGCATCAGCTTACTCATATTGGAGAGAAACCATTTAAATGTAATGAATGTGGGAAAGCCTTTACCAAGCCAGTGAGCCTTACTCAACATCAGAAAATTCATTCTGAAGAGAAGCCCTTTAAATGTAATGAATGTTGTAAAGCTTTTACCAAGCAAGCAATTCTTACTAGACATCAGAGAATTCATTCTGGAGAGAAACCTTATAAATGTAATTTCTGTGGCAAAAGCTTTACCCAGAAACCAAACCTTACTCGACATCAGAGAATTCATACTAGGAATAAGGACCCTCTACATGGTAGATGTGTAATTACTGTTTGTTAAATTGAAGCAAATTAAAATATTTTGTTGAAATCTAATTACCTTATATCTATAGCATCACTCTGACCTACAAGTCCATAGTGAAAAAAAGAAAGAAAGAAACTTAGTCTGGTATGACCTATTTGTGATGAAGATATTTTCTCTTTAAATAATGCTTCTTTTGGGCGGCTAGGTGGCTCAGTGAATAGAGCACCAGCCCTGGAGTCAGGAGGACCTGGGTTCATATCTGGCCTCAGATACTTAACACAAAAACTAGCTGTGTGACCTTGGGCAAGTCACTTAACTCCAATTGCCCTCCAAAAAAAGCAAAAAATATAATGCTTCTTTTTCCAACTGTTCACAAATTATACATTAATAACATGTTCTAGAATTTTGCCAGAGATAGAAGGCAGACTCACTAGTTTCTAGACTTTGGCCTTTTACCTTTAAAAACCCTTTTTAAGAATATGGTCCTTCAGGGGAAAATATGGTCATTCAATGAAATAGAGGATTTTCAAGCATTCTTGATGAAAAAACTAGAGCTGAACAGAAAGTTTGACTTTCAGATACAAGAAGCAAGAGAAGCATGAGAAGGTAAACAGGAAAAAGTAATCATAAGGAGCTTATTAAAGTTGAACTATTTGCATTCCTACATGGAAAAACGATAATTATAACTCTTGAGACTTTTGTCAGTACGAGGATTGTTGAAGGGAATATATATATGAATACATACTTATATATGTATATATAGGAGGGTGTATGTGTGTATAAATGTGAGTGTGCATATGTGTGTGTGTATATGTATATATATACACATAGAGGGCACAGATGAGTTGAAGTGAAGGGATGATATCTAAAAAATAAAATTAAGAGATGAGAGAAATATATTGGGAGAAGGAGAAAGGGAAAGATAGATTAGGGTAAAATATCTCATATAAAAGAGGCAAGAGAACACTGTTACAATGGAGGGGAAGAGTAGAAAGGTGAAAGGGAATGGGTCAGCCTTACTCTCATTGAATTTGGCTAAGGAGAGAACAACATACACACTCAATTGGGTATCTTACCCTACAGAAAAGTAGG
>NW_027185903.1:106239-108865 GCF_028583685.1 Petaurus breviceps papuanus | reverse complement strand
GGGGGGGGGGGCAGGATAGGATGGAGGGAAATATAGTTAGTCTTTCACAATATAACTACTATGGAAATGTTATATTGAATTACTTATCTTCCCAGTGGGGGTGGGTGAGGAGGGAAGAAGGGAAAAAATTTGGAACTCAAAAGTTTTAAAAATAAATGTTTAAAAAAAATTTTTTTACATGCAACTGGGAAATAAGATATACAGGCACTGGGGTATAGAAATCCATCTTGCCCTACTAGAAAATTAGTGGGGGGGGATGAGGGAGGATATAAGAGAGAATAGATTGGGCGAAGGAGTATTCAGTAAGCTCACTATTTTGGGGATGAGGTAGGGGAAAGATGAGGAGAAAAATTTGTAACTCAAAATCTTGTGGAAATGAATGTTGAAAACTAAAAATAAATAAATTTTAAAAAAGAATATGGTCTATGTCTTTTGTCTTTACATCACTTGTCATTTCTAGAAAAAAAAATCTCCATATTGGATATTGCCTTGAGAAAAACAGGCACAAACATCTAATACAGAGGGGGTGGCTGGATGACACAGTGAATAAAGTACCAGCACTGGAGTCAGGAGGACCTGAGTTGAAATGTGGCCTCAAACACTTAATATAAAACTAGCTGTATGTCCTTGGGCAAGTCACTTAACTCCTTCCAAAACAAAACAAAACAAAACATCTAATACAGAGGCTGCCTCTGATAATATATACAATATTCTGCCCTTGTGGTCCCCACATCTCTGTTGTGAAAAGAGAAGCATGTTGCATCATTTGTTCTCTTTATTCAAGGTTCAGATTCCTTTTAGCAATTTTTTTTTTCATTTATATTTTTGGTCTTCATCTTAACTTTTCTAAAAAATGGAATGTTTTCTTCTGTCCTAAGATTCCTCTCATATTCTTCAAGATCTTTCAAATATCATTGATGTGGCTTAAATCTGTTGGTTCTTTTCATATTCTAGGATGCCATTCATCTCTATCTGCTAACTTGCACCTATTGAAGATAGCTAGATGCTTACCCTTACTTACTCAGTTTCTATTCTCTGCTACATTTATGTTCTATCCTTATCAGTCGGAAGATCATTCTCCTTGAAAGAGAAAAAAGGAATAAAGTAAGAACCCAGTTATATTAGCTTTATCTGTTAAAATCAGCCCTTCATGCAATCCTGTCCTTTCTGCCTCTGCCCACAACATAGCTAAAATGCTTTTTGTTTTCCTTAGCTCCAGCCTCAGCTGGAGCCCCTAATTGCTAGCCTTAGGGGCTCATTCTTTAGCTTCATTCTTTGCATTGTCATTCCTGACATAGTTCTTATAGGATCATGCTACAATTTTTACATTCAACCCCCATTACTTGACTTTGTCTTTACTAAAGCCTGCATTGATGTGTTCCTTGTTCATCCATTTCAGTCTCTACCTTTTCTCAAAATCTCATGCTCAAGAGCACTAACTTTCCCTTCAGTGTATTAGTACATCAAGCACTATTTATTCTTTCTCTGAACTTTAACAAATCTTTTCTCCTAAAATATAAGGTATATGTCAGATTCATGTCTCACTTCCATTTCCATTACAAACTCTTGGATGGAGTGGTCACCTCCAAGGTTCCTGTCATTATGTCTGCAACTATTTTTCCTTTTTGGTCAAAATTGAATCAAGAATAACACTTGCCATTGTTGCTGCTTCCTCTACCTTTTTTTTTTTTTTTGCCATTTGGAAGACATTTGAGGTTCAGTGATTTGCCGAAGGTCACATGGCTAGTTTTTGTGTTGTGTCTGAGGCCAGATTTTAGCTCAGGTCCTCCTGATTCCAGGACTGTATTCACTGCACCACCTAGCCACCCCACTTCTTCTACTTCTTAAAGAATGAATTGTGGGCAGCTAGATGGCGCAGTGAGCAAAGCCCCGGCCCGGAGTCAGGAGGACCCGAGTTCAGTTCCGGCCTTAGACACTTAACACCCACACAAAAAAACTAGCTGTGTAACTTTGGGCAGGTTACTTAAACCCAAATTGCAAAAAAAAAAAAAAAAATGAGTTGAATATGAAGCTAAGTCATAAGTTCATTGGCTTTTGTCAGAGAATACCAGCAGATGTTCAGTTCCCTGGCATTATTGTCCTCTGATGTCAGATTGTAAACTTTTCTAGACTTATTATCTAATTTTTCTCTGCTGTTATACACCCTTATTCCAGTGGACCCATGATCTCAGTGACATGGGTATTCACTTGAGTGATGTACATTATAATTGATCCATGCCTGCCCATCTTATGGGATATTTGTCCACACATTCCAACAGGTTTGCCACAGCTCAGCATGTTAGGGGCCTTCCTTAAGCTCTCTTGACATCTCAAGGATAACAGTGGAGCTAGTGAGATATTTATCAGTTGTCTTTTTTTTGCTACATAGTCAGGCTATCTTTTTAGATTTATTCCTGCATTTGTAATGTGCTTTGATGGGGGAGGGGGAGGGGTTTATGGGTGGTGCCATGGTTGCTTTGAATGAATATGTATACGCTTGATGGGGTGATCTCCATATAAGGCCATGGGGTGATCACCATATAAGGTTATAAATGTAAGACTGCGATGTGATTGGCTCGGACTCGCTATATATTTTCTCGTGTGAGAGGGCTCTCTCTCTCTCTCC
>NW_027185903.1:39935-106229 GCF_028583685.1 Petaurus breviceps papuanus | reverse complement strand
TAGGGCTAGTCGTCTAGATCTGTTGCAAGGGTAAACGCCCGCAACAGTGCTTACTTGTTTCCACCTTATGTTCACCATTTGGGCAATCCTTCATTTTAGTACTTTGAAGACTGTAATGATCCATTACTCACAGCCATAAAATATCACCAGAAGAATATTAGTTTTAAAAGGTTGAGTTTTCATTGAAAGAACTGCAGTTTCCCAGTAGCAATCCAACTTGTTCATTCTGGTATACTTTAAAATGTCTTTACCTTAATTGATTATGATCAAATGCTTTCTGCCATTTTTATCCCCTCAGGATCTTGGATTTCTTTAAAAGTATATTTTCTTAATATCCAAATACCCATTTTTATCTCTTTTTTTTTCCCTTTTGGATAAGGCATATCTTTTCAAAGACAAATCCTAGCCCATCATTCTGTGTGCTTTATAAGTCAAAATTGCCTCAGTATATTAACTTGTGTGGCTTTGGATTTTGTCACTGACTCTATTTAAATATTTCTCCCATTATTTTTACTGATTCTTCTGATCTTTCTCCTATGTAGTACCTGCTTGTTGCTTTCTTTGATACTAGGTTTATCAGAAATATGTGGACAGTTTTCTCCATTCCCTTTCAGTTTAAATAACCTTTTGTATTTGGTAAGCAGGTAAATGTTTCCTTTAGAAAGGACTTTACTTGTCCTTTCTAAAAGTAGCTTGGTGGTATAGTACATAGAATGCTGGATTTGGAGTTAGGGAGGCCTGAGTTCAAGTGCTGCCTTAGATTTACTAGCTGTGTGACCCTAAGAAACTTGTTTAGCCTTTCTGTGTAGTTTTCTCATCTGTAAAATGAGAAAGTTGGACTTGATGTACTCTGGAATCACAGCTACAAATATATGTATGATCTTTGACAAGAATTTATCATTCTGTTTTTAACTATGGCCTAGTTAAATAAAGTCTTCTTAAATACATCTTAGCTTTTCAATTCCAGATCTACTTTCTCTTAAATCATTAAATTTGTGCTTTTTTCCCAATACAATCAGTAAAATTCATGCAAATTGCTTCCCAAAACAAAACAAAACAGAGTTTATACAGAAGTCTTGCTACTTAAAGGATAGTTGCATCACCCTGACCCATAGGTAGCTATTGATCTGCTCAGTATTTCAAATTATGGTACAAAGAAGCTTAGTGTTCAGTAAAATGATAATCCATTATCATAAACATACATATACAGTACAGGGTGGGAAGCTGGTTCATCACAGTGAGACTGGGGCATTTGATATAGGTAAGAGGGGCTAGAAATTTTGTCATGGTAAACTGACATACCATGAGGTTGAACTAGGGGCACACACTGGAGCAATTTGATGAATTCTTCCTGTGTGAGTTTTTGGAGTTTTGAAATGAAACGTGATTATTTTCCTAGCCGATATCAGTTCCTAAATTTGGCAGCAAAGGCCTTTCCAAGTGGAAAGGCTTTTCCAAGTAGGCAAACCACTATAGCAACCCAGGACCTGTACTAGGAAAGGGGAGAGGAGGAAATCCATGCACAAAATATATCCAAAAGAGCTTTATTAGAGGATGTTCTGTACAGACAGCCAAGGCCTTGGATGCAGTTACAAAATTCTAAGTAGTATAAATTTATACACGTACAATAGTATAATAAATATATACATATTATTTAAAAGGTTACATGAAAACCACAAATCAAACACTATGAAATTAATTGCCACAGTCATAGTTTAATGTGTACTGTGGATAACTGGTCTTTTGTTGCCAAGTCACACCTCTTTCCTTTGCAGCTTCAAGTAAGGAAGGACTACTTAAAGCTGTCTCCTTGAGAGTGAGATAAGTCAAAAATTCTAGTATCTCCAGCCCATCTATGGTGGCTCTAAACACATGGCCACTTGTCTATAGTATTTGTTCTTTTTTGATCTTAGGCAAACTACTATTCAAAGGTGAGTGAGTCCGGGTCACGACCTTAGGAGTCTGGGAAACACAGACATATGACAGCCGCAGCAGTGGCCAATGGTAGTAGTAATGAAAGCAAATACTGAAAAAGTTAAGGACAGTAACCATTTCAAGGAGTATGGTCACTCGTGGCTGACAGATTCTTGGCTATGTACTCTAAAAAGTCACCAACCCTCAGATCCCAGCAGAGAGCTACATATAAGGGAAACTACATGAGGCATCAGGGGAGAAAAGGACTTCTGGGACCTTGTCAATCGCCTTGCTTCCCACCAGAGACCATGCCCTGATGGTTTCATTCCCATCATCTTCACAACTTGTACTGAAGAGCCCCAGTGTCTTGATTAGTGACTAACTTGGCCTGTTTTTTCCAGTAAAGTTCTACCCATGCTTCACTTCCTATTTGCTGGCCTGTCTCCACGCACAACCTCACCAACCTCCTTAAGGCTCTATGCAATCCCCTCCCACCTTCACCTTTTCCCCTCGCATCTTCAGCTCTGGAACCAAATTAACCTTGCCATTGTTCTTCAATAGTGTGTCAGTATATTACCTTACAGCCTCACCATCTCTGGCAGTGCCAAAGTACCCGTCTCTGATCGCCTATTGGAATGGAAGCCTCTTATGGACAGGGACTATCTTTGTTTATGTATTTGTATCCTCAACATTCAACACAGAGTTTGCCACGCAATAAACACATTCATTCACAGATAGAGAAAGATAGTCAAGCCTTACATGGTTCACTATCAAATTCCACAAGTCATTTCTTCCCCCAATTTATCCAGCTACTAGTTTGTTGCTATAATATGGAGCTAAGTTATTGCCAGTTTTTATAATAGCAGGTAAGATGGGGGTAAGGATATAAGATTTGTAGGGGACAGACTACATTGTTGACTATGCAAGTTTGTAAGGGGGTAGATCTGTTCTGCCCTGATTATTATTAATTGCCACAGAGGGTGGCAGACCCTCTGATATAATACTGAGATACAGAAGAAAGTGGGGCCCATGCCAGCTTGGTAGTAAATAAGTTTTGTTTGGATTGATTTGGGGAGCTCACTCACAAGAGGCCAGTCATGGGTGGCAGCAGGACAATGTAAAATGGATTCCTACACCAACCCCAGTTTAGGCCAGATATTACATAGAAACAGGAAAAAAAGAAAGCATTGTACCAGAGATGGCCCAGGGTCACATGAAAGTTCTCCCATGGGATAGTTGGAACTTCTTTTGCTGCATTCTCTGTGGAGTCATAAGTCACATTTCTAGGCTGTGCCTCACACCATACACTCCACCCCTGATGACCTGCTCATAACAGTCTTTCTGACAGTATCTTCCACAAGGTTCCCTGAATGGTACACAAGCAGTTTTGTTAACATGGAGGAAAAAAAGGAGCCTCCCAGTGAGTACTATTGGAGACACAATTCACGACAGCAATACTAGCACAAGTTGGGAAACAACATGACTAATAAGAAAATTACCACAATTGTTACAATTTTCTTCCCTCCCATCCCAGAGAAAGAAGAATCAATGACATTTCAGAATTAGTGGGAGAACTGGATTTCCAATTTGTTACAGGCTAGCTAAATATCTGAACTAAGTTCAGAGAAAAAGAAGCATGACTTGGGCAATTTTACAATACATTGGGGGTGATACAGAATAGACAATTACAAAATTGAATCAAAATTATTTGATTTTCTCAATTTCCCTCTTTTGTCAATGGGACACCTGTCACAATCTTCCCTGGCTAGTTTGTGTAAGAAAAAATCAACCAATCACAGTGCAAACCTTAGTAAACATCTAAAACCATGGACTAATTGTAGAGGTGAAACATAAAGCCAAAATAGCACAATAATGATCAATATTAACTAATATCAAGTTATTTTGTATTTTAGTAATCCACTCCTAATGTCCATTCAATTGACACATTTCATCTTGGATCTCAGATGTCTCATATAGTCATCTGGTCTCTGGAAACATCTTCTCTAGGGGCAGCTCTGAAGTACTTTAGTACTAAGATTTGATTGTAGAGTCTCCTTAGATGTTTCTGCTAAAATCTTTTACAAACAGATCTCAATACAAGTAAGTACAGCCTCTCAAATTTTACTTCTCCATTAACTAATTTATGTAATGAAAACTAGCTCAGACTTTATGGTTCTGATAGTATTAACAATAGAGCTATAAGGACATCAAATTAGGAACACAGGCCCTGCTATCTTGGTAGTAAATAGTAAAACCTATTTATTATTGGACTAATTGGAGGAATTTACTCACAAGAGGCCCGTCATGGGTGGCAGTGTAACAGTGTAAAATGGATTCTTACACCAAGCCCAGGTCAGGCCAAAAAGCAGAATAAAGAAACAGAACATATATAGAGAAACAAGACAAAGAAGGCATAGTGCCAAAGATGACCGAGGGTCACATGCAAGTTCTTCATGGGATAGTTGGAGCTTCTTTTGCTGTTTACATTTACTCAAGGTAGTTTACATTCTCTGAGAAGGTTATGTTTCCAGCCTCTGGTTCCCCTCATACAGGAAGAGAGAAGGAGGAATACTCTAAACCTGATCCTGCTTTATCAGTATGGCATTCTTATCTCCCTCTCTCCAGCCTTCACTAACACCATACTACACAGTGAGTTATTAAATGCAAAAATAAATATGGGCCTAAAACAAGGACTGAACCTGGACTGATTAGAAATGATGGTATGAAAGCCTTCTTTGGCTTTATGAGTTAGATCCAAGGCACGTTTTGAAATGTGTTTTATTTGCCACATTTGGTTACCTAACAAAAATGGTTTATGCATTTTGTCCTCTGAACCACTGGCTTCAAGTTGAAAGGCCTAATTATGGACAGCTCACAAGGCAAGAGACATGACACTAATTTCCCATTACTGCTGTCCTTCCAAGAAAAAAAA
The DNA here is from genome assembly GCF_028583685.1 of Petaurus breviceps papuanus. Taxonomy (NCBI): domain Eukaryota; kingdom Metazoa; phylum Chordata; class Mammalia; order Diprotodontia; family Petauridae; genus Petaurus; species Petaurus breviceps. The sequence goes on along the minus strand of NW_027185903.1, from coordinate 101,383 downwards.
CCAAGTTGAGAGGGAAGAAGATTGTGATACGAAGGTTCAGTGTGGGGAAGTCTGGAGCTCAGGTCTGAGTACATCATGTTCCTCTTTCCAGAAACAACTTTGAACAACCCAAAATAGGTCTCCATCCTATCAGACATAAAATATCTACCTCAAAAGAACAACTTGGAAAACCATAAGGTATATCATGAAACCAAATCTGCAACTTGGTCATAATTATGTTGGCATCCACACTACCATGTCATCTTACCTACTTCCCTTGTCTTTTAGAGGCTGTGTGCTGTAGTGGAAAGTGCTTAATTTAGTCAGAGGGTCTGGGTTCAAATTCTACCTCTGCCTCTTTATTGCCTGTGACCTTAGGCAAATCATTTCACCTTTGAACCTTGTAATGGGAATGCAAATTTGGAAGATCTTCCCTGCCCCTAGGCTAAAGTGCACCTGAAGCCTGGGGAGGGAGGCTTGTTTTTCAGTAGATACTTTTTTATTGGCCAGTGGGTCAATAAGGTTGTTACATTCTCTGAGCCAGGAGAAGGCTATATAAACCCTGATGTGTAGCTGTGTTTTGGGGGCTCACTTTGAGAAGTGTTCTGTGATTTGATCTGTATTCTGGGAAGCCGTTGTCCAGAGCCCCCCAGCTTTGAAAAACCCAGATGTGGAAACCCAGATGTTGACTGGGTATGGATGTAATGGTTGGACAGTTTGGAAATCTGTCTACTTGATCTATTTCTGTCTTGATAATTCTGCCTGTATACTTTGAAGTTCGGGGTGCTGACCTTTTCTCTTGAACAAGGTAAACGATATATGTCTGACTGATTAAAGTAAGCTTGTTAACCCATTTTGAGTTGCTTTCCTTTAACAAAGCAGATCCAAGAACCTGTGGTGGAAGCAACCCTGAGGACCCTTGCAAGGGTGCTTGCTGCTACAAACCTCAATTTCCTTATATGTAAAATAAGAGGATTGTATTAGGTGACTTCTAAGGTCTCTTCCAACTCTTAAGTCTATGATCCCTTCTACCCATTGTCCCTTCCCGAATACTACCTTAAGCCCCAGGGTATGCTGGCTTTTGTGACCTGAAGTAGGACTTAGGTCCTACCAAAACCTGGTTAAACCTCTTTCTGTTTACCTCAGTTCATTTTCTATAAAAGGAAGCTTGATCAGGATTCAAGCTGGAAAAAAAAAAAGATAAAGCATGGACCAGGAGTTATAGCTAATCAGTTTGGCTACAATCTAATAATGTCAGGCATCAAATTCACCTCAGAGACTTTTGCAGGGGCCAAGGAAAGGCAAGAGTTAGAGGGAAAAAAATTCTAGGCACCCACAAGCCTTTGGAAATCAAGTAAATTAGGAGCATTAAAACCTGTTGGAAATTTCATGCTCAGCCTTTGAGAATGACAGGTTGAGTGAAAAGCAGTCATATGATTTCCACACCATTTTTGCAGTCCTCACAGGGGATCCAAAAGACAGGGTGAAGAACTGCGATCCTGATAGGTCCCCATTTTAAAAGTGAGACAAAGACTGGAAACCAGGATGAGGGATAGTTTAGACTCATCATCACTGCATCTGTAGCAGGAAAATAGAGGGGGGAGGGAAGAAATAGAGGGACTATTTTTCTCTCTCCTACATATTTGCCTCATACTGCTTTTATAGATCTATCTCTCTGTGATCCATTTTCCTTCCTTTATAATGTCCAAATTGTGGGGGAAAGCTTTCTTGCTTCTGCTCACTTCACTAAACATCAATTCACGTAAGTTTTTCCAGGTTTTTCTGAAATCTGCCTGCTCATCAATTCTTCTGTTACATTCATATAACTACAGCTTGTTCAGCTATTTCCCAATTGATGGGTATCCCCTAAATTTCCAATTCTTGACCACAACAAAAAGAGCTTCTACAAGTATTTTTGTACATGTGGGTGCTTTTCTCATTTTTGTGATCTCTTTGTGATACAGATCTAGAAGTGTTCAAAGGGTATACATATTTTTATAGCCCTTTGGGTATAGTTCCAGATTGCTCTCCAGAATGGTTGGATCAGTTCACAACTCCACCAACAAAGCATTAGTATTCTAATTTTCCCATATTTTCTCCAACATTTATCATTATCCTTTTTTGTCATGTTAGCCAATCTGATAGGTGTGAACACATCACTTCTTAAGGCATAATAATACTCCACTACAGTCATGTACCAAAATTTGGTTAGCCATTCTATTCCCCAATTGATAAACATCTATTTTGTTTCCAATTCTTTGTTAACACAAAAAGTACTGTTATATATATTTGGTTTATATGAGGACTTTCTTCTTATTGATGACTTCCTTGAGGTATAAGCCCAACCTCAGAATCTCTGGTTCAGAGGGTATAGACATTTTAGTCACTTTATTTAGTCCTCCAACCTCAAGTTTTCATCCTAATTCTACACATCACATCCACTGTGTCCTTTTTAATATCTGTTTCATAAGCAAAAAACTTCCTTTCATGTTAAATATATTCTGCTCCCACTCCTTCCATTTACTAGCTCATACTGAAACCTGCTCCCCCCCTTTCCCCCTGTGATGACACAGCCTCTGTAGACACCCTTGTACCCTTGTACCACTCTGTGGACACTCCATGGCCACATCTTTGCTCATTCTCTTTGGCTTACAGGTTGAGGCCAATGAGTTGAAATACTCTTAGCTCCCCATTTCCAGTCACTCAGTAAGCTCTCTTCCTTTGAGGTTCATGTATTAATATCTTCCACCCATTCAAAATTCTGGTGGCTGTTATCTACAATTCACCAGGTCACTTTCCTTGCTTCCTCAATTACTTTGATACCTGGCTTACAATTTTTATCTCCTCCCCAACTCTTGCCTTCATACTAGAGAACTTCAATATACATATTGATTCTCCCTCAAATATGCTAAACACTCAGTTATTAAACCTACTTCCTTCCCATGAGTTACCCCTTCTGCCCACCTTAGCCATACACAAAGTCATATACTTGATCTTGCCATCACCCACAGATGTAACACCTCCATGTTCAAGAATTCCAAATCCCTATATCTGACCATAATCTATTGACTTTTCACTTCTCCCTCTGCCTTCTCTTACATAATCCTACTCTTCATCTATACCATGACTACCAATCCCTTGAACCCTCAATTTTCTCCTAGGCCATCTCCCCTGCACTAGCCATTCTCTTTTCTTCTTCCCATCTGTAGCAGCAAGCACCCCAAGCGTCCTCAGGGTTTGCTGCCAGCACAGGTTCTTGGATCTGCTTTGTTAAAGGAAAGCAACTAACAAGCTTACTTTAATCAGTCAGACATATATCGTTTACCTTGTTCAGGGGAAAAAGGTCAGCACCCCGAAGACAGAAACAGATCAAGTACACAGCTTTCCAAACTGTCCAGCCATTACATCCAAGCCAAATCAACATCTGGGTTTCAACATCTGGGTTTTTCAAAGCCGGGGGGCTCTGTACAATGGCTTCCCAGAATCCAGATCAAATCACAGAACACTTCTCAAAGTGAGCCCCAAAACAAAGCTACACATCAGGGCTTATATAACCTTCTCCTGGCTCAGAGAATGTAACAACCTTTTGGACCCACTGGCCAATTAAAAAGTATCTACTGAAAAACAAGCCACCCACCCCAGGCTCCAGGTGCACTTTAGCCTAGGGGCAGGGAAGATCTTTAAATTTGCATTTCCATTACACCATCTTAACTCTTTGGTAAATCAACTTGACTCTACACTACCCTTCTCTCTTGAATTCCTAGCCCTCTTATTGTAACACTGATTACACCCAGCCAAGTCTTAGCCTTAGATCTCTGCAACCATTTCAGTTCATGATCCTACTCTCCCCAGCAGCTCTTCCAAATATTTTTTCCAACTATTTTCACCCCTCATCACACCCTCCATGGTTCTCTCTCTCCGCCCCCCCCAAGAACCTTGTCCCTTGTCTCATTTTGCAGAAAAAAAAAATTGAAGCTAATATCGTGTTTCCCCGATAATAAGACACTGTCTTATTATTTTTTTCAGACAGAAAAACACCAGAGTGCTTATTTTCAGGGGAGGGCTTATTTTAATGAACATTGACAGCAATTTTAATAAACAGGTAAATGTGAACAAAAAAATGTACCTTTATTCAATAAGCAAATCACTGGGGAAGAACAGGATGATGCGCTCACTGCTGCAGCTCTGATTGGATGCAGCTCGGAGTGCGGAATGCGTTTCACGGGGGGGAGGGGGGGACGGTGCATACAGAGGGTACCGTAATGTAGTATGTAGCGCAGGGGATCTCAATAGGGCTTATTTTCGGGGGAGGGCTTATTTTAGAGGAATCTTACACAGTAAGGGGAGGGCTTATTTTTGGGATAGGTCTTATTATCGGGGAAACACGGTAGTTATAAACTCTTTCTTCCTCATTTTCTATCACGCAGATGCTTTCTTTCACTTTTTCCTCTTCCACCTTTCTCTCCCATAATGAAGTGGCCTTACTCCTTACCAAGGCTAGTCCCTCTACCTGTTCATGTAATCCTATTCCTTCCTGTCTACTCTAACATATTGCCCCCTGTAGGAAGCCCAGAAGGCCTGATCCATGATCCAGGTAATTAATAGTGGCTAGCTCCAAAAGATTTCCCCTGTGATGTGGCCTTTGAAGCTAGCTCTGGAGTTTTCCTTTGTGATGCGGCTGCATTTAAAAGAACTTACCTGATTGCTGAAATCAAAGGCTCTGCCCTAGGATTTTAGCCTTTAGGTGTTAGATCCCAAATCAGATTAGATTCATTCTGTTACATCCAGGACATGAAGTACTAAACAGTGTTAAGAAAACTAGAGTTACATTCTTTTGTCTCTTTGCTCTATAAAAACCTTGTCCAAAGAATCAATAAATGGAGTTCTATCCTGAACTACCCCCTGGTTTGGTTAATCTTTATCACATCTCTGCTCACACTTGGTGCAGGCACCAAGTGGTCCCCGGCAAGTGGCGCCCAATGTGGGGCACATAGGAACCTGAAAGGAAGGTCGCCAAGGAGACTGCCATTACATCCAGAAGGAGTTCCACAAGTCACAAGTACACAGGGTAAGGCAACCTTTTTCAGTTAACTTTTTTTAGTCATTTTGTTTCACCAGGCTGATATGGGGATTTTCAAGCTTTCTATCACCATGGGTCAAATGCATGGAGTATAGTTCAAAGATTGGGAACAATATCTTCAAGTATTAAAGAAAATAGTGAAAGAAAGGGGGTTTGCTATTATGAAGGAACAGTTACAGGAGTTTTTAGTGTGTGTGGAACATAGCTGCCCCTGTTTTCCAAAGGTGCCTTAGATTTAGTAAAATTGGAGGCAGTAGGGAGACAGATGAGTGAGAGACTAATAGAGGAAGGAACCCAGCAGTTCCCCATTTCTGCCTTTTTTCTACGGAAATATTATATTAAAGATATGTTTAACATTAGAAATGAAAGTGCCAAAGGTGGCTCAAACAATTAAGTGTGATGCAGCTGTCTCTACACAGTATTTATAATGCAACTGGATTTTCCTTGGAATGTTGGTATCTCTTTTACTCCCCCTCTCTTTTCTTTCCCGCCAGAACACAAATGGCTGGCTGGAGAGGAGAGAGAATGAGACAGAAAAGGTATTTTATTATATAGTGCATATGATGGTAATAGCAAGTCAAAGAGTATACAAGAAGTATCAGGATAGAATTAGAAAAAAATAAACTATTTGCATGAAAAGTGTGAACAGAAGTTTTAAGGTTTGAAAATCTCTTTCTCCTCATATAGACTCTGGCCAAGTTTGATTATGGAAAAAGCAACAAAAAATAAAAAGAGAATTTTTTCCCTCAGATCAAAGAAGCAGACTAATGAGCATTTAACCATTTTCTGCCTCACCTAAAAGAGAAAAGTTTTGTGTATCAGGATGCAACCGAAAGTTAATTGAATTCATTCTGGTTATTTTTGAAATTGTGAAAAGTGTCACTCCTAACTTGATGCTAAAGATAAGTCAGAATTTATTATACTATTTTACATTAAGGAAATTTGAGAACATACAAAGATCTGAAAAAGAAATACCTCAGAGGTGAAGCTTTGGGCTCTCCAGTTCAGGGAAGAGGAGACAAGGCATCACTGGATTTTTGTCCAGAGTCCCCATGCCTGTAACTGGCAAGTTAAAAGCTCTCACTTACAAAGAAATTTTTAAGAAATAAACATAGAAATAAAGTTAACTGAAGTAAAAGTTAAAACAGCTGAAAAAAATTTTATAAAAATTTATTAAAGTCTCTCATCCCAGATCAGATTAAAAGAGAGCGTGCCGAAGAATAATAGGGAATTTGAATTACCCTCCCCAATCTGGCTAAAGGGAGGAGGCATGCAAATTATATCAAGGGCCTCACTGACAACAGCCCTGGGACACCCTGAAGCCCACACTTCTAGGCAAGCAGATGAACCTCTCCTTTCTAACCCTTGAATCCACAATCAGCTTCTGCAGCTGTGAGGAGAGGAGAAAAACCTCTGCACTTGATAAGCTTAATTCTCTATCAGTAATTTTTGCATGTAATGATTTAGAAATACAGTTAATGTCATAAAATTATTGTGTTATTATGGTCTTCCTAAATTGTAGTAAAATTCTATTATATATTAAAAATTGAATAATCATTATTAGCCAGAAATAGTGTTAGATAAAGCAAATTTTTAATCAGATTTTTGTTGAAATTTTTTTCTTTAGAAATTGGGGTTAAGTAACTTGCCCAAGGTTACACAGACAGTTTTTGTGTGTGTGTGTGTGGGTGTTAATTATCTGAGGCTGGAACCAATCCTGGGTCCTCCCTACTCTGGGGCTGGTGCTCTTACTCACTGCACCACTTAGCCGCCCCAATTTTTGTTGAAATTAAAAGGATAGAGGAAAAATTTGTTTAAAAAAAGTTATGTCATTTTATCAGTTCTGATAAACCCTGTTTTATAATGTTTATATCTGCTATATAGAAAACCAGGCATTTACACCTTTACCAGTAGTTTAAAAGGAACTTGCTTTAGTTACGTAGTTCTTAAATAATGAACCTAACTTACTAAGAAGTTGCAAAAGATTAATAAGGATTTCTAACAATTGGCTTTTATACCAGGATAAATTTAAATTTGAGAAAGAAAAATTTTAAATGAAATGCCTTATGTATTAAAGACCTAGTAAATCTTTACTGTTTATTATAGCTCCATGAGAATAAAATTAACTGTAATTGGCTCTAAGCTGTGATTGCTGTTTAAGATAAAAAGCACTTATGACTATTTAATTCACATATTCCTACTTTTTTCCTTCCTAGACTTAATTTCTATGATCAGACCAAGTAATCAGTAAAGGATATGAACTCTTTTGTGTTAGCTTACTGGGAAATCTAATATTATTTTTCACCTAAAATTAGAACATGTACAGAAATTTATACAAACTACTTAAGGCTCACCTTAAGATATTCCCATTGTCTAAAGGTATTCTAAAACTAATAGCTTTTAAAAGTACGGTGATCAGCTTCTTATCTGTTACCAATATAAGATTCAATCACTAAACCTTTTTTGGCTAAAAAACTCTGTGATATCTAAGAATTCTGCAATTAACTAGGAATTTAGTTTGTTACCGTGTTTCCCTGATAATAAGACACTGTCTTATTATTTTTTTGGACAGAAAAACACCAGAGGGCTTATTTTCAGGGGAGAGCTTATTTTAATGAACATTGACAGCAATTTTAATAAACAGGTAAATGTGAACAAAAAAAATGTACCTTTATTCAATAAGCAAATCACTGGGGAAGAACAGGATGACGCGCTCACTGCTGCAGCTCTGATTGGATGCAGCTCGGAGCGCGACGTGCGTTTCACCTGGGGGGGGACGGTGCATACAGAGGGTACCGTAATATAGCTTGTAGCGCAGGGGATCACCTTCACTACAGTAGCAATCTCAATAAGGCTTATTTTCGGGGGAGGGCTTATTTTAGAGGAATCTTACACAGTAAGGGGAGGGCTTATTTTCGGGATAGGTCTTATTATCAGGGAAACAGGGTAGTAACACTTTGGGGATTTGTTACTTAAGGACATCTTACACCAACTTAGTTTTAATAAAGCTCAATTTTAAAGGTTTGTTTTTGCTATAAAGAAAAAATCAGGAAAATGGAGAATGCTTACTGACCTCTGAGCAATAAATGAAAGACTAGAAACTATGGGAACCCTCAACCAGGCCTCCCTGCTCCCTCTATGATTCCAGAGGGATGGCCTTTGTAGATAATTGATTTAAATGATTGTTTTTACACTATTCCTTTACATGAAGGAGATTGTCCTTACTTTGCTTTTTCCCTTCCATCAATTAATTTGAGAGCTCCCCATGAGTGATATCAATGGAAGGTGCTTCCACAAGGGATGAAAAATAGCCCTACCATGTTCCAAAAATTTGTTGCGAAGGTATTACAACCTATAAGAGATCAATATCTCTGCACTTACCTTATCCATTACATGGATGACATCTTGTGTGCACACCCTTCAAAAGTAGTTTTATAACAAATACTTCAAGCCACTCAGGTTAGTCTATCTCAATACTGGCTAGTCATAGCCCCTGATTAAATTCAGTTGCAACCTCCATACAATTACTTAGGATACAAAATGAGAGATAAAGTTATTGAGCCTCAAAAAATAGAAATTTGAAGAGATAACTTGAAAACTTTAAATGACTTTCAAAAATTATTAGGAGATATAAATTGGGTACGTCCATATCTTAAGTTTAAAACACACCAGCTAGCTCACTTATTTGATACTCTAAGGGGAGACCCAGCCCTCCATTCCCCTCAAACCTTAATAAAAGAATCAGAAGAACAACTTAAAATTGAGGATGCCATTCAGCAGGGCCAAGTCTCTCAAGAAGACAGTACTAGCCCTGTAGGAGTTACTATATTGGGCACTCCTTTAATCCCTTTTGGGGCCATATATCAACATAAAATATTTTATAATGGACCTATCTTTCCTATCAACATCAAAAAGCTATAGTCACCTATCCTCTATTAGTATCTATGTTAATGAATAAGGCTATTCAATGTTTAATTACTATTTCAGGCTCTCCACCCCCACCCCCTGCCCATATTTATCAACCTTATACTAAAGCCCAAATTGAAATAGTAATCGAAGAAGACCCTTCCTGGCAAATTTTGTTAACCTTTAGACAATACAAACAAATACCCTATTTTACAGTTCATTTCTAATCAACAATGTGTCATTCCCCAAATAAGATCCTCCTCTTTTAAAAGCAGATAACACTTTTACTGACACCTCAGATAAACATATAGCTACCTATTTCGTTCCACCTAAGACTAAAAGTTATTTCTACTCCTTTTTGATCTACCCAAAATAATGAAATATTCACTATTGTATGTCTTTTAAAAGAACAACATCAACCCCTTAATGTTTTTACTGATAGCAAATACTGTTATTATATTATAAAGAACATTGAGACAGCAAATATTAGGTATTCCAATAATCAAGAGTTATATCAATTATTTTTACAGTTGCAACAAGTGGGAATAAATAGAAAAAAAATCTTTTTTTATATTTCTCATATTTATGCTCACACATCTCTGCCTGGGCCCATTCAACAAGGATTTTTAAATTTTTTATATTACTCAATAACAGGCCCGGCAAATAGTTAAATTTTTATATTATTCGAGAACAGGCCCAGCAAATAGTTAAATCATGCACAAAATGCCTTCCACACATACTTTCCCCCTTTTCCATAGCTATTAATCCTAGAGGTTTAAAACCTAATAATCTTTGGCAAATGGATGTTTCTCATTATCTTGCCTTTTAAGAATTACAGTATATTCATGTGACAGTGGACACTTTTTCCTCATACACTGGAGCTACACTTCAGTCAGGAGAAGCAACACATCACATTATTGACCATTTATTCCATTGTTTTTCAATCTTAGGTACACCTAAAGAAATAAAAACTGATAATGCTCCTGGTTATACTAGTCAGGCTTTTGTTACCTTTTGCAGAACTTTTACCATTAAACATATTACAGGTATCCCTTATAATCCTAAGGGACAAGCCATAGTTGAACAAAGAAACAGAGACATAAAAACATTTTTAGATAAACAGAAAGGGGGGGAGTATGTGACCAAAGGATATACAAGAAGGAATATAGATCTAGCATTATATACTATAAATTTTTTGACATTAGATGAGGATGGAAAAACCCCAGCAAAAAAAGTTTCAAAGAGTTAAAAAAAAAAAGATAATACTAAAGGACAGGTAATGTGGAAGGATCCATTAACTCATAAATGGAGTGGTCCTGACCCACTGTTAACTTGGGGATGAGGATTTTCTTGTGTCTTTCCAAAAGAAGCTGAAAAACCTGTGTAGATCCTGGAAAAGAGTGTTTGCACATGTGAATTCCTTGGCAGACAAGATGGGGAGTCTGAGACTTAGGGGTCACAAAACGAGAAGAGTACAATGGGCAAAAAGAAGGAAGCAGAGAACCAAGACTGAACTGTGTTCCAGAAAGTCCTGGTCTAAATCTATGGTGACTCTTATGACTGCTATGGCCACACTTTCACTGAGTATGCCCGGGGTGGACGGAGCCCAGCACTGGACTTATTTTCCTTTCCTTCCCTAGCTTAGGCTAGTTATATGGATAGATAAGAGAGGACAAATATATACTAACAACACCCAGCTTATGGGAGGACATGCATACCCGTTTCCAATGAATTTTTCTCAAAACTATAATATCTCTGCACTTGCCACACACACGCCTATTTCTGTTATCATTTTCATTGCCCAGCACCTTGTATTAAGCTTGTAGCTTAAGAAAAGTGGGTTCGTGGTACTCAAAAGAATCAATCAGGGGTTTGTTGGCAAGTAAACAAACTGGCTATTAATGGGATCACTGCATCCACTTTCACTCATTATCCTTCTGTCCCTCCCTGTTGAAATAATACGAAGAAATGGCCTCATTTTCTACCTTGGCTTAAATGTCATTTAGAAAGGTCAGAGAATATTACTGTAAACTGTCCTTTGTGTCCTATATTGTTTAATTGGGGGAATACAGGAAAAAAGAATACACCCAGTGACTCTTTCATCAGAGCTTTTCCAGAGGACTTAATACAGACACTTGAAGGTCAAGAATTTCCAGGGTTTTGGATGGCTTTTGCTGCCCTGGAAACCAACAATTATATTGCTTTTATGGGAACAACTAAAGGCAGCCTATTTTTAGAAGACAATCACTCTGTAATTGCTGCATGTCTGAAAGCACCCCAAGTATTTTTGACTGCTTCTACTTATACTGACTGTGTTGAGAATATTGGAGAATGTATGAACATAACTACTGGGGGTCAGGATTCATATTGTTACTTGTAAAAATTGTAATTTTGGGGTGGCCAGGTAGCACAGCGAGTAAGAGCACCAGCTCCAGTGTCAGGATGACCTGGGGATCAAATCTGGGCTCAGATACTTAGCACCACACCCAGAAATAACTGGCCGTGTAACCTTGAGCAAGTTACTTAACCCCGATTGCATAAAAAAAAAAATTGTAATTTCACACAATGTAAGAGACCAACAGTATGTTATGGTAGTAGAAACAACAATCTTTTGCTGTTTTCCCCATTAATTTATCTCATGTATGGTACCCATTGGCAGGAGAGCATAGTTTAAATTTAATCAGTGAGGCTTTAAAATGAAAAAAGCATTTTATAGGGCTTTTAATTTTAGAATTAATATCCTTAGTTACTTTAGTGACCACAGCTACACTATCAGCTGTGTCTTTATAATCTACAATTCATACGGCTCAATATGCTGAGGAACTTGCAAAAAATTTGTCTAAATCCCTTCAAGTACAAGATAGAATCAATCAGGATACCCAAATGAAAACAGATTTATTAGAACAGACTATATTATATATAGGAGATGAGGTAGAGAACCTTAAGGCTCAGTTATTTCTATGATGTGATTATAGATATACATATATTTGTGTCACCCCTAGCTTATATAATTTCTCCCATCCCAACACCACATGGAACAGAATTAGAGACCACTTAATGGGAGCGTAGCATGATTCCAGTATCACCATGGAAATAAGAGCTTTCCATTACATTATTGAAGATATTGAATATAGTGGGATCCATGGGATTGACCCAGAAGTAGTTGCAAAAACAATTGACTCGTTGAAAAAAATCTCTCCATTTCAGAATATATTAGCTCTTAGTATGCATTTGCTTCCTATATTAATCATTATAATAATCTTTTGTATATTTGGATCATGTATTATATGAACAATGTTTCATAATATCTAGGCTTTAGGCATTGAATTACATGCCCTTAAACTATTGTCAAAAAGGGGGGAATATGTAGGAAGCCAAAAAGACTTGATTCAGGATCCAGGTAATTAGTGGTGGCTAGCTCCGAAAGATTTCCCCTGTGATGCGGCCTTTGAAGCTACTCTGGAGTTTTCCTTTGTGATGCAGCTACATTTAAAAGAATTTACCTGATTGCTAAGATCAAAGGCTCTGCCCTAGGATTTTAGCCATAAAATGTTAAATCCCTAATCAGATTAGATACATTCTGTTATATCCAGTACATGATGTATACACAGTGATAAGAATACTAGAGTTGCATTCTTTTGTCTCTTTGCTCTATAAAAACCTTGTCCAAAGAATCAATAAATGGAGTTCTATCCTGAACTACCCCCTGGTTTGGTTAATCTTTATCACATCTCTGCTCACATTTGGTGCAGGCACCAAGTGGCCCCCAGCAGCCCCTTCTGTCATCTCCACACTATTACTTATTGGGATCTCTTCCTATCTGCTGGGGAAGATCTTCCTGTTCCGTTAACATCACACACACACACTAACCTGATCTTTGGGACCTTGAAACACTTCTGGTGGGCCATGTGTGGGTTGCAGCAGCAAACCCTAGATATTACCTTGACCTAGTCTACCCCCCACCATCTCCCAATGACAGTAACAGTAGTGGGAAAAAAGGGTACATGAGTTTTGTTGATGTTTGTTTTTCATTCTTGAAGGGGAACACGACATGAAGAAAGGTGCTGCCATGACTTGCACATGAATTAGATTTACGGGAGGGAGAGCTGTGCAAAGTTGCCAGCCTCACTTTCTTCTCTGGAGCCATCTGGGTCCAGTGGCCAGATATAGATCAGGACACGTGGAGATGGTTCTGCTGCAGTGACTCAGTTCTAAACAAGCAGCACTGAATGTCATCTGTGTTGCTGTTCATTTTATTTGCTGCATCATTTCATTTTATTACCAGTGTATACACATTATGACAAACCAAGAAAAAAATTTTATTATGACTTTTAGACCTCTGGCCTGGCATTGAAATTCTTCTGAATGAGAACAGCCTGTAACCACTATTTTCAAACAATGAATGGCTTTAGAAACCAACTTTTGCTGCAGACTTGGTTGTATTAATGAATTCAACCTAGAATTACAAGGCAAAGCAATGCTTCCATAGTGCATTTATACTACAGTAAAGTCAATTAGATGACAATGTTTGAATCCCAAGTTAGATTATGTTTTTCTTTTTTTTTTTTGGAGGGCAATTGGGGTTAAGTGACTCGCCCAAAGTCACCTGGCTAGTAAGTGTGTCAAGTGTCTGAGGCTGCATTTGAACTCAGGTCCTCCTGACTTCAGGGCCGGTGCTCTATTCACTGCTTCACCTTGCTGCCCCTAGATCATGTTTTTCTAAAATCATCAAGCTCATCATTTCTTGTAGCTCAGTAGTATTCCATCACAATCATATACATATGGCTCAGCGAATAGAATGCTAGGGCTGGCTGGAGTCAGGAAGACCTCAGTTCAAATCTAGCCTCAGACACTTATTAGTCATGTGATCCTGGGCAAGTCACCTAACCTCTGTTTTCCTTAATCCACTAGAAAAAGAAATGGCAAACCACTCTAGTATTTTTGCCAAGAAAACCTGATGGACAATATGGTCCACAGGGTCACAAAGAATTGGACACAACTGAACAACTTACATGTGGTAGCAGGAACAGGTGCTTTAGTCACACTCACAAGGATCTAATTGCTTCTGCTTTTTTTTTTCCTGAGCTCAGGTAACTAAAGAATACTTCTGGTAGATACCTTCTTAGTCTTTTTCCTGGCCATCTGTAATGGGAATGGGAATGTGAAGATCTTCTCTGCCCCTTAATAGACCTAGGGGGTGGTTTGAAGACATCCCCTACTTTGTAAGTAAACACTGCCCCCTAATAGGCTGAATATAATCACATGAAGTCTGTGATGGAGGGAATTTGCTGAAGGGTGCAGCAGAGCCCACAGGAAACTTCCCTGCTGTGAAAATAAACTCTTCTCCCTAATAGGCTGAATGTAGTCACATGGAGCCTGTGGTGGGAGTAGTTTTCCTGAAGGGAAGCAGAGCCCACAGGAAGCTGGTGAGACTGTGGGGAACAGAGGAGCTCAGGCAAGGAGATAGAGAGTTTTGTGAGCAAATTTTGATCTTGTATTGATTTGTGGCAAGGCTAAAGGATGGCATGGCTCGCAGTATTATTATGGTTTCTTAATATCTTTGGTACTATGATAGAATCGGCTTACTGGTTTTGGGATTTGGTTTTCTGGTGTCTAAATGCTTCAATTCTATCGTTTATCTGGAGAATCTGGTACATTCTGTGATTGAAAGTCACGCAATACTTATAGTCACGGTCTTTATTGTGATCGTGGGTGCTGTAAATATTGCATTAGTGCTACAACATCCAAGTCAATTCAAGATGTTGAGAGTCCTTCAGTCAGAGCTGACTAAAGCTCCTGAGTCTTTCACTGCCTGTGTGCTAAATTTCCTTTCCATATTATCATTAAATAAACTCATTTCAAGAGTGTTATGTGATCTGTGATTGTCTCCTTTCATTCCAATCTAGAGCCTAAACCACTTACGATTAATCCAAATCCATGGGAAGAAATGAAGGGGAAGTAACTTATTATATCTCATCATCAGGGTACTAATGAAGTTCATAGATATGAAGAATGAGGTAGAGTGAGTGGCTATCACTTGAACAAAACCCTTACTGGAACTAAAGGAAAGTTGAGCATACATACATAAACACACACAGAGTCTGATGTAGAAATACTTTAAGAAGGAGAAGAGAAAAGGACATTTCAAAAAGAAGACAGAATTGGAGATAAACACAAGCAAAACAAATTCATTTCAAAGGTAGGTGATAAAGTAGAGATTAAAAGGAGAGAAAAAGTGATTGGTATATAGCTAGGTGAAAAGATGAGGGGCAAAGGAATGCAAACATTTTGATTAGATTAGATCAACTAGTGTTGATCACATTTCTTGCTTTTCACCATCTCATTCTTCTTTGTAGAATGGGAAGGGTAAGAAATAAAGGAAAAATGTGTAAGAGGATATGATGGCTAGAAATACAAAATCAGCAATAACCATGAACTTGAATGGGATAAATTCACCCACAAAATGGAAGAAGATTGTGATTGGAGTAGAAAGCAGAATTCAAAAGTAGTTTATAAGAAACACACTTTAAATATAAAGATTCACACAGAGTTAAAATGAAGGGATATAGTAGAATTTATTATGCTTCAGGCAAATTCTAAAAAGCAGGAATGGCAATCATGATTTCAGAAAAGGCAACAGTAAAAATAGGGATGGGTAAAAGAAATAAGCAGGGAAGTTATGTTATACTTAAAGGCATTATAGATAATGAAATATCATAATATATTTTACCAAAGGGCACAGCACCTAATTAAAAGGAAAACTAATCAATATGGAGCAATAGACAATAAAACTATAATATTTGGGGACCTTTTAGATCTAGACAAAGCAAATAAAAAGATAAACAAGAAGTTAAGGACCTGAATGGAATTTTAGAAAAGTTAGATTTCTCTGGCAATTATTGAATGGGAATCTCAAAGAGTATTGTATGCATACATATACATGTGTAGGGTTATATTTATACTCATATATACACACATATATATTCACATGTGCATACTTATTTCTATATTTTTCTGTATGTGTGTATGCACATGTATTTCCCCGACTGTGCATAGCACTTTTTCAAAAATTAAACCCATGCTAGGACATAAAAACTATAAAACAAATACAGCAAAGCAAAACTATTTAAATGCATCTACTGACCAGCAAAAATTATAATCAATAAAAGGCCATTTTTAAAGAAAGCAAAAATGGAGAATAAATAATTTAATCCTAAAGAACTGATAGGCCAAAGGACAAAATATAGAAACAATTATTTCAGCAAAGAAAATAATGAGACAACACACACAAACTTTTTGGATGTAGTCAAAGCAATCCTTAAGTGATATTTTAAATCTTGAAACATTTTCATTAACAGGAAATTTCGATCAATGAACTGGGCAACTGAAAAAAGAAAAACAACTACAAAAATCAGAGACAAAGACCAGGACAGCTTTGAATTGAACATACTGACTTCATTATTTTATTTTAAAATCCAAGCTATTTACAATAGAAATTCACATTCACAATCCTTTTTATCTGTTCTTTTTTTATATATGGTTTTTCAAATTCAGAGTAACAAAAAATAAAAATTATTAAAAGACAAAAATTTAAAAAAATTAATTTAAAATTAAAAAATTAAAATACAAATCAGTATTTCTCAACTAAACACAAAAATAGAAATTCTAAAAATTAAATAAGATAAAATTGAAATTAAAGAATTAGGAGCTAGGTTTTTATTTCTGTTTTAACTATAAGATAGACAAACCATTAGCTAATTCAGTTTTTTAAAAGGTAATTGTCAAATTGTCAAAAACAAAAGTGAAAAATAAGAATTTATGACCAATAAAGGAGAAATAAGGAAACTCTCAGAAACTACTTTGCTCAATTATAAGCCTAAAAATTTAATAAGTGAAATTAATAATTATGCACAAAAATATGAAAGATTAACAGAAAAAAACTGGAAAACAAATAATCTCAGGAAATGAAATTGAGTAAGGACATAAATGATCTCCCAAAGAAAAAATTCCAGGAACAGAGGGATTTACAAATGAAGTCTATGAAATATTCAAAGAACAGTTAGTTCCATTATTACAAAAGTTGTTCGCAAAAATTAAGAAGGGATCCTGACAAACTCTTTCTATGCAACAAATATGAGCCTTAGGAAAAACTAAAGCTAAAAAAGAAAACTACAGATTTACAAATACATTCTATCAAATATTCAAAGAACAGTCCCATTATTACAAAAGTTGTTTGCAAAATTTGAGGGATCCAGACAAAAACTTCTATGCAACAAATATGAGCCTAACACCTAACACCTAAAGCTAAAAAAGAAAACTACAGGTCATGATCTCTAATGAATTTCAATACAAATAATATGCAATATTAGCAAAGAGGCTATAGCAGTACATTGAAAAAGAATATATATGTATACATATATATACGTGTGTGTGTGTATGTGTGTGTATGTGTGACCAATTTGGATTTATGCCAGGAGTGCAGGGTTGGTTCAATATTTTAAAAATCATGAACAGACCACATTAACAACATAAATAATTTAAATCACTTTAAATGAAAAGATATAGAAAAAGCTTTTAATAAATTATAACATCCCTTTAAAAAAAACATTAAAAAAGCAGATGAACCTTTCTTTAAATTTGGTAAATAGTATCTAAAACCAAGAATTAGCATAATGGAAAAATGCTAGAGGCCTCCTAGAGAATAAAACAAGGATGTCCATTGTCACCACTATTAATTGACATAGTTCTAGAAGTTTTGTGATTGTATTAAGACAAAATTAGGGGTGGCTAGTTGGTGCAGGGAATAGAATACTGGCCCTGGAGTCAGGAGCACCTGAGTTCAAATCTGACCTCAGACACCTAACATAAAACTAGCTGTGTGACCTTGGGCAAGTCATTTAACCCCAACTGCCCTCCAAAAACCAAAAAAAAGACAAAATAAAAAAACTTAGGGAAGAAGCACACAGAAAGAAGATAAAAAATGTTCTTTGCAGATGATATTGTGGTTTACTTAGAGAACTCTAGAAATTCAACTAAAAATTAATAAATACAATAAAATACAGTAAAGTAACAGGACATAAAAATAAAACCACATAAATCATCAGCAGTCCTACATGTTACCAACAAAACCTTGTGGAAAGAGATAAAGAAATACCATTTAAAATAACTACAGAATTTTCAAACATCTTGAGTTCACCTTGCAACATGCATAGGAACTACATGAATGTGCAAATATCTCTGGAAAAACTACAAAAAAGAAAAATAAAATTCATCTACTAAATGATAATCATTAAATATCATACTTTTGGCAAAAAAGTCTGAACTAATCACACTGCTTTGTCTTGCTTTAAAAATACCTTTTCCTTTGTCAGCACTCCAGAGCATCCTGAGATCATAAATTCCAAATAGACCCTGCTTTGTCTTTGCTCTCTGAATGAGCTTGAAGAACACCTCTCCTTATGTCAACAAAGCAGATGAGGCTTACTTTATGGCCCTTAAGGATGATACCCTTAACTCAAGGCATTAACTTGAGTCATAATGGGACTTTTTATTATCTTAATATTTTTTGGACAAATATTATTTTGTGTAATGTTAATGGTAAAGAAACACAGATATCCTAATAATTTCAATTGAAACTTTGTCAACTCTCTTATTTTATTGTATTTACCATCTATTCAATTAAGAAAATTCCTTTCTCATACAATGATTAAACATTTATGGGGCTCATAAATTTGTGTGACAGCCATCTTGAATTGGGATGGTTTTAAAATGTATTTAAGCCTTTTCATTTCTTTGTTCAATAGTCAGACCTGGTCTGGCTCCTTGTACAAGTCTAGTTTTAAGGGAATAAATGCTGTAACTGTATCTCACTATTTGTTGTCTCCTTTACCCAACCTTTTGAAAAATGTTAACATGGTCAAGAATCTTAAGGGAAATAATGAAAAATGTGAGAAACTGGTCAACAGTATCAAATCTCAATACATACTACAAAATAGTAAACATCAAGACTATTTGGTACTAGAATAGTAAAAAAATAAAATGATCAATGGAACATATTAGGTACAAAAAACCTAAAAGCAATAAAACACTATAGTAGAATAGTGCTTAATAAACCCACGGACACCAACTAGTAGGTTAAATCTTTCCCTGGATGACAAAAAAATGCTGGGAAAACTAGAAAGTCTGGCAGAAATTAGATTTTGTTGAATCATTTTCAGTTAAGTTCAATTCTTCATGACCCCATTTTTGTTTTCTTGGCAAAAATACTAGAGTGAATTGCCATTTCCTTTTCCTCCTTTTACAGAAGAAGAAATTTAGACAAACAGGATCAAGGACTTGCCCAGGGTCATGCAGCTAAGTGCCTGAGGCCAGATTTGACCTCAGAAGTTAATGGAGATGAGACTTCCTGATTCCAGGCCTATCCACTACACCAGCTAGTTACCCTCAGAAATTAGAAATGGATGCATGACCTGAATATGGTACCATTTAACAAAAAAGTTGGAAAAGGAAAAGATAAAAGTTTTACAATTTCAGATAAAGGAAGAGTTCTTGGCCAAATAAATGATAGAGATAATCAAAGGGAATAAAATGCTTAATTTTGATATGTACAATTGAAAACTTTCTACAAAAACGTTAGAATTAGAAGGGAAATAGTTGAATGTGGGGAAAAACCATCTTTGGAGGACATTTTTTCTGATAAAGATCTGCTATTCCATGGATCTAAGGAATTGTAATAAATATATAAGAAAAATGTCATTCTCCAATTTAAAAAAAAAATGACCAACAAGAATAAATGGTTCTCAGAAGGAAAAATACAATCAAATACAATATGAAAACAAAAATCTCTAAATCTGAACTAGTAAATCTAAATCTAATAAGAAAAATGAAAATTAAAATAATTTAGATCCATTAAATTAGCAAAAGCAACCAAAAAAAATTATAATCATAGGAGGAGCTGCAGGAAAAGAAGCACTCCAATGTACCCTTTTTTTTTTGAGGGGGGGAAGGTAGGGTAATTGGGATTAAGTGACTTGCCCAAGATCACATGGCTAGTTTTTTGTGTTGTGTCTGAGGCCGGATTTAAACTCAGATCCTCCTGACTCCAGAGCCAGTGCTCTATTCACTGCACCACCTAGCCGCCCCTCCAATGTTCTCTTGGTGGAGCTGTGAATTAGCCCAGCCACTTTGAAAAAACAGTATGAATTCCTATGCCCAAGAAGTTATTAAATACCACTACTATGCATATACCCAGAAGAGATCAAAGAAAGTTAGAAATGACTTATATATACAAAAATTATTTATAGAAGCATTCTTTATTGTAACATAAGACAGGAAATTAAAGAGAAACTGGAAAATTCATATGGAATATAATAGAATATTACTGAGATGTATTAAGTTACAAAAGGTAAGGATTCAGAGAAACCTGGGAAGATCTGGATGAACTAGTGCAGAGTGAAGTCTCACCCTGGCAACAAGGTAACAAATAGAGGTACCGAATGAGATAAACATCTTTGAATATGGACAATGTATGGATTTATTTTGCTTGACTATAATTTTTTTTTTAAGCAATTGGGGTTAAGTAACTTGCTCAAGGTTACACGGCCAATTATTTCTGGGTGTGGTGCTGAGTGTCTGAGCCCAGGATTCGATCTCCAGGTCATCCCAACACTGGAGCCAGTGCTCTTACTCGCTGAGCCACCTGACCGCCCCTAAGCAATTGGGGTTAAGTAACTTTCTCAAGGTTACATGATCAGGTGTTTCTGGGTGGGTGCTAAGTGTCTGAACCCGGGATTCGATCTCCAGGTCATCCTGACACTGGAGCCGGTGCTCTTACTTGCTGTGCTACCTAGCCACCCCTTGACTATAATTTTTATAAGGTAAGGGTGTGAGTTGGAAGTGAAACAGTAGCAATGATGTCCAAAAAAAGAGAAAAAAAAGACAAGCATATTAAGAAAATATTAGAAAAAATATTCAGAGAGAAGAAAGCTCAGAAAGGGACATAAAACATAGGCTGTGATGATAGCAAATTGTTAAATTTAATATATACTTGATTTGCAGTATTATACACAATCTTTTTTTCTTTGTAGTTGGAAAAGTATGTGTCTGTCAAATTAATAAAAAAAAAAACCAGGGAAGTAGAAATGATTAAAAGTTCAGCATGGATTCACCAACATGCAAGACTAACATTTTCTTTTTTGAAAGTAGCTAGCCTTTAAAATTATGGCAATGCTATTACACATAGGCTACTTAAAATTCAACAAGGCATTTAAATTCTATTTCAATTCAATAAATACTCATTGTCTCTACTTGGTAGGAGGTTCTTCTCTCCAGTATGAATCCTCTGATGTCGTGTAAGGTGTGTCTTCCGGTTAAAGCCCTTCCCACATTCATTACATTTATAGGGTTTTTCTCCAGAATGAATTCTTTGATGAATTTTAAGCTGTGAAATCTGACTATAGGCTTTCCCACATTCATTACATTTATAGGGTTTCTCTGCAGAATGAACTTTTTGATGAGTATTTAGCTGTGAAATCTGGCTGTAGGCTTTCCCACACTCATTACACCTAAACGGTTTCTCTTGATTATGAGTATGTTGATGTAGAGTAAGGTGTGTACTCCGGTTGAATCCCTTCCCACATTCTTTACATTTATAGGGTTTCTCTCCAGAATGAATTCTCTGATGTTGAGTAAGTATTCCCCTTTTGGTAAAGGCCTTCCCACATTCGTTGCATTTATAGGGTTTCTCTCCAGAATGAATTCTCTGATGATCAGTAAGTATTCCTCGATTGCTGAAGGCTTTACCACATTCATTACATTTATAGGGTCTTTCTCCACTATGGGTAAGTTGGTGTTGAGTTACATGTGCCCTTTGGGTGAAGGCTTTTCCACATTCATAACACTTAAATGGTTTTTCTCCACTGTGAGTAAGTTGATGTTGAGTAAGTTGTGCCCTCTGGGTAAAGGCTTTCCCACATTCATTACACTTGAAGGGTTTTTCTCCAGAATGAATTCTCTGATGTCGAGTAAGGTTTGCCCACTTGGTGAAGGTTTTCCCACATTCATTACATTTATAGGATTTTTCTCTAGAATGACGAGCATGATGAAGATTAAGTTGTAAATCCTGACTGAAAACTTTCTCAAACCCTTTATACTTCAAAGATTCCTGTTCTGCATAGATTCTTGGACATTCAGATAGTTCTGAATTATCTTTGAAGCTCTTGCCATTTACTAAAGGAATTTTCTGTTGTGTAATTAACATTGAGCTCAGATTGAAGCTTTTCCCAAATTCACCACTTTTAGAATCTCTAACCTTGTTTAGATTTTCCTCATAACTGATTGTTCCTAGTTTCAAATGATTTTCCTGTTGGCCTTGTTGCCTCACCAACATGTCATAACATCTGAAGGCTTCTCCCAGGTTGAAGTTCCAAGAATTATGTCCTTTTATTGTCACCCCCTGAGATGACTCTTCTACAGAAGTTTTCCACTTTGTAAGTAATTCCTTAGCTGCAGGTTCAGTATCCCAATCTGGAAAAAAAAATTTTTTTTAATATAAATGTAGCCTTAGCAGGGATAAAATAATTTATTACCTTAGGAATGTAATAAAATGAGAGAACACAATTATGATGAAATAATTAATTTTTCTATAGGTACTATTAGTATGAAAAAGCATTTTCCTAATAACAACCATGTGAAGTTGATAGTAAAAGGATTATCATCTTTTTGTAGATAAGGAAACTATGAATCAAAGGGGATAATTCATTTACCACTTATACAGCTTTTAAGGAATGGAGCTGGGATTTGAATACAAATCTTAAACAAGTTCACAGTTCTTTCCCACTACAGCAAGGAATATAAGTTTTGCACTACTCATTTCACAAGGAGTTTTGGAAAGCTAAAAGGATGATATAGATCAATATTATTACTGACAGCTGTCGACAAAGAGTTGCTGTCTTGAAGAGGCTCAAAAAGGGGAAGAATAAACAAAGGAGATACGAATGAAATTTTAAGAGCAAGCAAAAGCAAAACAGGGACAAAGAGGGAAATGGGCTGCCTAGGGAGGTAGTATGTTCCTACCAGAACATAAGTTCTTTTAGAGTAAAGATTATTTCATTCTTTGTATTTCTGTTCCCAATACTTCACAAAGCTTAAAAAAATGCTTACTGGTGGGTGGCTAGGTGGCTCAGTGAGTAAAGCGCCAGCCTGGAGTTAGGAAGGCAACCCAAGAACCCAGGTTCTGGCCTCAGACATTTAACACATAAAAAAAAAAAAATTCTAGCCGTGTAACCCTGGGCAAGTTACTTAACCCCAATTGCCCTCCAAAGGGCAAAAAAAAAAAAATCTGGAATCGAGATGCCACCTTCCTTCACATTTTAGGGCGGCTAGGTGGTGGTGCAGTGAATAGAGCACCGGCCCTGGAGTCAGGAGGACCTGAGTTCAAATCCGGGCTCAAGACACTTAACACAAAAACTAGCAATGTGACCTTGGGCAAGTCACTTAACTGCAATTGACCTCCAAAAAAAAAATGATTACTGGTTGACTGATTTAAAGGAAATCTTCAAGCAGAGGCTGGAGGAAAATATAATATGTTAACAGAAGGGATTTTATTCAGGTATAGGTTGAGGTCGAGGTCTCATTCAATGCTGGCAACCTGAGATTCTGGTCATACTACTCAATCTACCTTTCTAGTCTCATTGTACATAGACAAATGGGACTTATCTCTATTCCTCACACATTATGTTCTACCTCTTGTTGCCATGCCTTTGTAGCAGCTGTCCCTCATGCTAGGAATAAACTTTCCCCTCATCTGTATATCATAGAAACTTTTCAAGACTCAGCTCAAGTACCAACTTCTACATGAAACATGATTCTCTCAACTGCCAGGGTCCACTCTTTCAAACTACCTTGTATTTTAACAAGGTATGTATGTGTTTCTTTTTAGATTTACACACACACGCATACACATCCATCTTCTTATTATTTCCTCCATTAGAATGCAAGTTCCTGTTGAGTATGGATTGTTTCATTCACTGTATTTGTATCCCAAGTGCCTATTACTACTATATAGTGCTTGGTATATAGGAGTGTGTAATAAATATTCTGACCGTCACATGAGGCAGAAAGGCCGACTATGAAAATAACTAAAAGACTCCAGGATTTAAGTATAAGAAATAAGTGGTAACCTTTAAGAGCAGTTTCCATAAATTAATGAATACTAAAATTGGGTTAAGAAGAGAATGGGAACTGAGGAAATGGAAGGCTATAGGCAAACACTACTTGTTAAAAGCTGAAAAATCTATGCAGTACACAGAGTCAATTAGCCTCTGCTCTTCTGCAAATACCTGGAAGGTTTAGGGGAGTGATTCCTGGATCAACATTTCAAAGATGTTTTCTCCCTGACTGACCAGCTGATATATTGCTTGTAGTAAATTCCCAGCTGTTAGCTTTTCATTCACTCACATAGGCTGATGGCTCTTGGAGCTTCACTCTCCAGCATCCATGGCACTTCCATATGTTCTACCTGGGAGGTCACATTTGGCTTGGAAGTTGAAAGCCCTTATAATGGGGGAAAAAAAGGTAAATGGATATTAATGCTGAAAGAGAAAAAAAGTTATCCTAGAATACAGTCAATCTTTTTGATAGTGAGTGAGTAGTGAGGCAAAAGAGAATATGCTAAGTAGTCTCAAGAGGTAAATAAAATAATTTCTTTTTTTTGCAGGGGGAAGGTAGGGCAATTGGGGTTAAGTGACTTGCCCAAGGTCACACAGCTAGTTTTTTTTGTGTTAAGTGTCTCAGGTCGGATTTGAACTCAGGTCCTCCTGACTCCAGGGCCAGGGCTCTATTCACTGTACCACCTAGCCTTCCCTTATAAAAGAATCTCTGAAAGAAAAACCTACTGTGTTTCCACAGACTTTAGGGGAATAGATTATAGAGCTGATCTGGGTTCAAGAAGACACTTAGGTCATTTGTTCCTCCTAATAAGAATGTACAGTTCTCAAATACCTGGAGGCATATGAACTAGGTTCTTGACAAAAAAAGTGGGACAGAGGTGAGCACAGGATGGGTAAAGGACAGAATCACAGAAAGCAGCGTGTAAACAAAGCTGTTGTCCAAGTTTTAGTTCTACAGGTTAAATTCTTACCTGGGAATTCAGAGCAAAAAAAAAAAACCCGGTGGTTTGATTAAAAAAGGTTTAAGAATTTCTAGTTTCTACAAACTAAGACAAAACTCACTTTGACATCCCACAGTCTTTAAAAAGCAATGATGTTTTTTTTAAAAATCAAAAAGCATAAATTCGGAATCACAAGGGGGAAGATTTACCAAGAAAAATTAAGTTCCTATAATTCTCCAACAGCACATCCCTGCAGAGGTCCTGTTGAACAGGTTCCAGCTGTTCCCACTCCTCCCAAGTGAAGTCAGGAGCCACATCCTTGAAAGTCACTGATTCCTAAAATAAATAAACAAATTGATGCTTCATAGGGTGATTTTCCTATTTTACCCTTATAGGGGGAAAGTGGACAAATGAATAGGGTATATGGAAGATGATTCTGATACTGGTTTTTGTTGGGGTTTTTTTTGCTTTTTGGAGGGCAACTGGGGTTAAAGTGACTTGCCCAAAGTCACACGGTTAGTAAGTGTGTCAAGTGTCTGAGGCCAGATTTGAACTCAGGTCCTCCTGACTCCAGGGCCGGTGCTCTATTCACTGTACCACCTAGCCACCCCAATTCTGATATTGTTAATATTGCGAAGTGATCCCACATCATTTGTTTCTTGCATATCTGTGTGTGCCATTTTATGTAATACTTGGTGGGGATCAAAAGAAAAATCTGGACCCTTGCTTTTTAAGAATTTAAAAGGTTTTGAAAGTCACTGAAGTCCATTAGCCAATAAGAAACTGGCTCTCATAATCTGCTCCTAATGCTTCCTGTTATTCAGTGATACCCTGGGACATAAAGCACATACAAGTCCTAGTATCTTGGTTCCTTGTCTTCTAAGGGGTAGCTCTATGCTTTAAATGAATATGCACTTTTCTCCTAAACCACTAAAACCTACAGAACTAACAAAACTTGTAACTGGTTGATCAATCACACTTTCAATATTATTTTCCAACTGAGTACCACACAAAAACTATTCCAGTATGAATCAAAGATTATTATCCAAGAAACATACTGGAGTTTTATGACTACTACTACCAACTCCCCTCCCTCCCACACACACATTTTTTCAGAAACAAAGGAAAATTTCAATCATTGGAAACATACTCATTTATTCATGGCTGAGCCATAAAAATGACAATACTACTAAATTAATTTACACATACACATACCAATAAATATGAAAGTTACTTTTGTACAGCCATACAAAATAAAAACTAAATTCATCTGGAAGAGCAAAAGGTCAAGAAACATAAGGGAAATAATGAAAAAAAGTGGGAAGGAAGGGGGTCATTAACCGTACCACATTTTAAACTATATTAGAAAGCATTAATCTTCAAAATTCTTTGGCACTAGTTAAAAAATAAATAAGATGATACAAATTAAGTCAAAAGACCCAGAAGCAATTGAACATACTGTAGTCACATAGTGTTTGATAAACCCAAGGATGCCAATTACTGGGGCAACAACTCCTTATATGAAAAAAATTGCTGGAAAAACTAGAAAGCAGTCTGGCAGCAGTTAAGTTTAGACCAACATCTCACACCATCTATCAAAAAGCTCAAACTGGATATGTGACCTAAATATAAAACATCATTTAATCCTCAAAAAAATAGAGTAAGGAAGGAGATAAGAATAAAGAGATTTCCAAAATCTCCTATTTCAAAAATATGAATAAAGAGATCCAAGAAATGAAAGGAATGATCAAAGTACACAAGAAAGACAATTCTGTTATATAAAGTTGAAAAGTTATTGTACAGTGATAGAGATGCAAAAAAAAAAAGGAGGGAAAGGGCATCAATGCAACATTAAAACATGCAAAGAAAAGAGCAAAAAGAAGTTCAGAAGAGGATACATAAAAGCAGTATAGTAAAGATACTATAGTGCTAAATTTTATACTTAAGATCAAACTTGTAAAAGATTGTTTTATATAAGATACTTTTCTATTTTTTTATATGTAAATATTCATGTTAATTGGATCAAGCTGGGAATGCCATCAGAAAATAGAATATTCCCTGTATAATATTTAGCCACCAGGATGTGCCCAGCCTCCCAGGTTCAACAATAATAGAGGTTTCAATCTCTTTGTTTGAGACAGAAGTCCAAGGAAAATGGAAAGAAAGGTGTCTACACTGATGACTATAGTGGGAAAAGGAAAGGGCATTGCAACTCACCAGAAATTTGCTTACTGGGAACATTTCTTCCTTTTCTGTGCTCTCTTCTTGAAGAAGAGAAGAATCACAAGAACATGAAGCTGTGGAGAAAGGATGGGAACAAGATCAAGCCTAAGGCTCTGACATTTTTTGAGAGAATGTCAGTCAGACTTGAAGATCTGATATTGTTCCTGTGGTCACACCAAGTTTTCGAGGACAGAATTCTGGTTCATGGAAGATGTCAAGATTTAACTATTCAGTCTCCAATGCCATCTGATGTGTATAATTCTAGATCTTTCCCTAGTAATATGCCCATTTAATGACAAATTATCAATTTTCCCAAGTGACAGAATATAGAATGAATCAATTGGCTGACATCCTTGCAGAAAATGACTTTACAAGGAATTGAATATTTCAATCTATTAGAAATCCATTAGATTTCTAAAAGAAAGTTTACTTATATGTAATGTGGAACAAAGAATAAACTTTTTCCATCTGTACAATTGGGATAGTTATATATGCTTTATTGCTTTGTATTCCCTAGTACCTGGCACATAGTAAGCACTAGTAAATGCTTGTTGAATGACTGACCTCAAAGGGCCCTTAGAAGATAAAAAAGAATTATTAATGCAAAATAATGGGCTGAATCCAATGCTAAGTGATTACATTCATGGATGGGGATACTATAAACCTTTGGAACAGAGATGTCAAATACGTGGTCCTCAGGTCAATACTGTCAAAACCTGATTAAATTGGGATTATTATTAAACATTAAATAATAAAAATATAATTAAAATTGGGAAATATTTACCAAAAAAAAAAAACCCCAAACCACTAGAACATAATGTTAATATGAGATTTTCTAAGGCAATATGTGGCCTGCAGAAATTCATATATATATGTTTAGGCACCATATCTATTTCAGATTGACATCACTGCTTTGGAAAACACCTCTGTTAAAGTATAAAGGAAGGATGAATAGTTTGATGTTCTTGATATCTGTACACTTCAAAGAATAGCTATAAAAATGTTTCCTATTTTGCGGTCATGTGCTTTGCACATAATGAACCTGTAAGACATAGAGTTAACTGGTTATCATAAGAGGACCAACATTGGGATTAAAAAGATTGTTACTTTTTGTTCTCAAAAGGTTAGGTAGTACCTGCTTCCTTAATTACTTCAGAAACCTGCTTTCTCTCTTTCTATTTCTTCTCTTTACTACTCTTTCTCCAAGGACCCTCTGAGAACCTGTGTTGTCTATTCACTCCACTCATAGTCTAAGGAGACTTTGCTCTTTCCCTCTATTCTTCTTGCAGCTCTCACCTTCTTCCTCAAGGGTTTGGGTCAAATCTTCCACCAAGCAGACCACTTCCTCAATATTTTCCGGATACTGTGACTTGACCCAAATCCTGATCTCATTGGGCAAGATGGTCAGGAATTGCTCCAGCACCAGCAGCTCCAGCATCTGTTCCTTTGAGTGAACCTCTGGCCTCAACCACTGAACGCACAGTTCCCAGAGCTGGTTCACAGCCTCACGGGGTCCAGCTTTCTCTGGGTATGGAAAACATCTGAAGTTCTGGCGAGAAGCCTCTGGACTAAATTTTTTCTCTCTTCCTAGGGCAGTTACCTGATCAATGGAGGAGGTATCTACTTTCAGGACTCTGTTTTGTTCTTGTACATCCAGGTTTTGGGGGTTCAGGGAGATGGTCATCTTATTCAGGGCCAGCATCTTTCTACTGGGACTATCACAATGGACTTCAAATCTGCATTCCCAGCAGAGTCAGTTCTCTCCAGACTCAGGCTGAATATCTGCATGTATTTCTAGGTAAAGCTGAAGGCATATATATATATATATATATATATATAAAATGCTTAGCTGGAGGGATCAAGGAGCTCCAGTCATATCTTCAGACCTCAAGGCTCTGTAGAGATGTGGACATACAAATGGACGAAAAAAGTGAGTAGTAGACAGCAATGAAATATTAAGTGAGGTTTTAAGCTTTCAGTATTGGCTCAAGTTCATACAACAGACCATAGCTATGTAGTGTTTTAATTACAGAACAGTATCTTTACAACTACCCTGTCAACTAGGTAGTAGAAATCCTATTTATCTGCACTCTACAGATGAAGAAACTGGGATTCAGTAAGGCTAACTGACATAAGGAAGGCCAGACAAGTGAATGATCAGAACTAGTACTTCAACATAGATGTCTGCATTCCTGGCACAGTGCTCTTAATACTGAGCTATGTTGCCCCTATGTAGAAATATACATGTACAGACATTTACACAAACCGACTATATCTCCCACCATACCCACGATGCCAAGAGTGGAAAAGTAACCAGTTAACTCTATAAGGGAGGAGACAATCTTATTTTTCTATACATTTACTATAATTTCCCATACACAGAAGGTACCTACAAGGCATGAATGTCATTGGAAAAAGGCAATTTTTTCATTGTTTCTATGGCAGAAAGATGTGAATTATTCAGGAACGGTACAAAGTTCCTTGGCAAGAAAAGGTGCAGTGGAATAGTAAGCTCCCTATCCACCCCTCAGTTGGCCTTCTGGGGCCAGGAAGTCAAGTCACAGGGCTCACCAGGCCTGGAGTCTGGGGGTGGCCTTTTCACAGAACAAACCCTTTTATTCAGGCGATCTGTTCTATGAAGTCAGAGGGCCGTACCTGAGAACCTAGAGAGCCACGTGCGCCCTCGAGGACGCAGGCTCCCCACCCCGGGGACTCTAGGCCATTCTCCAACATCGTAAACTGCAGAGAAGCTTACTGACAGGGTCACAAGGTTGTGATCCTATACTGGATCCGATGCAGGATCTGGAATTGATGGGATCACAGGCCCTGTCGCTAACCCAAATGGTCACAGATTTAAAGCTGAAAAAGACCTTGTCCCTTCTGCTTCCCCCACCATTGCATTTTACAGATGAGCGGACTAAGACTAGAAGGTGACTGAGTCAGCGTCTGAGCCAAGATCGGAACTCAGGTCTTCCTGCCGCCAAGCCTGGGCTTCTATCGCAGCACCCCCCACAAAATACAAGGTCATTTCGAAATAAATTCTAGGCCTCAAATTCCCAACGGAAGAGGGGGGAAAAGGCCCACTTGTCAAAGAAGCTCCGGAGGCAGGAAACTGCTTCCTTCCAAGCCATCCCGGATGCTCTTCCCTTCTCTCCCGTCTTTCCCACCTCTCCCTCCTTCACCTCCCTGCTCTCCCTTCTCTCTCTACTTCAAGGCCCGTGACCCCTCCTCGGGTCAGTCTGGGTCCCTACACGAACCGCGCCACCTCAGGGGGAGACAGAGGCAATCGACGTACGGAGAGCAGGTGAGGACAAAACTGCCCAAAGCAAGATTCCTCGTCTGGGAATGGCTGTGGCTCCCTGGACTCAAACTGAACTTACCGTGGCTCTTCCAGTCACCAGATCAAACAGGAAACACACAAACACAATTTGCGAGGAATCCAGGAGCGGCGGCGGATCCTGGGTCACCAGTAGCTTTGGGTTGGGTCGGTGAGCGACCGCAGCTTCAAATCTGTATTGTTAGAACAATCGCCCCGGGGCTGCTAACGGCCTGAGCCCAGCCTGTGGGAACTACAATTCCCAGAATACTCCGGGAACCGTTCTGAAGCTTGCGGGAGCGGAAAGAGTTCCGGGCGGAGCTGGGATGCAGAGAATGTGAGTTCCGTGTAGTAGAAGCTTTTCAGAAATTCTTTGGGTAGATTTAAGAAATAAAAGGGCAAGTAGAGAGGATAAGGAAGGAATTCTTAGAAGGGGTACAGATTAGGGAGCCAGAGGTCAGAGGGATAGGATAAAAAAGGAAGGAGAGAAGGATAAATAGTGAAGAAAAATAGGATGGAAGGAAATACACAACTAGTAATTGTAGCTTTGAATGTGATTGTGATGAACTCACCCATGAAACAGAAATGCATTGCAGAATGGATTAAAAAGCGGAATCTGAAAATATGTTGTTTAAAAGAAACACATTTAAAAGTGACAGATGCACATAGAGTAAAAATAAAGATTGGATTAGAATTTATTGTGCTTCAGCTGATGCAAAAAACGGAGGGGTAGCAATCGTGATCTCAAAGTTAAAGCTAAAATAGATTTAATTTAAAAAGACAGGGAAGCGCAGCTAGGTGGCGCAGTGGAACCTGAGTTCAAATTCGACCTCAGACACAACACAAAGGGCCGCGGACCAGCTGCGTTCTCCAAGAACGGAGTCAGGAGCCAGGAGAGTCAAAGAGTAGCAAGACTTTATTAGGCATCATCTTTAGCAATCACCTCCTAACTCCTAACTCCTCTTTGAGCTTCCCCACTTTTAACCCCCTTCTGCCCCCCCCTTCTCTTGAGGCAGAAGTTCCCAGGCGCCAAGTCTGAGCTAAACCCAAGGACACAAGTTAGTAGGAAACGGAGCTCTCCTCCTGGAACAGAGCATTTCCCACAGAATATCTGAGTCTTCTCCACATGTGTTTGTACAGCAAGGTCGGCATGTACTTGTCAATGCAAAGTCAGCATATTCTGGGTGTCATGCTTCCAGCGGAACTGCACATACACCCCCTAACAAGTTTGACAATTTTAGTGAAATGGAAGAATACTTACAAAAATATAAACTGCCTAGAGTTATTACTTGTTGTTTGTTTGTTTCTATGGCAGAAAGATGTGAATTATTCAGGAATGGTACAAAGTTCCTTGGCAAGAAAAGGTGCAGTGAAAAAAAAGAAAAGAAAAGGTGCAGTGGAATAGTAAGCTCCCTATCCACCCCCTAGCTGGCCTTCTGGGGCCAGGAAGTCAGGTCACACCTCAGCTGTCAGGCCTTTTAGAAAAAGAAATTGAACAGGCTATAAATGAGCTTTCTGAGAAAAGAAGCATCAGGACCAGATGGATTTACAAGTGAATTCTGCCAAACATTTAAAGATCAACTAATTCCAATATTAAATAAATTATTTGGGATAATAGGAAAAGAAGGAATCCTACCAAACTCCTTTTATGAAATGAAAAGAGTACTGATGCCTAAACCAGGAAGAGCAAAAACAGAGAAAGAAATTTATAGACTAATTTCGCTAATTGATATGGATGCAAAAATCCTAAATAAAATACTAGCTAGAAGACTACAACAATGTATCACAAAGATTATATGTTGTGACCAAGTAGAATTTATACCAGGAATACAGGGATGGTTTAAAACAAGGAAGAATATTAAGATAATTATATCAATAACAAAAGTAACAAAATCATATGATTATATCAATAGATGTAGAAAAAGTGTTTGACAAAATACAACATTCATTCCTATGCTTGAAAGCATAGGTGTAAATGGATTTTTCCTTAAAATGATAAGAAGCATCTACCTAAAACCATCAGCAAATATTATTTATAATGGGGATAAGCTGGAAGCCTTCCCAATAACACCAGGAGTGAAACAAGGATGCCCATTATCACCAATATTATTCAATATTGTATTAGAAATGCTGACAATGGCAATAAGAAAAAGGAATTGAAGGAATCAGAATGGGCAATGAGGTAATAAAATTATCTCTTTTTGAAGATATGATGTTATATTTGGAGAATCCTAGAGATTTGACTAAAAAGCTAGTTTAAACAATTACTAATTTTAGCAAAGTAGCAGGATATAAAATAAAGCCACATAAATTATTGGCATTTCTACACATCGCCAATAAAGCCCTGCAAGAAGAGATAGTGAGAGGATACCGCATTTAAAATAACATAGCATAAAATACTTGGGAGTGTAGTGGTGAAGTGAAGATCTGAAGATCTTCTATGGCCCTTGTATTGGCAAGCAAACAGGTACTTAACATCTTGTTTCAAGTTCATGATTGTGTCAAGTATTAAGATCCAGAACTTGTGAATCCCACAGTGGGATGAACTTGCTGATGTAACAGGAAGGTGTAGAACAGGGAGGAGCTAATACCATATATGAGGAAAAGCCCAAGCTGGAGAGCCAAATTTTTCTTCTGAGAACTTTTGAGATTTTTCTTCTGAGAATTTCTGAGAGCCACTTAGAGCTGCTGAGAACTTCTGAGAGCCAGCCAGAACTGCCAGGAATGAGAAGTGCTGGGAGCCAGAACTTGTGGGAGCAGCAGCATGGAGGCTGAGGAGCTACCATGAGTGAGGAGAGGAGGATCTTTGCTTGAGGGAGCCTGTTTTGTTTTGAAGGCTTGGGAATGTGGGTGTTTGCTGCATTGACTATGTGTACCAACTTCGTGGTTACTGTAATGACTTTGACTTTCTGGTTTGGGGACTCAGTTTTCTGGGAGAGCCTGTTACATTTTGTGATTCACAACTACACCAGCATATTCATAGCCACTGTGGGCATTGTGAATATCGCATTGGTGTTACAGGAAGTATATCTGTCAAGACAAACCCAGGAACATAAGCATAATTATAAAATACTTCTTATAAAAATAGTCAGATTTAAATAACTGGAGAAATGTTGTTCATGGATGGGCAGGGCCAATATAATAAAAATTTCAGTTCTACCTAATCTACTCAGTCAATGCCATCCCAATTAAATACCAAAAATCATTTTATTGAGCTAAAAAAAAATAATAATAAAACTGATTTGGAAGAACAAAAGATCAAGAATATAAAAGGAATTAGTGAAAAAATGTAAAAGACAGAGATCTAGTAGTATCAGATCTTAAACTGTGTTACAAGGAAGTAATTATCAAAACTATCTGGTACTGGCTAAGAAATAGGAAAGTAGCTCAGTAGAACAGAGTAGACATACAATATATAGTAGTAAATGATTATAGAAACCTTACATTTGACAAATGTAAAGATTTAACCTTTTGGGATAAGGATTCACTGTTTAGTAAAAAGTTTTGGCAAAACTGGAAAGTAGTCTGGCAGAAACTAGGTATAGACCAATATCTTATACCCTTTACATGATAGACCAAAATGAGTACATGACTGTAATGCCAATGCAATACCCATAGCAGCTGCTATGACTATGTAGATCCATTTCCAGGGTAAATTTGCAAAATATAATAAATTCTCTTCATTAAATGCTAAACCAAAGTATTTATTTGGGTTAGAATACCAGGAAGTAAGATTTAACAAGGTATTGATCATCACCCCTCTAGGGAGCCCCAACATCTTAGGCATTCTTATTTGTTGGGCCTCCCTACAAACAAGTTTCCTTAGACTAGTTCCTCCCTCTGCCTACTCCAGCTGTTTCTTTGTCTGAGCACTGTGTCTCTCTCACTCCTTGCTCTGCCTGTTATACTCTGCACTGTCTTTTCTCCGAAACATTCTATTTCAGTTAAAATTCCATTAGCTAAACTTCTCCCACTCTTAACTCCATGTGACCCAGGCTTCAGGTGACTTGGGCCCCATATAACTCAAAGCAGGTCACACAGGCCTATTAATGGACAGGGAAAATCTTTTTATTCCATTAACATTACAATGACCTAGATATAAAGGGAGATATCATAAGTAAATTAGAAGACCATGAAATATATTACCTAGCAAACTTATGGATAGGAGAAGAATTTATGAAGAAAGTAAAGATAGAGATCATTGTGAGAAGTAAAGTGGATAATTTTAATTACATTAAATTAAAAAGGGATTATACAAATAAAACCAATGTAGCTGAGATTAGAGAAAGCAGAAAATTGGGGAAAGAATTTTTATAGATAGTTTTTTGGATAAAGACCTTATATTTCAAACATATAGGGAACCGAGTCAAATTTTTAAAAATTATGAGTCATTCCCCAGTTGATAAATGGTCAAAGGATATGAACAGTCAGTTTTTGGATAAAGAAATCAAAGCTATATATAGCCACATAAGAAATGTTCTAAATCATTATTGATTAGAGGAATGACAATTAAAACAACTTTGAGATATCTGATACCTATCAGATTGGCTACAATGATAGAAGAATAAAATGA
Organism: Petaurus breviceps papuanus; assembly: GCF_028583685.1. Lineage (NCBI taxonomy): Eukaryota > Metazoa > Chordata > Mammalia > Diprotodontia > Petauridae > Petaurus > Petaurus breviceps. Next base: position 66,198 of record NW_027185903.1, on the reverse strand, counting down.
CAAATGTTGGGGGGCTGTGGAAAAACTGGGACACTCATATACTGTTGTTGGAACTGTAAAATGACTCAGTCATTTTGGATTTATGGATATGGAATTATGCCCAAAGAATTATAAAACTGCATATGCCCTTTGACCCGCAATATTAGATCTATTTCCCAAGGTGATCAGGGAAAAAGGAAAAGAACCTTTATGTTCTAAAATATTTATAGCATCTCTCTTTGTGGTAGTAAAGAACTGGGAGTTGAGGGGATACCCATTAATTAGGAAATGGCTAAAAAAGGTGTGGTATATGATTTTGATAGAATAATACTGTGATATAAGAAATGATGAGCAGGTTGATTTTTTAAAAACATGGAAAGAATTGCTGAAAAAATGAAGAATGAGATGAGTGGAACCAAAAGAACATTGGATATAATAGCAACATTGTTTGAAGAATAACTGTGAACAAGCTATTCTGAGTACTATAACTCTTCAAATTAACTACAAAGGACCTATGAAGGAAGATACTCTCCACCTCTACACAAAGAACTAATAAACAGAAGTATGTATAGTATAATTTTATATGCATGTATAGGTATATTTTTTATATATATTTATGAACATACATGTATACTCTTTATGTGTGTGTGAAATGATGGCCTTCTCTAGGGTTGGGTGGGGAGGGAGGAAAGGAGATAGTTTGGAACTTGAAATGTAACCAAAAAGATTAATTTTTTTTTATACAAGCAGTTGGGGCTAAGTAACTTGCTCAAGGTTACACGGCCAGTTATTTCTGGGTGTGGTACTAAGTATCAGAGCCCGGATTCGATCCCAGGTCATCCCGACTCTGTGCCACCTGGCTGCCCCTAAGCAATTGAGGTTAAGTAACTTGCTCAAGGTTACACGGCCAGGTGTTTCTGGGTGGGTGCTAAGTGTCTGAGCCCAGATTCAATCCCAGGTCATCCTGACTCGGGCCGGTGCTCTTTCTTGCTGTGCTACCTGGCCACCCCAAGATTAAATTTTTAAAGATAAAAACAGTGAAAGTGTTGTGTGTTGTTTTCAGGAAGGAGAATGAGGAAAGAAGAAAAGCCCTCCATTCCCTCCTGTATGACGTTAATCTGGATTTAGGGAGCCTACTCCAGAAAAGAGAATTAGTGGCAGTGAAAAACCAGAAAGAAGAACTTACAATCCGTTTTTTGAAACTAGTTGGTGAAAAAGATTGGAGTCATGGACAGCACTAGACCTCAATTTCTGGAGTCACAGTGGCTGACTCAACCTGCCTAAGATTATTGGTTTGTCCATAGTGATTAATTGCAGGTGGATCAGAACAAGAATTAGGTTTAAGACACATGCATGTAGTCCTTCTGGACTCCTCCAACTCTAGACTACTCACCCAACTTTCCATTTACACTTAAAAGTTGGTGCTCCAGGGGCTAGATGACTTTCAGGTTCTTGAAGTGACACCATGGAGCTGAGCTCCTAACACTACATTTCACAAACCCCTATTAATGTGCTTCTCATTAACAATCAGCCAGTAGACACAGTTAGATCTTCGTATACTGCTACTAATATGGTCAAGTAGAAACAGTGACTATGAAACATTTCCTGCTAAACCTGGGGTGCACTCTCCCAAAAATATATACAGCATCTATGGGAAGAGTGGTCTCAGACTTATAGTACAATGGGAGTGGAGCACACATATAGAGGACACATGTGAACAGGACAACTCAAAACTTCTGGTACTGTAGATCTTAGAAATCCCTGCTCTTTTCATAGAGTCCTCATGAAACTTCCCCTTGGTATCGTGTCTCTACTGGGCAGTTTTATCAGAGTTTGTTACTTTCTTGATTTCATAGTTGGTTGTCTTTTCCCTAGGGCTACTGTCTGTCTGTAGGGGAGATGGAACAAGAAGAACCTCCTATCATCATAATAGTTCACATTTTTATGTTGCTTTAAAGTTCATATAGTGCTTTGCATACATTATATCATTGAATCCTCAAAACACTTTGTGAGTTAGATAACTCTAAGTATTATTATTTATATTTTAATTGTGAACTTAAAGATCATTAATAAACACAAACATTCCAAGATACATGGAAAGTAAAGAAAATTTTATATGTATCCTTCTGGCAAGATGTGAATTTACTGTCCTGTGAGGGGACCTAACTTGTTAAAGTTCCTGAGATTTGTATTTCTTACCAGCTCAGAAAGTGAGGAAGCTAATGTAAGGTTTTGCTACTTTGGTGACAATTGGAGTTGTAAGGGTCCCTTTATCTTGTGTGGCCCCCAGAGGTGTTTCATGCCCTCACACTGTGAGTAAAAGAACATAAGGATATGCAAAGGGCAGGGCTGACCACAAATGTTTATGAGAAATAAGATTAGATCTGTCACATGCCATCATTAATAGAATTTAAGAATATACTATATGACAGGGGAAGAGACTAAGGATAAGTAGTTCCTTCAGATTTGGGGTTTTCCCCCCCTAAAGTCCCAGCCATCTGAGTGAGTACCAACAATAAAACAAACAAACAGAAAACAGTCTTATACTTTTCTGCTTTAGCTTTTTTCTCTTTAGGCTCCTTTAGAGGCCCAGATTGGAGGAGATGAATTGATAATGTTGCCACCACTACTGTTATTCCACATGGAGGAAAGGGAGGAAAAGAAGGGGGCAGGAAAGGAGGAAAGAGGGGGGCAGGAAAGGGAGAAAGGAAGGGAAGGAAGACGTGGAGCTCCCACCTCTCTCCTCTCTAAGAAAGAATAGCCTCTTTTCATTCTCAGCTGGGAAGACATATAGCAGTGTCTAGTGCCTTAGGCCCCTTCACAATGTAACCAGTTCAAGCTTGCCAGGACTTATATATAAAACTATGAAATTCTATTACCTAAAATACTTTTTAAAAAGAGACATATGCTGATCATAGTGCCCCACACCTATCGTCCCTGCAATTGGGAGAGACTCAGGATGATAAATATCTTGAGTTCAGGATTTCTGAGCTACATTATAGCTAACACACCAAATCTCATGCTAATCTGATGAGCCCTTTGGAGCAGAGAGACACCAGGTTGCCAATTAGCCTTGGGACTTCCAGTGAGTGGCTGCAGCACTTTCAGTCCAGAAGACTTAGTCTCCCCACCACCACCAAAAAAAAATTAAAATTTTTAAACAGAGGATATGATAATCAATTAACATTACTCCATATATGGGCCTTTCTATATCAGCAATAAGCTCCTTGAGAGTAAGTACTGTTTTTGCCTCTTCCTGGTCTAGGAGACAATGAGCTCTTGTCATGGTCTACTGGTTCTCTGGTTCTCTTGTTCCAAATCTAGTAGTCTATATGTGTGCATCTTTCTAGTTTTCTGTTACATAACCTCTATAGGTTGTGTATATGAGTTACTGACCTCTGTGATGGTGCCATTTACCAGCAGGTCTTTGATATGGTCTTTGGGGTAATCCATCACAGACAGGAATAGGAGCCTTCCTAGAAAGGTTGGCAGTCAGTAAGTTGGATTCTTTGGGTTGCTCCCTGGGCACATCCCACTCATGCAATGAGAACATACCTGCTCTTTTGGTGAGCTTCTTCCTGAACTCCTTTTCTCCTTCCAGTCTTTTCTCCTTCCAGTCTCCTTCCAGGTGAATCTTGGGAGTCACCTAAATCAACTTTCTCAGGCTCTCCATCTTTGATTATTGCTTACTGTCAATACTTGTTTCTCCTTCTTCTCCTACAAATCTCTGGATAGGCTGCCTGGATGGTCAAAGTATGCACTAGACCCTAGCTTGTTGTTTGTAGTATCCTGCTAATATCTCAATAGGCTGCAATTGGTTCCAATTAGTGATGACCCTCCACTGATGGATGATGGACTTAGAGATATGAGAGCCAAGGTGCCCACTGCCCATTTGACACCAGCAACTTTTTTGGGGAAATTTCAAACTCACTTTAGTTTATCCCATATATACGTAGTGTTTTACCACTCATCCCTCCAAGTCTAGCCAATTAAAAAGCTATAAATATATTTTTCTTATATCTCTTATAAAATGACTGGAACAGTATACTGATAATAAAGCATACTACCCACTTCGTTACTGAAAGGTAATATACTAAAGATGCAAAATGAGATAAGCATTTTTGGACATGGCCAATGAGGGAACTGGTTTGGCCCTGCATGTTTGTTTGTTTGTTTGTTTTTTTAAGCAATCAGGGTTAAGTAACTTGCTCAAGGTTACACGGTTATTTCTGGGTGTGGTGCTGAGTATCTGAGCCCAGATTTGATCCCCAGGTCATCCCAACACCAGCTGGTGCTCTTACTCGCTGAGCCACCTGGCCGCCCCTAAGCAATTGGGGTTAAGTAACTTGCTCAAGGTTACACGGCCAGGTGTTTCTGGGTGGGTGCTAAGTGTCTGAGCCCGGGATTCGATCTCCAGGTCATCCTGACACTGGTGCTCTTACTCATTGTGCTACCTGGCCGCCCCAACCCTGCATGTTTGTTACAAGGGTTTTTCTTTTCTTTTCATTTGCAAGGTAGGGGTATAAAAGATAGGAGGGAAAGGGGAGCTAAGGACAGTTACCAAAAAAAATAAGAAAAGAGCAGAAAGAGACAAGTGAGACAACTTCAAAAGTTATATGTAAAATTTATCATGTACTTAAAAAGAAAAGCAAGTTCTAGCTAACAGAGTTTTGTGGCTTTATGTATAATTCTCTCCCATTTTACTGTTTATAAGCATTCTCATTTTATTTTATTAAATTTGTCTGAATTTGTTAAATTTAGAATTTAAGAAATTAAAAACCCTAAGAAAGGTGGGAAAGTAAAATGTGTCTGCATTCTGTGATACATTAAAGCAAAGGAAATCATCCCTGGGAAGTTTAAGTGGATGATGGGATCCCATGGTTTAAGCAACAAATTCCTTATGGCCTTCTTCCATCTAGAATGGAAGGAGAGGCCAGAGTTTGTAATGTGACTGGCAGCAGCTATCCCAGGTCTGAGGAAATTTTAGGAAAATAGGTATTATGGAGATGAGTTTGGTTAGTGCAAGGCAATAGCCAGGGTCATTTAGGAAGGATCCAGGTAATCTGATGCAGCCCATTACACGTGGGCTGCCTCACAGAAAGGCATGAATAATAAATGTGGGCCAGGCAGAAAATGCAAGCAAATTCATTTATTCATCTGAGTGTCAGGAATTATATAGGCAAAGCATATGTTGTTTTATGGCCACTTCCATGGGACATTTCCTAATACCATAATTGAGTATGTGACTCCTAGCATGGTGGTCAAAGTTCAGGAGGATGGGTGATCTGAATTCCATGGGTAAACACAAACAAAAGCAAGATCCATATCTTAATCAAGGAATGCACAAGGAAGAAGATGGTGAGCCAACAATCCTGAGATAGATTGAGCCCAGAGAGAAAGAACAGACCAGGAACAAAACTCTGACCTGGATTTTCTTTATTGGACCCTCTCAGCACTGGCCCTGGACAACTTGAGTTAAAAATTCTAAAGATATTTACAGAGGACTGAACATAAGACTTCCGGAATAGAGTGGAATCCTCTCCTTAACTTCTCCATATAGAGACAGGTGGATAATGTAGTAGATAGCACCTGGGTCTTGGAGTTAGAAAGACATGAGTTTGAATCCTGCCTCACATACTCACTAGCTGTATGACCCAGTGTAGCACCAATGCAATATTTACAGTGTCCACGATCATGATAAAGACCATAACTACAAGTATCGCATGATGTTCAGTCACATTTATTTAGACACCAGAAAACTTAATCCCCAAACCAGTAAACCGAGTCCATCATAGCACCAAGGATTTTCTGAAGCCATAATAAATAACGCTGAGAGCCACAGCATCCTTCAGCCTTCCCACAAACCAATATGAGATCAATATTTACTCGTGAACCTCTCTATCTCCTTGCCTCAACTTCCTCTCTCTCCCACTGTCTCTCTGGCTCTGACCAGCTTCCTGTGAACTCTGCTTCCCTTCAGCAAATTCCCTGCATCCCAGGCTCCATGTGATTACATTCAGCCTATTAGGGGGCAGAGTTTACTTTCAAATCAGGGAATGTCTTCAAACTTCCCCCTAGGTCTATTAAGAGGCAGGGAAGATCTTCAAATTCACATTCTCATTACACCCAGGGAGCAAGTCTCTTAACCTCTGTCTACCTCATTTTCCTCATCTGCAAAATGGGAATGATAAGAGAGCCATTGTGAGGATCAAATGGGACAACACATGGAAAGAGAAAAGATTGTAAAGCCTAAATTGCTATATAAATTTTAGCTATTATTATTTCACTTCTGGGAGGCACACAGAATAATCTACTGCTGGAAAAGGTGGAAAAGAAAGCACAATATGGTACCCAATTCCTGGCAGACAGATGATTGGATATGGATATGTGGTTGTAATGATTGTTTTGCATGATGAGGTTTATTTGACACAGGAGAGGTTTTTTTTTCCCTAAATTTAGGGGAAGGTGTAGGGATAAGAGACAGGATGAATGATAAAGATGAAGGATTAAAAAAACAAAGAAGAGAACATAAAGGAGTACATAGATTGGCAAAAAAGGATTGAAACTAGCATGATGAATGTGGGTATTATATGCTTTAAAAAAAAGAGGCAAGCTGTTCATAGAAGAGATTCTTGCATGTGTATTATATGTTCCCACATGGGTTGTCTGAATATATAGATGTGGGTTATGGATGGCATGAATAGATATGATCTGGTCTGTTCCACCTTTGTGAAAAGAAGGAGCACCAAAGCCAAAGCTCACAGTACACTAGCTGAAAGAGAAGGCCAAGCAGGCTCCAGATTGTTGCTGAGGCTGAGCATTCTTCCCTCCATTTTCTAAAAGGGGCATAGGTCTAGAAAAGATAGATGAAGCTATCTATCTTTCCCTTCAAATAATGGTAGTCTGAGAGATGATTAGTTCAGAACAAAAGCTGCTTCCTTAATTCTCTCAAGAGGGAGATTAAACCCTTAGTTTATATTCAACAATTTAGCACCTTTCCACCAAACAATGGTTACCCAAAATAGCAAATATTCAGTTTACTGAAAGGTGGGGCAGAGCCCAGAGGAAGCTGTGACTCAGAGAAGTTATCACTGAGCAGGAGAGAGGATGCAGTTAAGGAGACAACTAGGCTTGTGAGTATAAGGCTCCCAACAACTTCTTTGTTGCTATAATGGATTCGGTTTTCTGGTGTTGGATTTGGCTTTTTGGTATTGAGAATGGGCTTTCTGGTGTCTGAATAAATGTTTTGCTTCCATCTTCTATATGGAGAGTTTTTCTATATTTTGTGATTCAGAATGGTGCCGGGATATTTATAGTTGCTGTAGGTACTGTGAATATTGCATTTGATGGTAAGGATTGCAAGGGATTGCAAAATATTGGAATTCTATTTGGAAGCAGAAGGACTTCAGAAGAAGAAATGGATATCCCAAGATGGAAGGATTTACTTTATTCCTCCCTAGCAAGGGAATGGGCTAAAAGTACAGGGCTGTGTGAAAACTGAGAACTGAGGTTATAGAAGGGAGAACCTAGAGATTTAGAAACATGTTTGCAAGGAATACCAATAAAACCAGGAAAAGAACAGGAAGGAGTATGTAGAAGAGTCTGGATTTTACTAACAGGTTACTGTATTATATGTGAAAGCAGAGACAAACTGATGGAAGAGAAAACTCAGAGGGAAAGGGAGTTGGCTGTGTTACAGTTTTGGGGCTCTCCTTCAAAAGGACAAGCTGGAGGGTCTCATGTGGTAGAAGAGAAGGCTGCTGTGTGTTTAGCTCTCTCAAAAAGAAGCAAAAAATTAATAAAAGGAATGTGCATGTGGCATAGGCTGAGCCTAGTTGCTACTAGTCTATCAAACTTGGTCATCACACAATGTTGCTGTTACTGTGTACAATGTTCTGGTTCTGCTCACTTCATTCAGCATCAGCTCATGTAAGTCTTTCCAGGTATCTCTGAAATCTGCCTGCTCATCATTTCTCATGAAACAATAATATTCCATTACATTTATATACTACAACTTGTTCAGCCATTCTCCAACTGATGGACATTCCCTTAATTTCCAATTCCTGGCCACCACAAAAAGAAACACTATAAATATTTTTGTAGATGTGGGTCCTGTTCCAATTTTTATGATCTCTTTGACATACAGAGCTAGTATGGTATTGCTGATATGGTATACACAGTTTTATAACCCTTTGGGCATATAGTCCCAAATTGCTCCCCAGAATGGTTGGATCCACTCACAACCCCAGCAACAATGCCTTAGTGTTCCAATTTTCCTATCTCTTCTCCAACATTTATCATTTTCCTTTTTTTGTCACATTGACCAAAAAAATCTTTTATAGAGGATATAACCAATGCATTGGATGCTGTTATCTTCTTTTACTATTCCATGGAGAGTATTGTGGTCGTTATACTGCCCATTTGATCTCTCATTGACTGGATGAGACCCACTCCTTTTCTGGTTATCCAGAGAAGTGGATGGAGTTATTTGGAGATGGCAGCAAGGTGAATAGAATTGATCAGATAATTGGACTTTGTACTTTGTTTCCTGTCCTTACACCTTGTATTTTTGCCCATTATCTCCCTGTATTGTCTACCTCTTTCTGTAAAATAATTAAGCCTCATTCTTCTGGGGAAGTAGAATTATTGAGAAAAGATAAAGTTCAATGAAGATGGTAGATGTGACTCTGCCTAATTATATTTCTGTCTCTTTTTTGAGAAATAGGTCATTTAGCATAACAGTTAGCCACAAGAGTTAAGCAGAACAGCTACCAAAAGAAAAAAAAAAACCAAAGTATTTTTGTACTAGACCATTACAATGAAAAAGACAAAACAAAAACAGCTAATGGGGAGTTGATAACCATGGTAATTAAGGAAAGAGATACCCAGAGAACAACTGGTTGCCCAGATAAATTTCAATCACCTGACTCAGAAGGACTACATCCAGAAGTGTGCTTGTAAATGTTTTAACAAAGAGCTCTCATAACATACTTTTAAATTTAATCTCTGTTGTTAACATTTTTTCTAACATTTTCTCAGGTCTAGACCCGGGGTTAGCAATGGCCAGATCCAGTCATTACTAGTATTTTACAATCACCTATGAACTAAAAATGGTTTATACATTTTTAAATAAACTATTTTTAGAGAAAACAAATATTAGGAAACTTCAAGTGGTGAATGGGAAAGTTAAAGCAACACATCAATGATATATCTCCATGGCTGGCTTAGCAATACCTGGGAAAGGAGGGAAGAACAGACCAGGGTAAAAGGAAGGTAATACTATTTTTTTTTTAAAGCACAGTATTTTAAAAACTTAGTTTATCAAAACAAATCAAAGATTTCCATCTTGCCTAATAGGCTTCATCCCAGCAGTTCTAAATCTGTTGGTAAGGGGATAATTACATTGTAATTGCATTAATCAGTCAACAAGCATTAAGTGCCATTTTGTCAAGCACTGTGTTAGGATAAAAAGATGAAAATGAAACACTGCCTGCCCCCAAGGAGCTTGTATTTTACATCAGACTGAAGAGCCAAAGTTCTTTCTACCATGCTTCACAGTAGTTTGATATGGTATAGTTTGTTTAGTTCTTCCCAAAACAATCAAATCCTTGTGCTGCTTCTTATTTTTCCTTGAGGTGTTAGAGAGGATAGGGAATACACATTTATATACTGACTGTTATGTAATGTTTATTGCATATGTTATGTACACTGTTACATGCTTTATAAATATCTTATTTGATTCTAACAGCACTGCAAGTTATTTGGGGTGGCTAGGTGGCAGAGTGAAAAGAGCACCGGCCCTGGAGTGAGAAGGATCTGAGTTCAAATTTGACCTCAGTCACTCAAAACTAGCCGTGTAACCTTGGGCAAGTCACTTACCCTTAAACCCCCCCCCCAAAAAAAAAGCAAAAAAAAAAAAACCAAACAACACTGCAAGGTATTTAAATATTATCTCCATTTTTACAGATGTGGAAACTGAGGCAAACAGGCAAAAATGACTTGCCTAGAGTCCCACAACTAAGTGTCTGAAGATAGATTAACTCAGGTCTTCTTGACTCCAGAGTCAGAAGAAAAAAAATTCTACCTATCTTCCTCTGTTGGAGATAACCAATAATACTATATACGTATTCCTTACGGATACTATTTTTTTCTTTTGAAAGGAAAGTACACCTTACAGCACATGTAATTTAGAGAAAAGGGCACTGAACTAACAGAAGACATGGGTTTGAGAGCAGCATTCACCCTAAACAGCTAGCAGAGACACTAGACAAAGTCATTTAACTCCTCTGTGTCTCTGTAAAAGCAGGATGGATAATCCTGCTTGTAGAACCTTCTTCTTGAACAGGTGGTTAGATGTTTTTCATTCATTCTCAATCAACCCACAGTACTAGGTACTGAGATTTAAAGACAATAAAGTGAAAATCTCTAATTCACAAAGAGACAAACTAAGTTGAGTCAAGATTCAGAAGGGCTCTAAAGCTAACCAGCGCATTTTATTCTTGAGACAAGAGGAAACCACCAGGGTTTATTGAGGACAGGACAGACACAGTCAGATACGCCCCTGAAGGCGTGGATGCTGTGGGGAGACCTAGGAAGCTGTCCTGACTCACAATCTGAGCTCGAGATTCTGCACTAAGTAAAGCGCGAGCTGCGTGGAGGGCGGAGTCTGGACAAATATATTTAAATGTAACCCGTTTCATATGTAGTTTATGTTAGGCATTAAAACAACATTGTGACAGGGGACCTAAAGCAGATTGCAGAAAGGGTCGATGACAATCACAAAAAGGCTAAGAACTCCTCATACCTCTATCTAGCCTCTCATTTTTGCTGGCAAAAAAAAAAAAATTATGGCGGCTGCTGGTAAGAGTAGGAGCCGGGATTCGCCACTGGAACTGACACTGAAAGGATCGTCTTCAGAGTCCAAGCCCAGGATTTCTTTCCCAGGCTTCAGAAACGTTTGTGGCCGGAGGATTCTGGGAATCGTAGTTCCGCGCGAATCCTCTGGGGTCCTTACTGTGCGGAGGGCGCGGATGCGCACGCAGCGCCGTTGTTCGCTCGTAATTGTCTGCCCTGCCTGCGGTGGCTTTGCTGCGAGGTCGCTCACACTTTGAACTCTGATGGACACAAACCACCAGGTGTTGAGGACCCAGAGTCCCCTCCCCCAAGTCCCAGAGCCGGCGCCTCCCTGCGGGTCTCTGGTCCGAGCGGTCGGGTTCTGGCGGCGGGAGAGCTTCTCCCGTAGGGGCAGAGTGCGGGCCTCGGGCCAGGGGAGGCCCGCCGGCGCTGGACGCAAACTTCGCCTCGGGAGGAGTTTTTCCCCCTCCTGCTTCCTGTACCATCTCCTCGCACCGGGGCTTCCCTTCCCGCCCCTCCGGCTCCTCCGAAGACCCAGCCGGGCTGGCGCGAGCTGCTGCCCGCCTAGTGGAAAAGGGGCTGGGTGGAGAGACCGCCGCGGTCCTGGACCCAGGGACGCAGTCTCTGCCCCCGAGGAGTTTGCATCACAAGCAAAATGCATGCATTTTTCAGCTATGAGCAGCATGGAGTGGTGGGAGAAGGAGTCTCTTTGTAGTGTTTGTCTGCATGTGTGTATTTCTGTTAAAAAAAAAAAAAACAGCATAGCGTAGGATAAAGGGCACCGAGTCAGGAGAGGTCTGAGTTCAAGTCCTGGTTCTCTGTTCGGGTAAATCAGTTAACCCAACTGAGATCTCAGTTTCTTCATCTGTACAATGCAGATCATAAGGCTTACTAACTAGCTCACAGGGTAGTTGTAAGGAAATGTGAATTTAAAAGCACTAAATAGAAGTATATATGTATATATATGCATATATGTACGTGTGTCTGTCTATACTCGTGTGTGTAAAACTGAACAGTTGTGTGTATCTGAAACAATACTGTGAAATTAACACCTTGTATAACAAAGTATTCCACTGTTGGCCACTACTCCCTTTCTGGGTTATTTGTATGTCCAGAGTCTCTTAACGATCTTATGATCCTGAAGTCAGATGGTGAGTGACTAAGAAATCTTGGTCCTTTCGTTTAACCATGATACATATATGTGTGTGTATCTTTGTCCACAGCACCCCTCAAGAATGTATGCAGGTGTCCAGTCTGAGGCTGAAGGGAACTGGCTCTCTTCTGGGAATTCAGATTTGAAGTCCATGGTGACAGTCCCAGGTGGAGAGATGATGGCCCTGAATAACATGATGACCATCTCTGTGAACCCCCAAATCCTGGCAATGCATGCACAAGATAGGGATGATTCAAGGGAACAGGTAACCACCCTAGGAAGAGAAAAATTTAACCATGAGGCTTCTCGCCAGAGCTTCAGATGTTTTTCATACCCAGAGAAAGCTGGACCCCGTGAGGCTGTGAACCAGCTCTGGGAACTCTGTCTTCAGTGGCTGAGGCCAGAGATTCACACAAAGGAGCAGATCCTGGAGCTGCTGGTGCTGGAGCAATTCCTGACCATCTTGCCTAGTGAGATCAGGATTTGGGTGAAGTCACAGCATCCAGAGAACATTGAGGAGGTGGTCACCCTGGTGGAGGATTTGACCCAAATGCTTGAGGAGGAAGGTGAGAACTGCAGAATGATAGAAGGAAAAGTCAACTCTCATCAGGGTGTGAAGGGAGGTCTCTAGAGGACAGATACTACCCAGAGTCTGGGGACAGGGAGTGAGAACCTTTTTAATCTCTAAGTTGATTCCTTTGTCTTATGTTATCCAGCTGGGTCTTGTCCTTGTGAGTGGACAATAGTGTTAATGCTATGGTGAGGTCAAGGAAGCGGAGACCTGTGAAAAGGGCATTGAATTTAGCAATGAAAAGTTTATTAGTGACTTGGAGACAGCAGTTTCAATCAAGTGGTGGAGATGGAATGCAGATCCTAAGGCATTAAGAAGTAAGTAGGAAGGTGAGGAAGTGGGAGCAATGAATTTACACAGCTTTTTCTGGGAGTATAGCTTTGAAGGGGAGGTGAGATATAGGACAATAATTGGAGAAGGAGAAGTGAGAATTTCAAAAGAGTAGGGAGATTTGGGCATGGTTAAAGGAAGCAAGAAAGGATCCATTGGGTGAGGAGAGGTTGAAAGTGAGAGGTTTTTATCAAAGGAACAAATTCAAGGAGAAAATAGATTCAAGGATACTAATAGAGGAGTTGTTGGCAAGTCAAGCAGTCTCATCCTTTGAGACTGGAGCAAAGGAAGAGAGAAAGGGAGATGTATGCCTTGAGGTAATTTTAGTGTTAAGTTGGGGGAGGGAAGGAGCTGCTGATAGTTGGCCTCAGTCTTGTAGTTAAAAGGCAAGATGGTCTACTGAGAGAAGGAAGAGTGGGGTTGGGTGGGTGTATTGAAGAGTGGAGAGAATGTTTGGTATATCCTCTGGAGATTGGGATAGTAAATTAGGGAAGAGTTAAAGAATTGTTTTATAGGTCTAGTTGAGATCGTATAATGTTTTTAGTGGACCTAATGAGGATGGTTGTTTGACTTTTTCCAGTGACATATGAAAGCACCACAATAGGAACTGAAAAGGTGGATAAAGCTGGTCATCCAGAGCTCGAGTTTGGAAAGGGCTCAATGGCAATAGGACATTGGGTCATGAGATTTAAGTATTGAAGGCAGTGAACTGGTTAACTAACTGTTAACTGGTCAAGATTTTGAGGGGAAGAATATAGGGCCAGAGTAGGGATAATGGATTGTAAAATCAGGTAGAAAGAGTAACAGGAAGTTGCAGTGAAGATGGAGAATAGGTTTAGGAAGCTAGAGAATGGGGTGAGGGACAAGGAGAGATGGAAAAACAGAAAGTTACAATACAAAAGAAGAATTTCAGAGTTATGGACTATGAAGGCAGAATATTTGTGGATAATAATGAAATCAAGGGTAGGACTATACCTGTGGGTGGCTGAACTGGAGTGACAGTATAGATTTTGGGAGTTGTTGAGAGGGATGAATTTGGGAGAAGAGGTAGTTGGGGGCATCAACAAATTTAAATTGAAGTCTTCAGCATAAAGAATGGAGATGAGAGGTGGCCAGGTAGCACAGCGTGTAAGAGCACGGGCTCCAGTATCGGGATGACCTGGGGATCAAATCCGGGCTCAGATACTTAGCACCACACCCAGAAATAACCTTGAGCAAGTAGTTTTCTGAAAGGAAGTCAAAAAATTGATTTATTCTGTATTCTTGAAGAGATAGTTCCTCATACATGGAGAAAAAACTATGGCAGAAATACTGAATTTTACACTCCACATGGCATATTAGATTAGGCATAGAATGATTAAACAGACCAGGCTGTATGTCTGTTGTTCAAATCTAAATTCTCTCCTTGGAAATGTGCTGTCAATATAGGGACATAACGTTAGAGCTCTAGGTGCCCTTGCCGTTTTTTCTGAATTTGTAGAGCCTGGGCACTGATCTTATTTTCATTTTCTTCTCCCTAGTTCCAACTTCTCAAGAGTCTCCTCTTCTCCAAGAGGGAAGAACAGAGAAGGAGGGAATGTCTGCTGTGTTGCCAGTAGCCAGCTTTCAGGTGAGTTAAAAGGTCCTTTCCTTTTCCTACAGTGCTGACTTGAGTCTCAGTACAGTCACTTTTCTGTTCTGTACCCCCAGACATTGGACCTGTTCTGAGGGATGGTGGACTCTGTAGGGAATACTCCCTATTTTCTTTGCCCAACTGTCATTCATTTTAGTCTATTAGGTGCTAACATAGTAGCTTAGTGTGTTGGCCTAGGAGGCCAAGATCCAGATTCAAGTTCTGCCTTTGATGCAAAATGGCTTTGTGTTAATGGGGCAAGTTATTTAACCTCTCAGTGCTTTAGGAAACTTTAAGACTCTGAGTTGCAGATAAGGTACATTGCATTGGTACAGGTAGTGCCCAACTGGGAACTCCTTACACTACTAAAGCATAAAAGCCATTTAAAAAAATGTGCCCACTGGTATGGCATTCATTCTGAAGGATACAAAGCAAATGTAAAATAGATTCTTTAGAAATAAGGACATTATAATCTTGTTTGAATGCCAAGTCTGATATATATAAAAATATATAAAAAAATTAAGAAGCAATGCAAAGCATTAAGTGTCATAATTTATGATATAGAAAGCAAGGTCTGTCCATCTGTCTATCTGTCTATCTATCCATCTGCCTGGCATCAGAGACAGAAAAGATTAATGTGGTTTAGAATACAGGATGTGAGTACTGAAAAAATGGGTACTTTTTTTTTTTCTTAAAGCAGTTGGGGTTAAGTAACTTGCTCAAGGTTACAAAGCCAGTTATTTTGTGTGGGTGCTAAATATCTGAGGCTGGAACCGATCCTGGGTCTCCTGACTCAGGGGCCAGCGCTCTTACTGCGCCACCTGGTTGCCCCTAAAAATGGGTACTCTTTGATTGGAGAGGGTGAGAAAATAGATTTTTAAGTAAAAAGAATAAAAATATCACATGTCCGAAAGAGATAAGGAACATGCTCTTTGCAATAATCAGTGTGAATATAATGTCCTTGCTACAGTAGAGGGTTCATATTAAGTAGTGGTGGGAGCTAGGTTTGAAGAGAATATTGAATACTGTGCATTTGAATGGAGCAGGGGAGAATGTTTCAAGTATTTTGAGAGGCAAATGAAGGGGTGAAAGGATAGGGTGGGATCCAATTCTAGGATTTTTACCTTTTGCACCAGAAAAATGGTGTTCTGTGTAGTAATCATGGCTATGTCAGGCTAACTAACATAGATCTGTCAAACTGTTAGAAATAGATTGACCTACTTATCCCCATTTCTTGGCCCTGGCCCTCCCACGATTGAGTTCAGTTCTCCTTGAATGGAGAGTATATTGAGAGCCTCTGCTTCCCGAGGCCTCAGCTGAGCATTGATACCTTCTTCAATCTTCCACTCACTTCTGAGCTCCTGTCTTTGTGCATCATGTTAAAAAGATTTTTTCTCCATTCCTCAAATGGTCACTCAAAATATACATACAAAGTGTCCCAAAATCCTTAGTGCTGTTTTAATTTTTAAACGTTTAATACTTATTAAATGTTTAAAGCTTAAAACTGCTCTAAAATTTTTGGGATACAGTTTATAACTAGCCTATTGGAAAAATGTGATACAGTTATTAAATTATATAAATAGGGAACTGGTAAGAGAATCCACTGGTTCTGGTGTGGTACTGTTATGCAAGTGAAGTGCTACAATAAAAATTACCTGGTCTTACTGGAAATGTACTTAATTTACCTGATAATATTAAAACTGTGCCTTTTGAAGAAAAAAGGGCTGCCCAGTAACTTACCAATGTTAATAATATCCAGGAAATTTTTAAACCTGACTTAAACAGCAACAACTCAAATGAATAGCCTGTGCTCTGCAATCTCTTTCCCTCTTTATCCCTTTGAAATATCTAGGGTTACAAAGGGAATACAGATTAAATGAGTTTCCATATGTAAAGTGTTTTACAAATCTTAAAGCATGGAATATATAAATGTGAACTAGATAGCTTGAAGGCTCCATCATATTCTCAGGAGGTCAGGGGAAAGGGAAGAAGATCCCCCAGCACACTGGGTGGATCCTCTGTGGTGAATGAATCATGTGAGAGATGGACGAGAGTCTCCATGGAGGGACTGATATGGATGAAGTCAAATAGATGAGATCACAGATCTATTTGAGTATTATCATAATAACAGTTACTATTGTGAGGATTTTCTTTCCTTCTAAAGATTTTCTTGGTTTTGACAAGACAGATGGTTGAACATCAGACTAGCTAGATGCTTTCTGCAGACGATAATGTAATTGAAAGATTTTCATGTAGAATTTTCAGAATATTACAGTAAGTAATCCAAACTGGGGTGAAGAAAGTAAATGTTAGAGAGCGCTCATAATGATTAGTTAGTAAGTTACCAGTACCTCTTCATCTTAAGTATGGGCTAAAATGCTGAATCTGTATTTATGTGAATCTCCCTTTGTGCTTGTTGCCCAGTGTCAGGTTGTGATCTTAGTGCCCTGTTGCTCTGGTTGAATAATAACTTCAAGTAAGTAGAAGTAATGAAGTAACATGAAGTCTAGTAACTTCATGCCTTGAGTTCAGCTCCAAATGACTTAGGGCCTTAGAACTCTGAGACAGGTTCTGACCCAAAGTCCTTTTATTTTGTTCTTAGTTTCCAGTATTTGTCTAGTTCCTCTGAGGCTGAGCTTTTCTAGTCTTCTATACTGTGTGCTGGGTCACCAGTCTCTATGGTTTTATTTCCTGAACCATATGACCTTTGTCATACTTCCAGCCTCATCCACACTTTCCATTTGGTTTGATTGGCCATAGTCAGTCACCCTAACACCAAAAGTGACAGGCTGTCAGATTTTACTCTGGACTTTTGAACAACAGGTCCAGTTTCTAGAACCCTCTTCTTTGCAGTGCCTTTAGACCCTGGTCCACGTGACAGATGTGGGGCGTATCTACTTGGCACAATTGCACAACCTTCTAGTTCTTAAGATTTCTTGCATTTTTCTTCATGCATTCTTTTTTTCCCAGCAAATTGACCTGCTTAACTATTCTTGGTACAGGACATTCTAATCTCCTTTTCTGTTCCTTTACATAGATTATCCCCCCCATTCCTAGAATGCATCACTGCCTCATCTCTGACTCTTAAGTAGGGATCTGACTTCCTTTTCATGTTAATTTAAGCACTGCCATCCTGCTGTAGCCTTTTCTCGTTTCTCATCTTACTCCCTTCTGACTCCAGTTGTGAAACCCTGCTTCTCTCCCTTAAATAATAAACAATAAAGTTACGTTTATTTGCTTTTATATTTTGTATTTACTTACATGTATATATGCTTCCTGTCCCAGGGCCCTCCTCCCCTTTCTCTGCCCCAGAGTGTAGATTGCCTGCCTTTTTTCTTTGTATTTCTTAGTATCTAGCAGTGCTTGTCATATATCCCAGGCGTTTAATAAATATCTGTAGATTGATTGACTGGTAAGAATCTTTGAAAGTGGCATCTAAAAATATTGATTTAAAAGTTGATGTTAATGCAAGAAGTTCTGTTCCAGTTGGGGTTTTATGGCCAATTGCATGGAAAACTAGACTTTTTTTCTGATCTGCATGACCTCTAAAGACTCTACAAAATAAGAAGTATACACAAGAGCTATATCTATGCTCTGAGACACCAAGAACCCTTAGGAGGTAACTGATACTTGAGAAAGCTAATTCTTCCTGACTTTTTTTTTCTGTTTGCTGTAGGGCACTTGGGGTTAAATGACTTGCCCAAGGTCACACAGCTAGTTTTTGTGTTGTATATGAAGCTGGATTTGAACTCAGGTCCTCCTGACTCCAGGGCCAGTGCTCCATTCACTTAGCCACCTAGCTGCCCCAAAAGCTAATTCCTAACATGCTCACTCAGCACCTCCTTCCTTATCATCCCCAACACTCTGCCAGTGCAGCACAACCAGGCCCATAGACTTGTTTCTGGAATTCCCTTGCTGCTCCTGCATTCTCTGCCAGTCATCCCCTTTCCTCCTGAACCTGTACCAAGTAATAGAAGTCAGTTCTAGTGGCGGCCAGGTGGCTCAGCGAGTAAGAGCACCGGTTCCAGTGTTGGGACGACCTGGAGATCGAATCCCGGGCTCAGACACTTAGCACCACACCCAGAAATAACTGGCCGTGTAACCTTGAGCAAGTTACTTAACCCCAATTGCTTAAAAAAAAAAAGAAAAAAAATTTTGGGGCGGCTAGGTGGCGCAGTGAATAAAGCGCTGGCCCTGGAGTCGGGAGGACCCGAGTTCGGTTCCAGCCTGAGACACTTAACACCCACACAAAAATACTAGCCGTGTAACCTTGGGCAAGTTACTTAACCCCAAAATTGCCCTCCAAAAGGCAAAAAAAAAAAAAAAAAGAAGTCAGTTCTGCCTTTTCCCTCACCCTCTTTTGTGAAAGATGTTCAAAATTATGGGAAGCATGTTCTCCTGGGGTAGCCACAGTGCTCAGTCTGATAGCTGAGGAACAGAGGGAATGGTAGGTTGCTGTTGTGTGTTGAATTCCACAAGACCTAAAGGAAAGGAGCCCCGAATTCACCTAAAACCAGTTAATTCCCCCTAGAAGAAACTTGAGACAGAGATTGATGCCAATGGAAAATGAATTTCCCGGCTTAGGAGGAGACCAAGACAGCTTTGAGGTCTAGTCCCCAGAGAATCCACAGCCAAAGAGAAAGGGCCACAAAGTTATAGGGAAATATAAGGGGGAAAAAAAACTGACGTTAACAGAGATCTCAGAAGGAAGAAAATTCAGAGACTGAGCAAAAGTACATAAAACAGCAGGAAAAACTTTAATAACAGAAGATAATATGACCTCTTAATCAGGTAAATGAGTCCAGACATGTCTAAATAAATATCAACGGATAAAGGAAAATTTATCAATACCTAATGAGACAGAGTACCCTGTGGATTCCCAGGAAAGCATGGAAGCACAGCAGGATGTTTCTGAATGATTCAAGAGAGAATTAAGAACTATGAAAGTAGAATTTATGGCATGTGCAGCAGAAAGAATTGATAGAACAGAAAAAGTTGAAACCCTGGTAGCAAGTAATTGATTGTGAATGCAAATACACAGAAGTGAAGGACAGTCAGGAAAAAGAGAAGTAAAAGGCAATAATGTTAAGAGGAAACATGATCTTCATTACGCAAAGCACATCAATTTTGAAGACAGTATGCATAGAGATAATTTAAGGATGATTAGTCTCCCAGAAGAATGCAAGTCAAAAAACCTAAACATTATAATGCAAGAAACAAAACAAGAAAACTGATCAGACCTTCTGAACACAGAAAACAAAATGCTGGTCAGAAGAGCCTACAGACTACCTCCAGAAGGAGAAAAAATGTTGAACCCTCCAAAAAAGTAAGCAAACAAAACAAACCCCAAACAAGCACAAAGAGAATGCTTTAGTTGCTATTTGTTATCTGATAGAATGCTAGGATGGTTAGCAAAAGCAATATGATAAGAGAAAGAAGTGGAAGAAAGTGAAAGAAATATCTTGCCAATTTGATGATGATATGATGGCTTACTTGGGAAGTCTTTGGAAATCAGCAAAGATAACTGATTGAGAATGACTTCATCAAGGTTGTAGGCCTCCACAAATTTTTGTTTTACAAAAGCCCAATAACATTCTAAGAACAACAAAACACAAGAGACACTCACTAAAAATAATTACAAAATATGTACAATACTTGCACATCAATTTAACAAGTCATACAAATTACTAATAAAGATTTTATAACAAAACTTTCCTTAAAGAAATAAAGACCTTGGGGTGGCTAGGTGGCGCAGTGAGTAGAGCGTCGGCCCCAGAGTCAGGAGGACCTGAGTTCGGTTCCAGCCTCAGACACTTAATAGCTACACAAAAATACTAGCCATGTAACCTTGGGCAAGTTACTTAACCCCAATTGCCCTCCAAAAAGCAAAAAACAACAAATAAATAAATAAATAAAAGACCAATTTAAATATTTATTTAGTGTTCATGTCTTGGTCTTGCCAGTATAATAAAAATGACATACTACTACAATTAGTTTTTAAGCTATACCAATCATGCTAAGAAAGGGATATTTGATAAAACTCAATTAAATGTTATATATGTATATACTTCATTTCCCAATAGATATGTAATCGAAGGATATGAACAAAGGGTTCTTAAAAGAAGAGAAATACACATGACACAACCCTCAGGTTTTACTTCACAACTTGTACATTGGCAAAGATGGCAAAAGATGAGAAAGTCATTGTTGAGGGATTGTGGGAAAATAGGAGCAGAAGTTCATCCTTGGTGGAGTTGTGAATTGGTAGAGGCATTTTGGAAAGCAATTTGGAATTATGCAAATAAAGGGATTAAAATGTCTGAACCTTTGACTCAGAGATTCTGTTACTAGTCTTACACCAGTTGATTGATTGAAAGTCCCTATGTATATACCAAAATATTTATATCAGCCCTTCTTATGATAGCAAAAAAAAAAAAAAATGGGAAAAAAGAGAATGTATTTCATTTGAGCAGTAACTAAAAAAGCTATGGTATGTGAATGTTTGGGGATATTACTGTGTTGTAAGAAGTGATGAATTTGATGAATACAGAGAAACATGGGAATATTTACTTGCAAAAAATAAAATTACCTTGGTGCAGAATGGAGTAAACAAAGTAAAAAAATATATACATAACCATAACAGGGTAAAAGGAAAGAACACAAAACAATCTATGTGAACATTACAAAATTACAAAAAAACCACATTTTCAAAGAAGAATGAAGAGAAAATTCCTCTACCTCCTTCTCTTGTGGTAGTGGAAGATTGCTGCGTGTGGCCCATGTACCTATTTTCATATATTTTTTTAATTTATTTATCCTATTGCTGATTTTTGCTTTTTTTTTTCCTTAAAAATATTATTTGTTATGTTGGGATGGTTTTCTGGAAAGGGAAAGTGAGGGTACTGTGAGAAATTTTGTAAATGCAAATAATAAAGGATATTAATAAAATTTGTTTAAAAAACAATTTCTATGTTCTAGCTAAATTGGCTTCCTTTTACCGCTGCCTTTGAATTGGGTTTCTCTTCCACTTGCATGCCTTTTCTCAGGCTGTCCTCCACACCTGCAGTGTTCTCTCTCTCTTATAATCTTTAGCTCCCTTTAGTTTTTAACTTAGAGCCAGTTCTTAAAGGAGGCATTTATTTGATTTGTATGTATTTTGCATTTACTTATCTGGTACATATTTATTTACCTCCAGTTGACTGTAAGTTCCTTGATAGCAGAGATGGTTTACTTTTTATATATGGCCAACTCCTAGCACATAGTCAATGGTCTTTAGTAAATGCTTTCAAAATGGTGTTTTCTAATGAGACAACCCAAGTGTATTTTCTATTCATTCCTTCATTCCTTTGAGAGAGATTTTTAATAATTATGATTGTTAAACATACAGGTTTAGGAAGGAAGTCATGAGTTATTTTTATTCTTACTGCTTCTAAGACAAGGAACAAAAGTGAAATTCAGCAATTAACAGGATTATTTATGTGTTATGTGCCCCTCAGATCTTTCAGCACTGTCAAGCTTTAGTGACTATTTATGGGAGGAAGGTTCTCTTTGGCTAATAGGATTCAGTGATTCTCAAAGAAAGCAAACTCCTTATCATTAGAGGATGTGTTGCATTTTCCTTTTATGCTTTAAATATGACAAAGTGATATATAGAAGATAGATATGAAATAACAAATTATTTAACAATGCAGTAGCAAATTATTATACTGCCTGACCAGTGTCCAAAACATTTCTGATGCTTCCTGTTCATTTCTTTCACTGCTGGTTTCATGTTATGATTGATGTAGTGGTGAACAAGCAGCAAGGTGCAAGTAAATCCTAGACAAGCAGAAATATGTTTGCTCTTTCAGGAAACCATCACATTCCAGGATGTGGCTCCAGACTTCACTTGGGAAGAGTGGGCACAATTGGACTCTGGTCAGCAGGACTTCTGTAGGGATGTGCTGATGGAAAACTATAGAAACCTGGTCTTTATCGGTAAATCTTTCTCTTTTGACTCCAAATTTTTACTTAGGGATGTTTTTCTTTCACTTGATTATTCAAAACTCTGGGATGTCAGAAGTATTAGCTTAGTTTTCAATTACTATGTAAATGCCAGGAATTCTTATTAGCTCATTTTGACTTAATGTATAAGATTTTTCTATTAATTCTTCCCCAATTAAAGATTTTTGCCATGTAGAACTAAAAATGGAGCAACTTCACTTCTCCATTGCTCCCTCTGAAAATGTCCTTTCCTAATCAATTGCTTCCCTTTGTCTAGGATCTCCTGCCAGGATTCTAATGCAGATACCACCAGGAGTAGGAGATGTGTATTTGTCTATGAGGGAAAAGAAAGGACTTTATGTCTTTATGAGCTGAAATCAGTTCTGTGATCCATTTTCCCTATAAGGTTAAGAACCCATTACTGAATATCCTTCTGAAATCCTTTAAAATTCTCTTTGGGTTTTCTTAGTATATTTCTCCTTACTATTTTTTATTATTTATTTATTTTTTAGTTTACATCATTCATTTCCACAAGATTTTGAGTTACAAATTTTCTCCCCATTTTTCCTCTACCCACCACCCCAAAACAGTAATTCCACTGAATATCTCCTCCCCCAATCTGCTTTCTCCTATGTCTTCCACCATCCCCCTTCTGACTTTCCAATAGGTCATGGTGGATCTCTGTGCCCCAGTGCCTGTATATCTTATTTCCTAGTTACATGTAAAATAATAATAATAATAATATATTTTTTAAACATTTTATTTTTATCCTTTGAATTCCACATTCTTTCCCTACCTCCCTTGTCATGCACCCTTACTGGGAAGAAAAGCAGTTCAATATAGGTTGTACAAGTGTAGCTATGCAAAACATTTCCATAGTGGATGTATTGTGAAAGACTGACTATATTTCCCTCCATCCCATCCCACCCCCCACTTGTTCTATTCTCTACTTTGATCCTGTCCCTTTTCAAAAGTGGGTGCTTCCAACTTCTCTTCCCCCCAGCCTGCCCTCCCTTTCATCATTTCCCCTATTATCCCCTTCCCCCCTACTCTCCTGTAGGGTGAGATACCCTATTTAGTGTATATATCGTTCCCTCCCTAAGCCAGATTCATTGAAAATAAGATTGACTAATTCCCTTTTGCCTTCCTGTTCTTCCCCTCCATTGTAACAGTTTTCCCTTGCCTCTTCTATATGAGATAATTTACCCCATTCTATCTTTCCCCATTTCCTCTCATTATATTCCTCTCTCACCTCTTAATTTCACCTTTTAAGTATCATCCCTTCCTATTCAACTGGTCCTGTGCCCTCTGTCTATGAATACCTGTATACTCCTTACTAACTATTAAAGGGTTTGGATCATATTATGAAATAGCTTTTTTCTTGATGTGAATGTCCATTTTGTTTTTCTTTTCCATGCATAGAACTTGCAGTTTCCAAACCAGATGTGATCTCACAATTGGAGCATGGAGAAGTACCATGGTTGCTGAAGAATGAAGCTCCAGGAAGCATCTGCCCATGTGAGTTAATGACAAACTATCAAGGGCAATTAATAACCAGCACCTGCTCAGATGGGTGGTGAATTGGAGAGTGCTAGGCTTGGAGTTAGGAAGATCCTTCCTGAGTTCAAATCCAACCTGAGATACTTAATAGCTTTGTGACCTTGGGCAAGTCATTTAAACGTGGTCATCTCAGTTTCCTCATCTATAAAATGAGATGGAGAAAGAAATGGCAAATCACTCCAGTGTCTTTGCCAAGAAAACCCCAAATGGGGTCATGAAAAGTCAGGTGTGACTCAGGCAACTGAACAACAGCAACGCAGTCAGGGAGAAGATGTTTTTAAAATGTGACTCCAGCAACCATATCTTAAAGCTTTCCAAATTTTTGGAGAAGGGGTGAAATCAGTTGATTTGAGCTGATACATGTATTTTCATTATCAACAAGTAATGTGAGCCTTATGCCTCTAATCTCTTGATTCTCAACTAGGATCATAGATTTAGAACTATAAGGGATCTTAGAGGCCACCTCCAACTATCTAATTTTACAAATGACAAACTGAGACTTAGGGCAGATAAGGACTTTGCCTCTGGTTATATTCCTTTCTTCATAACCTAGAAACTGGCTTCAGCATGCATTAATTTTTAGAAATTGCTCTTAAAAGACATCACTGGTTTCTTCTATTTAAATCCAGTGGTGTTTTCATAATCTTCATTTTACATCTCTTTTCCTTATGAGATGGTATTGAATAGAATCATAGAATGTCACAGTTGAAAGACCTTAGAAACCATCTAGTTCATCCCATATTTGAATGAGAATCCCTCTGTAACATGACCACTGCCTGTAAGAGTAAGTTTTCTCTGATGGTTTTGTATAAGGTATTTTGAAAAAATCCAAAAGTGTGATTAAAAAAAAGTTTTATCTTCTGATCATCTCCTGTTTTCACCGTATTTGTTCATCTTAATATTTCCTCTGTCTCCTTTGTTTAGCCGGTCAATGCCCTCGTTTATTCCTTTTCCTTTTCAGATTATTCTCAGATGGTTAGACTGTTTTAAGAGCAGTCAATAAAGATATATACCTAAAAGAGTATTTTTAGTTTCCTAAACACTCTTAATAAGGTACATAATACAAAGTATATTCTCATTGCTTTCATGGGAAAGAGCTTTGGAATTGGTTTTTGGTGAAATGTGTTCAAATACCATTTCTGTTCCTCATTAGCTATTTTCCTGCAGGTAGATCATTTAAACTTTTTTTTTCCTTCTAGAAAATTACAATGATGATAATTGTAATAATTTCCATACAGGATTTCTGGGATAAAAACACTTTGGTGATATTAAAGGGACTGTAGAAAATACGAGTTACTTTGCAAGGCATTTTCTGCATTTTATTATTTAGTTCTTGAGACAGTTTTATTTCTTTCAGCAAAGAGGCTGTTCATATTTTTAAATTTCTTTCAGATTGGGACATTGGACCTGAAGCAGAGTTTATTCCAATGTGGGGAACTACTGTAGATGAATCATCTCAGGAGATGCTGATGGAAAGAACTATGGGACATAGTTCCTGGGACTCTAGACTGGAAGAAGCTTGTAAATGTTATGGCTCACTAGTGAGGCATCAGGGCCATCAGGAAACACGTTTGAAACAAGTAACAGTCACACATGAAGAAATTCTAAGTATGGAGAAAAGCTCTAAAAACAATGAATTTGGGGGATGCTTCAGTCTGAGCTCAATCCTAGTTACACAACAGAGAACTCCTATAGTAAATCAGTCAATTGACAATCATTTATTAGGTGCCTATTATGTGCCAGGTACTGTTGTAGGCACTGGGGATACAAATAGAATAAATGAGACAATCCCTAGGCTTTATAGCTTTGACACACATGGAAAAAGTGTCCAAGATAATTCAGAATTAAATAAATGTAA
Organism: Petaurus breviceps papuanus; assembly: GCF_028583685.1. Lineage (NCBI taxonomy): Eukaryota > Metazoa > Chordata > Mammalia > Diprotodontia > Petauridae > Petaurus > Petaurus breviceps. The sequence continues at coordinate 40,298 of NW_027185903.1, read as the reverse complement.
AAAAATCTACACAGAGAATTATAGATTGATATATAATGAATTTGGGGAAGCCTTCAGCCAGATTTCACAATTTAACCTTCATCATGCAGGTCATTCTGGAGAGAAACCCTATAAATGCAATGAATGTGGGAAAGCCTTTACCCAAAGGGCAAGCCTTACTCAACATCACAGAATACATTCTGGAGAGAAACCTTTTAAATGTAATGAGTGTGGGAGGGCCTTCACCCAGAGGGCACATCTTACTCAACATCTGTTTATTCATAAAAGTGAGAAACCTTTTAAGTGCAATGAATGTGGAAAAGCTTATAGCCAGATTTCACAACTCAATATTCATCAAAGAATTCATTCTGGAGAGAAATCCTA